>NC_044311.2:135722572-136033488 GCF_007474595.2 Lynx canadensis | reverse complement strand
AACAACAAAAACTGAACTAGGTAACTTTTGATAATTAAGAACTTTCACATTAAAAATCCACATACTTTGAAAAACCAGCAGATCTGACAATAGTAGATAGAAAGACACAAGGAAGTAAAAAAAGGGAGAGAAAAACAGTGCCTCTCAACCTTTCATGTGTAGGCACATCACTTGGGAAACTGTGAGTGGCAGATTCTGATTATGTCTGGAGTCAGACATGAGAGTTTGCATTTCCAGCAACCTTCCAGGGGCTGCTGCTACTGCTGGTGGTCCTCAGACCAGATCTTTAGCAGAAAGGTGTTGAAGGGCAGTAGCAGCCGTTCACACCCCCTCCCCCAACCCCCACATTCCTACCCATTCACTGTTGTTGCTACTATTGTTAGTGTTAAGACGTTGATGTCTGTTGGCTTTTGAATGTTTATTCTTCTGTTTCAGAATATGGTCTCTTGGATAAAATAAATAAACGGGATGGCAATTTTTAAACTAGGAGTTGCAATTTAATGCACACAGGGGATATACTTATAAACTCAAAAGAAAAAAATTATTAGCATGTTCCATATAGTCAGTTTACTTTCAGAAACACATGAGCAGAGAGCTTAAATATGCTACGTAAAGAGCAGTGATAGATCTCAGTGGAGGATGCCAGGGGAGGGCGGGGGGCACAATAACTGAACAAAGTAAACATAGGAAAGAAAAAAAAAAGAAAGAAAGCAGAGATGTTTTAGATGTCAGTGGCATCCATGCTCAAATCTCAGTTTCAGACAAATTCATTCAGGCACAGGTATCCAGTTTCAATTAGAAATAGATGTACAGAGAAATATTCAGCCCGCATCACTATCAACAGTGCAAGAATCTCAGAAAACTAACAGAAAAAAAAAGAGTAGTGGTTTTTAATGTGATTCTTTATTGTGGGTTTGATTGCCACTAATAGCCAGCAGATGGGATAGATACATTAGGGAGAAAAAAAGCTCAAAGAAGTTTTCTGGCCAAAATAAGCAGTTATATTCTAAATTGCACCATAACTTTGAGAACAGCAGAATGCTATTGGGGAAAGTTTTTCAGAAAACAAAATTATTTTAAAAGGTAGGTTTCTTTATTAACAGTAATTGTTCCAAATGCTTCTCTATTAGGGTAATTTTTTATTGTATTTTCAAATAAAGATTCCCTTTTCTTCCAAAGCATAATTTCTCAGTTCTAAATTCCTTGCATTGAGTAGAAGCCTTTGAACAGCCAGCTTTTGCGAAAAAGCAAAACAAAACAAACAAAAAACTCAAAAAAGATTATGATCATATAGCTAGCTACCCAAATTGTGTATCTATGATCCCTAATGCCTAAAAACCACTACCTATGAAGGTCTCTGGCTATGAATGGACATGCTCAGTAAACAGTTTCACTGAACACTGATTGTTAAAATCATAAATAAATCTCTGCAGATCTCATGTGCAGCACAGCAATTACAGTTAACAATACTGTATTATAAAATTCAAGACTGCTAAGAGACTAGATCCAAATTATTCTCACCACAAAAAAATGATAATTATGGGACACGGTACAAGTGGGTTTTTTTTTGTTTTTTTTTTAATTTTTTTTTTCTTAGGTTTATTTATTTTTGAGACAGAGAGAGACAGAGCATGAACGGGGGAAGGTCAGAGAGAGAGGGAGACACAGAATCGGAAGCAGGCTCCAGGCCCCAAGCCATCAGCCCAGAGCCCGACGCGGGGCTCAAACTCACGGACCGTGAGATCATGACCTGAGCTGAAGTCGGACGCTTAACCAACTGAGCCACCCAGGCGCCCCGAGACACGGTACAAGTGTTAACAAACGTTATGGTATTAATCATATTGCAATATATAAATGTATCAAATCAATACATGTATGCCTGAAACTTCCATAAGGTTACATGCCAATTATATCACAATTAAAAAAAAAAGAAAACACTCAAAAGCTGATCCTGAAGAAAAAATTAATCCCATAATGAACCTCTGGAATAGAAGACTATTCAGTATTTGTCCCAGTGCGACATGATTGATCACAAGGATTGTTCAATATGATTTGGAGTTTTCCTCTAGTATGAAAATATGAGGTAACAACATGGACATTCTGTTTTTAATTCAGTCTCAAAATGTGAAGAATTCCAACACAAGTTTTTCTTGAAAATTCACAGCCAATAAATGCAATTTTATATAATTGAAATACAGTTCTTGAAGATTATTTTATTTGATATCATGGATATTAGTACATCAAACAATGTAACATGAATTATAATTTGACATGACCCAATATCTATTATTTTAGCTTTGCATTATTTAAATTTTTATTGATATCTGCTCCGCTTGAAAAGGAGGTAATGCTTCTTCTAAAGTGATCGAGGCAGTGCACTTAATATTTGTATTGATTGCTAATATGGATCGTATTTAACTATTTGAAAGCTATTAACTTCATATACAAATTAAAAGCACTTATTATTTAATATAGTGTCATATTCTTACTGTAATAGTTACAGTTCCACATCACTTTGAAGAACTTCAACAGATAAAACAAATGAGATATTTATCTCAAGATAAATTTGGATCGTTTACATGTGTTTGAAAAATGATATTCAGAAAGTAAGTATAAATTCATGACATTGCTAATTTCTGACATATTAGTCTTAATTATACTGAGTCTTCATGTGATCACACAATTATTGATCACACACAAAATCAGGTTTGCCAGTGATGAGGCAAAGCAGACCATCATTTCAGCCTCGCAAAGACCAAAGGAAAAACAGAAGACTCTCATTCGATTTCTTAGTCCAGAGTCTGAATGGGATGCATTCTCAGTACCTTATGCAATTATCTCACATTCTCCTGTCTCACTGCATTCCACATTCTGTCTCTGCTACCCAGAATGCTGTATCTCCTGATGGTGCAACAAGATTTGGATGGTACTTTCAAATTAAGATAACACCTTACATACAAAGGGACTAATCACAAAGCTGTGGGCAAGGAATAGGAGAACTCTAAAGGAGAGTTCAGGGACCAGGGCTAAGAGCAGAAGTGCTATTGCTACTAGTTGTCTCCTCAGTGGGAGAAGAGGCTATCAAGAAGATAGTTGTGGGGATGAGTCACCTGCAGGGAAACACTGGCATTAGGGCAGGAAAAGTCTCAAAGAGTAGGTCACGGAGTAAATACTCAGTGTCTCTTGAAAGAACTACTCAGTGGACAATTCCAACTGACTAAAATAGAAGTCCATTTTGGGGACGAGTGTGCAGAAGTGTAGAGGGGATATGAAGAAGCAAATGAAAGGAAGCCAACATAAATCCTCAGCAGACTATGAAAAGTATGCTTTGATTCTTTTTAAACCTGGAATTTCCTTTCTAATCTTAGCAATTAATCAGGAAAGAATTTAGGAGGAAAACAACAATGCATAATCCCAATGTTAGGGGCAACATCCATTCCCACACAATTCTTGTCTTCCCAGGAAGACATGCTACAACGTTAGATATGTCCAAAAAAGGGTAATTATCATTATTAAAAGAATAAACTTATTTTTATATTCAAAAAAGATTAAGAAAAATCTTTTAAATTCAAAAACAAATCAGTACAACATAAGTACACTGAATAAAATTGTAAAGACTATGAATAGGAGGAAAATTACAAACGTACACACACATTTGACCTGGGAACTTATTTTTCTAAGTTTATTTATTTTGAGAGAGAGAGAGAGATCAGGGGAGGGGCAGAGAGAGAGGGAGAGAGAGAATCCCAATCAGTCCCCATGCTCTCACTGGAGAGCCCAACGTGGGGCTCAATCTCACAAAACCGTGAGATCATTCTCTGGGCCAAAATCAAGAGTCAGATGCTTAACTAACTGAGACACCAAGGAATCCCCATGAACTGGGAACTTCTTGAAGCATAAACTGTGATGTTTTAACACAAAACTATTCTATTCACTATTCTAGTTAAAGTAACGAACGGTCCTTTTATTTAGGACTCCCATTTAAGCACCACCACAACCACTATTACACATCTTGCTATGAAAATCTTGCCCAAAATGTCTAATTACAGTTTCTGAGGTGGTGGAATTTTGCTACACTAAAGCAACTTGCATTACTCTTTGATGGCCCTGATCCTTGTTGCACTGCAAAATCAACCTTATGCATTCTAAGCCTTATATGACAGACGAATGAAGTGGTGTGGAAATATGACATAAAATTTTCCTGACCATGTAAGACATAGTATGCATTTTGAGCAGTGGTCTTCTGTGTACATACAATTCTACCACTACATATTTCCTTATAATCATCAAGTATGTGATAAAAGAGATTCCTGCCCTTGGAACACTGACCAGTCTCGGCAGACCCTCAACAATGGGGACATATCAAGAATAAATCAGGTAGTTTAGACAATCACAAAGCTTCAAGGGTCAACTAACAAGTAGGGCAGGGTTGAACAGAAAGTTTCATCACCTACACAGGCCACCCCTTTAAAACCAAGAGAGGTAGGTATTTTCTCTAATACGTAGAAACAAATACAGAGAGTCAAGCAAAATAAGGTTACAAAGGAATATGTTCCAAATGAAAAGGCAAGACAAAACCTCAACAAAAATATCTTAATGATGCAGATATCAGTATTTTACTTGATAAAGAATTCCAAGTAATGGTCAAAGATGCTCACCAAACTCAGGAGAACAATGAATGAACACAGTGAGAACTTCAACAAAGACATAGAAAATATAAGAAAGTACCAAACAGAAGTAATAGAGCTGAAGAATATAATAAATGAACTAAAATAAATACACTAGAGCAGTTCAACAGTGGACTAGATGACAAAGAAGTAAAAATCAGTGACCTATAAGACAAAGCAATGGAAGACACCAGAGCAAGTAGGAAAAAAAAAAATAATGAAGGTATCTTAAGGGACTTATAGGAAAACATCAAGTGAAATAGCATTCACACTATGTGGGTCCCAGAAGGAGAAGAGAGAGAAAGGGGCAGAACATTTTTTTCAAGAAATAATGGTTGAAAACTTCCCTAAACTAAGGGGGAAAAAAAGAGAAAACAGACATCTACGTCCAAGAATTCCAGAGTTCCAAATAATATCAACCCAAAGAGATCTACAACAACACATTATAGTAAAAATGTCAAAAGTTAAAGGTAAAGAGAGAACTTAAAAGCATCAAGTAGAAAAATGAATTGGTATATACAAGAGGAACCCCATAAGGTTATCAGCAGATTTCTCAGCATAAATTTTGCAGGCCAGAAGGGAATGGGATGACATATTCCAAGTACTGAAAGGAAAAAATTTGAACCAAGAATACTCTACCTGGCAAAGTTATTATTCAGAGTTAAAGGAAAGGTAAAGGGATTTTTAGATAAGCAACAGCTAAAGGAGTTCATCACTAGTCAATCAATCTTACAAGAAATATTAAAGGAACTTCTTTAAACTGAAAAGGAGGGGCGCCTGGGTGGCTCAGTCAGTTGAGCGTCCGACTTCGGCTCAGGTCACGATCTCGCGGTCTGTGAGTTCGAGCCCCGCGTCGGGCTCTGGGCTGATGACTCAGAGCCTGGAGCCTGCTTCCGATTCTGTGTCTCCCTCTCTCTCTGCCACTTCCCCATTCATGCTCTGTCTCTCTCTGTCTCAAAAATAAATAAACGTTAAAAATAAATAAATAAATAAAAAATAAACTGAAAAGGAATTACACTAACTCATAACAAGAAAACATGTGAAAGTAAAAATGGAAAGGGCTAATATATAGTAAAGGTAGTGCATTAATCACTTATAAAGCTACTATGAAGGTTAAAACACAATGATAGTAAAATTAATACAATAAATAGTTAAGAAATACATAAAATAAAAAAATGTGAAATATGATATCAAAACATAAAATGTGGAAGGGGAATAAAAAGGTAGAGTTTTGGAATATGTTCAAATTTAAGTTACTATCATTTAAAAGAAAACTGTTCTAAGAATAGGATGATATATGTCAACCTCACAGTAATCACAAAGCCAAAAACTTATAGTAAATACACAAAAGAAAATGAAAATAAGACTCTAAATATAACAATATAGGAAATTATCAAACCACAAGGTATGACACAAAGAGAAGAGAGGAACAGAGAGGAACTATAAAAACAGCCAGAAAACAAATGACAGTAAGTACATATCTACCAATTGATGATTACTTTAAATGTATGGACTAAAAATATCCTATCAAAAGACAGAATGGCTAAATGGAGGAAATAAAAAAAAAGAAAGACACATCTATATATTGCGTACTCCCTTCAGAAGTAAGGTCACACAGACTGAAAGTGAGGGGATGGGAAAAGATATTATATGCAAATGGAAGCAAAAAGAAAACTAGTATACCTATAATGTATTAGACAAAGTACACTTTAATAAAGACTGTAAACAGGGAGGTGGGGGGTGGGTCTGGGGTGCTCAGTTGGTTAAGCATCTGACTGGATTTCAGCCCAGGTCATGATCTCACGGTTCCTGAGATTCAGCCCTGTATCAGGCTCTGCACTCACTGCATCAGAGCCTGCTTGGGATTCTCTCTCTCCTTCTCTCTGCCCCTCCCCTGCTTGCACATGCTTTCTTTCTCTCTCAAAATAAATAAATAAACAAACAAACAAACAAACAAAGGGTGTAGAGGGGCACCTAGCTGGCTCAGTTTGAGGAGCATGTGTCTCTTGATTTCAGGGTTGTGAGTTTGAGCCCCACGTTAAGTGCAGATATTACTTAAAAATAAAATCTTTAAAGAAAGACTGTAGAGGGGGCAAGACAAAGATAATGATAAAGGGTTCAATTCAACAAGGACGTATAACATATAACATATGTATATAACATATATGTATATAACATATATATACACACATGTGTGTATAGATTGATTGATAGATATGGATATATCCAACACAGAAGCACAAAATACATAAAGCAAATATTAATAGACCTAAAGGAAGAAATTAACAGCAATACAATAATAAGGGACTTTAAGACGCTACTTACATCAATGGATAGATCACCCAGATAGAAAATATAAACATTAACCTTAAATTACACATCAGATCAGATGGACTTCATAGATATATAAAGAACATTCCATCCAAAAGCAAAATACACATTCTTCTCAAGAGCACATGGAACATTCTCCAGGATAGATCACATGTTAGACCACAAAACAACTACCAATAAATTTGAGATGGAAAACATATTAAGCATCATTCTTTCCCAACCACGATGGTATGAAACTAGAAACCAATTACAGGGGCGCCTGGGTGGCGCAGTCGGTTAAGCGTCCGACTTCAGCCAGGTCGCGATCTCGCGGTCCGTGAGTTCGAGCCCCGCGTCAGGCTCTGGGCTGATGGCTCGGAGCCTGGAGCCTGTTTCCCATTCTGTGTCTCCCTCTCTCTCTGCCCCTCCCCCGTTCATGCTCTGTCTCTCTCTGTCCCAAAATAAATAAACGTTGAAACCAATTACAAGAAGAAAACTGAAAAAAATTACAAACAAATGGAGATTAAACATGTTATTGAACAACTACTAGGTCAGAGAAGAAATCAAAGAAAAAATTTAAAAATACTAAAGACAGATGAAAATAGAATCACAACAAAAATACAACAAAAATACAAACCCAAGACAAATACAACAAAGTCTATGGGATGCAGCAAAAAGTATCCTAAAAAGGGATTCATAGCAATCCAGGTCTCTCTCAGGAAATAAGAGAAATCTCAAATAATTTAACATTATATCTAAAGGAATTAGAAAAAAGAAGAACAAGTCAAGCCCAAATACAGTAAAAGGAAGGAAATAATGAAGATCAGAGTGAAAATAGAGAAAATATAGATGAAAAAGGCAGCAGAAAAGATCAATAAAACTAAGAGCAGATTCTCTGAAGAGATAAACAAAATAGACAAACCTGTATCTAGACTCCCCAAGAAAAAAAGGATCAAACAAATAAAATCCAAAATGAAAGAGAAGCTACAAATTATATCACAGAAATACAAAGGAACATGAGACTACTATGAACAATTATATACCAATAAATTGGACAACCTGAAAAAAATGAATAGATTCCTAGAAATTCACAACATTCCAAGATTAAAGCAAGAAGAAATAGAAAATCTGAATAGACCAATTCCTTGTAAGATGACTAAATCAGTAATCAAAAACCTCCCAACAAACAAAAGCCAGGACCAGAGAGCTTCACTGGTAAGTCTACCAAACATGCAAAGATTTAATACCTATCCTTCTCAAAGTCTTCCAAAATTGAAGACGAAGGAATGCTTCCAACTTCATTTTAGATAGTTAGCATTACTCTGATATTAAGATGAAACAAGGATACCACAAAAGAAAAAAAAAAAAAAAAAAAAAAAAAAAGTTACAGGCCAATATCCCTGAGGAACACAGATGCAGAAAAACTCAATAAGACACTATTAAACTGAATTCAAAAATACAAAGAATCACACACCATGATCAAGTGGAATTTATTCCAGGGCACAAAAATAGTTCAACATCCTAGAAAATCAATGTGATATACCACAATGACAAAAAAAAAAAGTTTAAAATCATATGATGGTTTCATAGACACAGAAAAATCATCTGACAAAATTCAACTTCCATTTACCTAATGTCAACAAATTGGGAAGAGAGGGGAACATACATCAACAAAATTAAGGCCATATATGACAAACTTACAGCTAATATCATACTCAATAATGAAAAGCTAAAAGCTTTCCTTCTAAGATCAGGAAAAAGACCAGGATTCCCATTCTCCTCACTTTTATTCAACACAGTATTAGAAGTTCTAGGCACAGCAATGAGGCAAGAAAATGAAGTAAAAACATGCAAATTGGAAAGAAAGAAGTAAAACTGTTGCTATTTGTAGATGACATGATACTACATATAGAAAACCCTAAAGACTCCACCAAAAAAAGCTTCAGGACTAATAAATAAATTTAGTAAAGCTGTAAGACACAAAATTAACATACAGAAATATGTTGCATTTCTATACGCTATTAACAAACTATCAGAAAGAAAAGTCAAGAAAACAATCCCATTTACAATTGCATCAAAAAGAATAAAATACCTAGGATTGAATTTAACCAAGGAAGTGAAAATATGCACACTGAACATTAGAAGACACTGATGGAAAGTGCGCCTGGGTGGCTCAGTTGGTTAGGCGACCTACTTCAGCTCAGGTCACGATCTCGCGGTTTGAGTTCAAGCCCTGCGTCTGGTTCTGTGCTGACAGCTCAGAGCCTGGAGCCTGCTTCGGATTCTGTGTCTCCCCCTCTCTCTGCCCCTCCCCTGCTCACACTCTGTGTCTCTCTGTCTCTCAATAATAAACAAATGTTAAATTTTTTTTTTTTAAAAAGAAGACACTGATGACACTGATGGAAGAAACTAAAAAAGACATAAATAAATGGAAAGATATTCTGTGCTCATGGCTCAGAATAATTCATATTGTTAAAATGCCCACACTACCCAAAGCAATCTACAGATTCAATGCAACCACTGTCAAAATTCCAACATTATTTTTCACAGGACTAGAACAAATAATTCTAAAATTTACATGGAATCACAAAAGACTCCAGAAGGCCAAAACAATCTTAAAGAAGAACAAAGTTGGAGGTATCATGCTCCTTGATTTCAGACTATAGTACAAAGCTACAGCAATGAAAACAGTATGATACTGTCACAGAAACAGGCACCTAGATCAAAGGAACAGAACAGAGGGCCCAGGAATAAACTCATGTACATAACATCAATTAATATCTGACAAAGGAGGTAACTATATACAACAGGGAAAGGACAGTCCCTTCAATAAATAAGGCTGAGAAAACTGGACAGCTTCATGTAAAAGAATGAAATTAGACCATTATCTTATACTAATGCAAAAATTAATTCAAAATGGATTAAAGACTTAAATGTAAGACCTTAAGCCATAAAACTTATAAAAGAAAATATAAGCTATAAGCTTGGACTTAATGATTTTTTTTTTTAAATCTGACTCCAGTGCTCGCTTCGGCAGCACATATACTAAATCTGACTCCAAAGGTAAGGAAAACAAAAGCAAAAGTAAACAAATGGGACTACTCCAAACTGAAAAGCTTCTATACAGCAAGGAAAACCACAACAAAATCAAAAAGCAAGCTACTGAATGGAAGAAGATATTTGAAAATTATGCATTCAATAAGAAGACATGGGGTTTTTATATACACATACACACACAATGGACTACTAATTCAGTCAGAAGGAATGAAATCTCGCCATTTGCAACAACATGGATGGGCTTTGAGAGTATCATGCTAAGTGAAATAAGTCAAACAGAGAAAGACAAATTCTGCACAGTTATATATGGAATCTAAAGTCAAAACAAATACACAAAAACAAGACAAAACTCAGACTTCTACACACAGAGAACAGATTAGTGATTGCCACAGGTAAAGGAGGTTGAGGAGGAGAAAAATGCATGCAGCATATCAAGAAGTACAAACTTCCAGTTATAAAAGAAATAAGTCATGGGGATACAATGTGAAGCATGGAGAATATGGTCAATAATACAGTATTAACACTGCATGGTGATGAATGGTAACTAGACTTTTTTCATGGTGATCATTTTGCAATGCATACCAATGTGGAATCACTATGTTGTACACCTAAAACTAATATAATATTGTGTGTCAATTATAACTCAATTTGTAAAAAAGATTAAATTTTAGCCCTCCAAATCCTATGATAATGTGATAATGGAAGAACTTTAACTACTTGTTGAAGTAGAAGTGACGACAGGAGGAAGAATGCATGGGTTTCTCTAGTACCTATAAAATCACATCAGCACAGTAACCAAGTATTATAACTCAATATAAAAATATTTTATTTACAGAAGCGATGATTATCCAACAAGAGAAGGTCCTATTTTTACTAAAAGCCGAAAGTATAAAGGTCTACAATTTTAACTACAAATTTATGTATTCTTTATACAAATATTTATTGAGTATATCAACTCTATGACGTGTGCTGCACAATGTTGGGAAGTAGAAAAACTGGGGGAGAATGACATAGTCCCTATCTTCGTGGAATGGAGAGGAAGTATCCAAAGATGATAGTCTCTTAATCAATGATATATAACATGCACAGATGAAAGTAAATTATTATTAATATTATTATTACTACTTTATTGATCACAATATTTTAAATTGAAGAAATTTAAAGATTACATGCTACACAATTCCATTTAAACAGCATTGTTGAAATACCTATTTTATTTTTTATTTTTTTAAGTTTTGTAATGTTTATTTTTGAAAGAGAGAGACCGAGAGAGTGCGAGTGGGGGAGGGGCAGAGAAAGAGAGAGACAGACAGACAGAAATCAAAGCAGGCTCCAGGCTCAGAGCTGTCAGCACAGAGCCAGATGTGGGGATCAAACTCACAAACCACAAGATCATTATCTAAGCCAAAGTCGGACATTTAACTGACTGAGCCACCCAGGTGCCCCTGAAATAACAGAATTTTAGAAACAGAGGGCAGATTAGTGATTGCCAGGAGTTAGGAACCAGGAAGGAGGTGGAAGGGAGGTAGGTGTGGTTTATGAATAAACAATATGAAAATCCTTGTGCTACTGAAACTGTTTAGTATCTCCACTATGCTGACTGATACAGGAACCCAATTCAGTGATAAGACTGAAACACCCAACACACACACAAACACACCCAACACACACACAAAAGAGTAAAAGTAAAACTGAGAGAAATTTGAATCAGCTAGGCA
This sequence comes from Lynx canadensis, assembly GCF_007474595.2. NCBI lineage: Eukaryota > Metazoa > Chordata > Mammalia > Carnivora > Felidae > Lynx > Lynx canadensis. The sequence goes on along the minus strand of NC_044311.2, from coordinate 136,021,736 downwards.
CATCAATATCAATATTCTAGTCATAATATTAGAATTAGATTTGCGAAATCTTACCATTGAGGAAAACTGGACAAAGTTTACAAGGAATTTCTCTGTATAATTTCTTACAACTACATGTGTAATAGTTAATTTTATGTGTCAACTTGACTGGATCAAAAAGAATACTCAGATAAATAGTTAAACATTATATCTTGGTGTATCTTGAGAGTAATTCTAGAAGAGACTAGCATTTGAATTGGTGGACGCAGGGGCGCCTGGGTGGCTCAGTTGGTTAAGCGGCCAACTTCGGCTCAGGTCATGATCTCGCGGTCCGTGAGTTCGAGCCCCGCGTCAGGCTCTGTGCTGACAGCTCAGAGCCTGGAGCCTGCTTCAGAATCTGGGTCTCCCTCTCTCTGACCCTCCCCTGTTCATGCTCTGTCTCTCTCTGTCTCAAAAATAAATAAACGTTAAAAAAACAAAATCAATTGGTGGACGCAATAATGCAGATGGCCCTCCTCGAAGGTGGTGGGCACCATCCAATCCTTGGAGGTCCTGAACAGAACAAAAAGGCAAAGAAAGTTGAATTCACTCTCTGCTGGTTGAGCTGGGACATTGATCTTCTCCCATCCTTAGTATTCTTATCTCTTAGGCTTTCAACTTGGATAGCATCTACACCATTGGCTTTCCAGCCCTCAGGCCTTCAAACACCACCACCAGGTCTCCTGGGTCTCCAGCTTTCAGTACACAGGTCATGACACTTCTTATTACCATGTGAGCCAGTATCTTGTAATACATCTTTCCTATCTTTCCATGTATCTATCTATCCATCCATTCATCCATCCATCTATCTATCTCTTACTGGTTCTGTTTCTCTGGAAAACCCTAATATAACACTGAATCTACAATTATCTCAGTAAAAGTCTCAACAAAATAAAAAGAAAGATGGATTTTAAAGTTCACTGGAAGCTAGATTCTAAGCTCAGATGATATGTCTGCACAGAAATAGTTTTACCTATCTAAGTCTCAGCTTTCTCCCCTATAAAATGGAGATGATAATTACCATAAAGATATCATGTGATCCATTCTTTCATTCATTCATTTATCCATTCAAATATCAGGTCTGCACTGAGTTCCAGGTGCTGTACTAACAAACTGGAAATATACATGCTACTACTATTAAAACTTCTACTACCATCAAATATTACCCCGACTGTGGCCACTGCTACTATCACTGTTACTGATTATAATGGAGATTCCTGACCTCAGAGAATAGAGGAGCCAGTAAGAGAGCCAAATTAACAGATGCTCTGTTTTGACGAATGCCACTGTAGAAAGAAAAGACTGCAGAAGTAGCAAACAGTAGGCCTCCCACCGAGATTTTTAGAAGCTAGGGAGAGGGGTGCCTGGGTGGCTCAGTCGGTTGAGCGACCAACTTCGGCTCGGGTCATGATCTCACAGTTTGTGAGTTTGTGCCCCACGTCGGGCTCTGTGCTGATGGCTCAGAGTCTGGAGCCTGCTTCTGATTCTGTGTCTCCCTCTCTCTCTGTCCCTCCCCTGCTCATGCTCTGTCTCTGTCTCAGAAATAAACAAATATTAAAAAAAAAATTTTTTTAAAACGAAGCTAGGGAGATTTCTAGACTACGTGATGCTTGGATATTCGTCCTGAAGTAGACATCCAGGAAAAGTGTAAGGGCTTTACACTCATTGGAAGCAGAGTGCAAAAGCTCAAAGACCTAACAGATTTGGTGAATTTGTGAAAATCTAAGGCATCCAGTACATCTGAAATATAGAGGAGACAGATAATCTGCAGTTCTACTACAATAGAACATGTAATATAAAGATGACCATAAAAAATCAGTCCAGTAACTCCTTCCAGTGATGTATCTGGATCGGATAAGATCCAGAAATACTACTGACAGTGCATGGCAATCACACAGCACTTTAGTTATTGTTAGCTGTAGTATCATTAGGTATAATCGCAGTAATAGTAATAGCAAAAGTAGTAACATTTAATGTTACTTTTAATAAAGTCTTTAATAAAAACTGACTTTTACTGAACTAGCTACTTTTCAAACTAAATTAAACTGCCATCGTGGTAGAGAGATTAAGTATTCTGTGAAACAGGACTCTTAAGATAAGTGTGACCTATGTCGCTGGTCAGATGATGATCCACAATTTTTTTTAATGTTTATTCATTTTTGAGAGAGACAGACAGACAGACAGAGCACAAGCCAGGGAGAGCAGGGAGAGGGAGACACAGAATCCGAAGCTGGCCCCAGACTCTGAGTTGTCAGCACAGAGCCTGACGTGGGGCTCAAACTCACAAACCGTGAGATCATGACCTCAGCCAAAGCCGGATGCTTAACCAACTGAGCCACCCAGGCGCCCCCAGGATATTTTTATAAGTCAGAAGTTACAATCAATTCTTCAGTTCAAAAGCAGGCCGAATCCATATTGTATCCCAGGATTTTACATGATGAAATATGTATACAGCCAAGCCCCAAACTCATACACAAGCACTCAAATACACAAGCATATTACATGTGGCCCAAAAAATAACTGAGACTAAACAAGAGGTATTAATACTAAATGCTTCTACTTGATTATATGTCAAATGGAACAAAATCAAATACACACGCCTTACATATGAGAAAACATCTTACTAAAAGATAATTCTGCCACTATTCTTGTTCAGTTAAAACCAAAATTTGATTATTCTCTAAATGATAACCTTCAAAATTCACTGTTGGACCTCGCTAAAACCTTAAAGAGTTAGGTGAAATTTGGCCTATGACAGTCATATGAAAATTTCCTCTCTCTAAATCAAGTAAATGAGTAAAATGGTGTTCCAGTAAATGAATAAAATTGTATGCTATAAAATATTGACCCATGGTCTATTATTAAAAGTCAGTTAAAATATACCTGTAGCTCTTAAAAACAAACAATAAAAAATGCACACATATAGCACTTTTGCAATAGAGGCTGCGAAAGTTCATCTCAAATGTATCTTAACATTTTGAGTTCCTGTTTCTTCTATGTGTTTGAACTATTTTATCGCTTTCTACAGGAGAACAAGAATTTTCATTGTGTACTTCTCTTTAGTTTTTACTTATAAAATTTGCATTGTAAGTATGAAAGCAAAGGTTCTGAATTATTTTTTAGGTCATATAATATTGATGACATATGGGCATTATCATTTAAAAAATGTTATAGTCTCATAATGTAATGAGTCCAATTAATCTGAAATTGAGAAACAAGATGGAAAAACAGGGGTTTGCTGTTTTTATTTTGTACAAGGACCAGCAGATGATTCCTTTTTAATAATCCTTCAATTATCTTTGAAAGGCAACTGAGGGTCTATCTTATTAAGCAAAAAAAAAAAAAAAATCCAAAACTAAAATCTACAACACAAGGCAGAATGTTTTCTTTGCTTAAGTTTAAATCATCTAATGTGGTGATACTGGGATGAAGTAAAACACTAAGTCAATTCCAGTGCTACGTGTAACTTACCATGTAATGAGCATCACCTGAGTTGCAAATTATGAAAAAAATCTGAACTATGACATGCACTTCATCTAAAATGTTTTGTCATAAAGTTTTCTTAAAAGGTCGGGATTGTGCCCCTTTATTCTAAATAAGAATCTGAAACTAAGAGAAGTTGAGTAACTTGCATCAGATCATGGATCTTACATAGGGTGAAAATGATTCAAGATCTTTTTCTGAACTCTCTATTCAACACACTGCCTCATTTTCCCTGACAAACAATGTGATCATGGGAAGAAATCAGCCTCAACAATTTGTCCAAGGTTATAGTCACGTCACACTATCCATCAATGTACTCAGTCCTTTTCCAGTTCTCTGAGCCTCCCTGGCCAGATGGAAGAAGAAGGCCAAGAGAAGGGATTTGTGCCTTGTGATATTCTGGCCATTTTGCTCCAGGAAAAAGGGCCAATTTGAGCAGAATTATGCTGTTTCTTCAAGGGACATGAAAAAAAAGTAGCCAATTAGGAACATGGAAAGTATTACACATACACATAGCCGGTCGTGGAACTCTAAAAACTATTTTATGAATCATATATAATATCAAATGTCAGGGAGCTTCTTTATTTTGGAATCAATGATCTTCAGAAAGCAAGGAAATGAAATCAAAGTAGACTGACCCAGTTTTAAAACAAATGATAGGAAAGGAACAAAAGAAGGAAGGGGGAATGACGTGTCTCAAACTTAACTGACAGAGCTATAAAGATCTTTAAAAGAGAAAACTAGACAAAGCGAAATGTGCATAAAAGAAAACAGTAAAAAAACAACAACAACAACAACAACAACAACTAAATGGCTCTAATTTCCTGACAAATTTTTGCAAGTATAAGCCTGAAATAATTACTTAGCATAGCACTCAAAAGAGATCAGAACAGAAACTAAAGACATCTTTTTGTTTAAGTTTTTTTTGTTTTTTTCTTTTTAGTAAATTATAAGGGCTCAAGTTTCATTATATGCAGCATTAAATGCACAGTCAGCTTTTAAATATCCCATAAAAGCACTATAGAAAAAAGTTTTCAGTTCATTTCCCTTGTAATACAAATTATACTTTTATCGAACTTCTTTTGAAAATGCTGATCTTCATGATCATATGCTTAGGCTACATCATCATAAACAATACAGTTTTTCATTTTTAAACATGTTTCTCAGTTTATCTTTATAGAAGGTTTTCACTGTTTTAGTTAAGTTTCTCTCATTTTATATTTCTGTACTGAATCGTGTTCGTATGGGATTTAAAGACCGAATACTCCAAAAAAGGGAAATCTAAACACATTTGAAACATGACCAATTATACCAGGTTATTGTGACTTTGGGACAAGGTAGAGGTTCCACATGAAGAACATGCTGAAGACTCCTGGAACTGCCATTTATAGCTATCAAAACCCCTCTACACTGCAACAGGGGCAGGCGTATCTGTTAGCCTATGATTTCATTTAGGCACTAGCAAACCCAGGTAGATCCAAAGGTACCACAGTCAGACCTGATTACGAATTAACAGAAGCTGTCCTGGAATAAGTTCTTGCTTTTATCACCTTCTTGCCATCATGGCTGATACAGAATTATTGTGTCTCCTACACTTTAAATCCATCCACGTAATCCTGTATGGTACCTGCTTGTGTTCACTGGCTATTACCTATCAGCTACCGCATCCAACAATACATATTGATTCTATCCATCTCAACAATATTCGTGGGATTGCGCTCTTGGTTATCTATCACAGTCTGTCTAAGTATATGATGAATTTGTCCCCGTACTGTCACCAAGGCATGACTCAGGTAAGAGAACGTGGCTCTAATAGCAATTGTTAAAATGAGAGCTGAGTCTTATACATGTAATATTCACACATAAAACAATCACCACCATCTATAAAGATATGACATGATTCTCTAGTATCAAAATTTAGTATCATGATTCTTTAGTAACAAAAACAAGTGTTAGCTGAACCCCACCTAGTCTTAGCGATGGTTTTTCAGAAGCAAACAGTGACTTATGCTTTTCACCTTCTCCATCTATCACACCCTGACCCACTGATGAATTCCAGATCCTGACCCAATGGAAGAATTCAGTCAAATGACCTGGATTCTAAGATTAAATAAGCATTCTACCTGATAATGAATATTAAAGTATATCTTCAAGATATCTCTGTATTAATCATTTATCACATAAATTCACTTAATTTATTTGAAAATCATTAAAATACTTTAAAATCATTAAAATACTTTAAATCATATATTACCTTTATTGTAATACCAGCAAATTGATGACAATAATTATATTTCTTTATACATCATATCTTGGACAGGAATATGGCACATTCGGATATCTTCTAGGGAGACAAGGCATTAAACACAGCTTTATGTGACAATTTCTAGACACAATTATGGAAGTATACTTGTATTAAACCAAGGCTAAACAAACAGACTTGTAATAAAAATAATACATTAGAAACCACAAAGAACACTGTATTTAGAAAGGGCTATGGCTGGAGAATAAAGACATTTTACTTCTATTCCTTACTCTAACAAAAGTACTTGACCCTCAGCAAGTGACTTAAATCTTCAATCAGAGTTTCAGATCCCTTTTATATAAAATAAGGAAGACCAACTTGCCTAACACCCACTGTGGTCACAAAGACTAGAAATATAAGCATATATTTGACTTATTATGTTAAGTAAACTATAAATGCCTGCACTTGAGAGGGTAGGGGAAGATCACCTGGGGTGGGTCCAACAAAATGGCACACCATTCCATTATGCCAGAGTGGGGGAAAAATTGTGGACTTATAATTTCCAAAACTAGATGAGAAAATATAGTTATATACAGTGGGCTTCAAGGTCCTAAATATGAACCTCTTAAATACTTCATCTTGGGTATATTAAAGATGCAGTGAAATCAGAGGCACAACTCTTCCATGGTGCATAAGTAAGCATGTGCAGGATCTAATGGAAATGCTGAGTTATCGTACCACGTTCACTGCGATTCTGCACTATACACTGAATTATGCATTATGATTGAGGAACAACACACCGGATATGACATGTTTTAATGCAATGTCAATAAACTTTAAAATTTTATGAATAAAATTTGAAAGGATAAGCAAAAGATAGATAGATAGATAGATAGATAGATCTATATACAATGAAATTTATTCAGTCAAAAAATGAAGGGAATTGTGACACATGCTACAATATAGATGGACCTTGTGGCCATTAAGCTAAGTGAAATAAGCCATTACAAAAAACAAAAATGTATAAATGTATAATTTTATAGGATATATTCTATTTCTTGTTGAAATAGCTGAAAGAAAATTAGAACTTATAGATTAAGTCATTTAAAGTGATACAGTGAAAATGATTGACGATAGATAGATGATAGATAGATAGATAGATAGATAGATAGATAGATAGATAGATAGATAGATGCCTCATATATCCATCTCATTGGGTGTTTCTCAACACCCGCTCTAGTTCGGTACCACTCATCCTTCATTCAACTTATAACCAAGTGCTTATTCTTCGGCATATATTATGTTATACAATAAATCAAGAGTGTATAGTGGAATGTTTGTATGTGCTTTTGGGAAACACTCTGTTTTGATCAATTCCTTTCACTGAATGATAGCACTCATTCTGATCACCTTCATAAACAGTCAAATTCAAACTTACTTTTAAAAATTGAAATAAAAATAAATCACATTTGTTATAACCAATGATTTTTCCTTATCTTTTATGAAGGAACAATGAGTGAGAAATCAATTCTTACCTTGCAGGAGGGAAAATTTTAATAAATTTAATAAAATTTAATAAATTTTAAACCCCTCCTTACAAGTCTCCCCATCTAACCTTTCTCCAAAAAATTAGAGGTTCTTGGCTGAAACCAAATCTGTAATGATTTATAATATTTAGTATCTTTCTAATAAAATACTTCCAAGGGGTGCCAATAAAATCAAATTCTCTAAAACTAAAAACATGATTTAAACTAAAAGCCAAATGGCAAAAGGTATTTCTATAGTTTCTGAAATATGTCTACAGTTTGTTACACATTATCTTCAACACGATAATAACTTAAAGTAAATCGCTACTTGTCTAAGTGTTTATATAACTACCATTATAATTAATGGGCAAATAGCTCACTCTTCAGTTAGTAATCCATATTATGGAAATCACAGTTAATTTTGCAAATACAACAGGTTACCAAGAGAAGCTGTAGAATTTCATTCATATTGACCTTAAAAATCAGATCATTGATGACCTCTAAGGAAGGCTACTATAGATAAACTTGAAGGAAAGGAAATAAAACAATAACTTTGGTGGACGTCTTCACATTCTGATACTGTGCAAACTCCTCATGACGAACACTCACTCCATCTTAATCTTCTTCAAAATGAAGTCCCAGTAAGTGGATGATAGAAATATACATTTTTATCTTGCTAGAGTTTAGTCAAGATACTTATACTGGAATCCCTTTTTACCATGACCACGAAGGAAATGGTGTCTGAATATGTGCAGACATTGTTTGTATAGAAACTTATTCTGACCTGAAAAGTTAAAGGAATATATTAGATACATGAAAACCAAGTTCCTCGGTGATTTCTTTCATCAAGAAAGCAAGCTCGGGGCACCTGGGTGGCTCAGTCAGTTAAGCATCTGACTCTTGGTTTCGCCTCAGGTCATGACCTTGTGGTCTATGGGTCGGAGCTCCACATTAAGCTCTGCGCCACCAGTGTACAGCCTGCTTGGGATTCTCTCTCTCCCTCTCTCTCTGCCCTTCCCCCTCTCATTCTCTCTGTCTCTCTCTCAAAATAAATAAACTTAAAATAAATTTTTTTAAAAAGAAAGCAAGCTTGACGAATACATCACATTTTTTAAGAAATCAGTTGTCCCTTATGTATTCCTAAAATAACTCCTCACAGTGTATCCCAATATACATAATCTTAGCTCCCTATTACAGCTCATATTAACCAATGTGCTCAATTCCATAATTCCCATGATTATACAAACATATATACAAATACATAGACTAATTTTGTGTTTATCAAAATAGAATTATTCTATAGTATATTCCTTTCCTTTAATTATTTGTTATATATCATGAGAATCTTCTTAAGTAACTTATGGAAGTCTACTTTTTTCCTTCTTCAAAGGAATTTAAGATAACTTTATATAATTAATGTAAATAATAAAATTATGTTGCATTTATACAAATGTATACAAATGTTTGCCAGTGTTTGAAGAAAGGCCTGTAGAAAAGTATTATGATACAAAGAAGTACAGAATGTTTTGTATTTTAACTTATGAGTAATATCAAGGTTTAGATATTCCAAAAGATTTCCATACGTATTAAGAATTGAGTGATGTATTATTGGAGAATTATCATTCTTAAGATAATGCCCATTATGCCCATGTTAAACAAATACCCATATTTTAAGATCAATATTCTATTCTCTATTCTCTATGTCACAAAAACCTAAAATTTATATTAATAATATTCATTTATTAGTTCTCATATTTTATATGCAAATATAGGACAGTTTCCATTCTGACATACATTTATAGTTTATCTTTTCTTACAAAAGTATTTTTCAGTAATGCATTTTTAATTGATGCATTATTCTCTCTCACATGCCAGCTTTAGAGGTAGTTAATTACATTTGACAATTAAGTCACATTTTATGTACCACCTAGTAAATTTTCATATTTAAATAATTTTTGAGCCGATAAGCATATTATCAAATAATTTTACTGAGTAGTTGTTTATGCAGACAGCTCCTCTCTTAATAATTTATACTCCAGATGTATATAAACCTACTTAGCTGGATGCATCAATTTTTAAAGATTTCCTATAGCAAGGTGACACTTAGATAACATTAGTAACATGCTCAGTAGATGGGTAACTTAGGTTGTGGTTCTCTCAAAGTGCTAAAATCAAATGAGCACTTTCAATGCACAGAATAATTGGGGATTTCTACAGGACTACCTAACAATGCTGTGGGCACATTAAATACTCATCATCAAATTTTAGCTCCCATTTCATATATTTGTGAAGGATTTCAATAGGAATATACACATAATGCTTTAAAAACATAACTGATTCTAAAGTCATACTAAATTTCCTTTTGATTTTTAAGTAAAAGGCAGAATAGAAAATCCAACAACCTAAAATACACCATCTCAAAAATTCATTTTACAATGTTATAATTTTTATGTTTACATTGAATTTTCCTGTCCACAGAGTTACCATTGATAATTTGACACAAGGTCAAGTATTGGCCTTAACAGCTATATTATTTTGTAGCTGACAGAAACCTATACAACCAATAACAATAGCAGAAGCAACAACAATGGTAACAGCAAACAAATAATGATTTGAGTAGACACCTTAAGGGTTTACTTTACGTATGTTACAGAAAACGATGCATTCATAGTAAGTAATACTATATATGGAATAATCTCAAATCAAGTATCTTTTTAAAATGTGCTAATATTTACAAAAATTAACCTAAAGACTGATCCCCATCTCCCGAAAAGGGTATACTAATGAAAAAACTACATATTCAAAGACTAAAATCTGATTATAAAATCAAGCATTTATTGACTTATAAAGAAGATGATAAATTCATCAGCAAAAGATGAATCTTTTTTAACATTTCAAATTTTGCCAAACTGCATAGAGAACATCCCATGAGGAAATATTGTCCTTGTGTCTTTAACTGGAGATTCATTCACTGATCATGGGACACTAAAACAAGGACACTCCCTCCTCAGTAAATCTGGAGACAGGTCATAGAGGCATCTGTTCTCCATATACCTATTTAATGAGGTCATTTGGTACACATGCCATGCATTGGGGAGTGCTTAATTTTTATTTGAAGCATTAATCTAGCTAAGAGTTAGTGAATTAAAATTATCTTTGAAATTAAATAGAACACTCCTTTGTCTAATTTGCTCAAATTTATTGACATACAACTCTTACATATAAACCATTTTGCAAATGGCTAAGAATAAATATATTAGTCATAGCACATATTTCCATCAAAATAACCAAACACTTCCACGACCTTGAATAATAATTAGTACTCACCAATTTTGAACTATGAATACTGAATTAACTAGCAATAGCCATCTTTGACGATTTGGGACTCTGGACACCCTGCCATACAGGAATACAGGAATAACCTTTTAAGCCACTATTTTTAATAACAAGGAATATTTACATGAGTAGAAACACTCTCTAAAGAAGATTTAGCTATTTAAAAATAAATAAAAATATTCATGCAATGCCAGTATGCCTACAAGTTTATGATGCTTGAGCTGTGGATTTAAGTATTTGTTTTTGTTGTTATTTTAGGGGGATTTTGTGATTCACAGATATAAACAGAAGCAGTAAAGCTTGATTCTTGAAGGTGTTCATATGATCAAATTGAGAAACCAGCGCACATAAAGACTTGGAATTTTCAAGTTAGTATCTGTATTAAATGGAATTCAAGGAACAGAAGTTGGGCCTTAATTTCTAAAATATTATATTATGTTTAAGTGAGACTCCTGACTCTGAAAAAGAGGTGACGGTGGGTAATCAATCAGTCCACTGACCAAGATCTTGCAGATTTGATGTCTAGGTTAACATATGGGAAAAATCTAGTAAGAGTCCCACAACTATACAAAATTACAATAAGCTAAAAACTGTGTCTGGAGACCTGAGGTTAACATTTCTCACCTTCATGGGACACAGTGGAGAATTTTTTTTAGTGCTGTCCATGTGAATTTCTAATAAACAAGCAATGAAAGTGACAGAGAAACCACACTTCTCAGAGGGGTCTGAACCTACAGCAATTCCTACAACGACTAGTGTGGTTGGTCACCACTGGCAGGTAGAAGCTGGGAGGCTTTGAGGGGAGAAAAAAGAAATAAATGACAAGAAACCACAACCACTGATGCATCAATACATCAATGACAAAGCAGGAGTGCAATTTTTAATGAGTGCTGTGATTGAGGAACTTTGGAGAGAAGATATCCAAGAAGTTTTTTTGCACAGCACATTCCATAAAAGTGCTAGGTCAGACTTTTTAAGAAGCAGAATAAAGATTAACACTGTTCTTCAGGACAGCTGCACTGGGACTCCTTTTATTGCACTCAAAGCATCAACTGAGACCTCAAGGATGATTAAGGTTATGTATTTGGATTAATATCAAAATCCTTAACATGTTCTTCAGGGACTGGTTGTAGTCTTACCCCTGTCTATACCTCCAGTTCCAGAACATCCACATTCACTGTGCTGTCACCACGCTGACCTTATTTTATCTCCAGTATGTACTAAAATTTCACATAGGTCCTGTTCCTTCTACTGACATTTGTGTTCCCCAAGTCTTTGCCAAGAATCTCCAGCATCACTCACATCTCAGATCAGATAACACATCACTTCCTACATGTCTAAACCAAAAAAACTGACCCATTATTATTTCTCATTATGTCCTTCAGTTTTGTTTTCTTCCCAGATGTCATCAAAATATAATTATGTATGCAAAAACTCCACTGATAAAAAAAAAAAAAAGCCTTTTATGGGGGTGCCTCGGTGGCTCAGCCGGTTGAGCGTCCAACTCTTGTTTCTGGCTCCGGTCATCATCTCACAGTTTGTGAGTTTGAACCCTGTGTCAGGCTCTGTGCTGCCCATGCAGAGCCTTGCCTGGGCTTCTCTCTGTCTCTGCCCCTCCCCTGCTAGCGCTCTCTCTCTCAAATAAATAAACTTGGGAAAGAAAATTTAAAAGACTTTCTTTTATTATTTTATTCCAAAACTTAACAATGTGCCTCATAATGAATAAGCTCTTAAAGGTATTGAAAAATGCAAGTAAATATTAATTAGAATAAACAATGCCACTAATAAGTACTATAAGGAGCATGTGATTTGATTTTTGTTTGGTTAGTTTTTGTTATGCTGTTTCTTTTTTTCTTTTAAAGTTTCTCACATATATTAAGGTGGGAATTGTATTCTTTCCTCTGGCATGTAAATTATTATGTGATTTTTAAACTTCACAATTATGTATTTCATCATTTCCATGGTGCTAAGATGAAGATAAGTAGTTTTCTGACTTGAGGGACAAGTTCAAGATTAGCACTGATCCACAGAGATGTAAATCTGTTCACTTGTATGTACTATAGAGCTAGTTTTGCCAACAGTGGGTAAAAGAAAAGAGCTAGGGGCGCCTGGGTGGCTCAGTCAGTTAAGTGTTCGACTACGGCCCAGGTCATGATCTTGCGGTTCGTGAGTTCGAGCCCCGCGTCGGGCTCTGTGCTGACAGTTTGGAGCCTGAAACCTCCTTCGGATTCTGTGTGTCTCTCTCTCTCTGCCCCTCCCCAGCTCATGCTCACATCCTGTCTCTGTCAAAAATAAATAAACTTTAAAAAATTAAAAAAAAAAAAAAGAAAGGAGTCAGGATCATTTTGGACTAGAAAAAGATGACTAAAGAGTTTTTATTTTATGTTAATTTTCATGCTCTCTTCTCTCAGGTTAGATTTCATTATGATAAACTATAGTGTAAGATTAACAGCGCAAAGATCGAGAAAGGGCAAATGGCTCCCTTTTGAGAACTCAAAACAGTATTTTGTTTTATTCATGCATATTTCTTCATATGTATTTTATATACAATCATCTCTTTTGCTTTCTGACATAGAATAAACTTTTCAAATCCAGAAAAGCATTATATTTTGCTTTCTGGAAATGATTGTATGATTATTTTCAATCATAGATATGAGAGCTTTCTCTCTCTCTTTCTTTCCTTTCTTATTTTTGAGGGCTTTCTTTTCTAGGCAAGCTAGAATTGACTTTTTTATTAGTGTAAAATTAAAAACACACAATACATTTTTCTCCTCCCAAATATGTGTTTATTAGTTGATATAATTGTTTGATAGGGTTACTATTACAGAATACCACAAACTTCGTGGTTTAAACAACAGAAACTTGTCTCACAGTCTGGAGGCTAGAAGTCTGACATCAAGATGTCCACAGGGTTTGTTCCTTCCGAAGTCTCTGAGGGAAAATTTTCAGAGGGAAAATCATGCCTTTTTCCTAGCTTCTGGTGATTTTCTAGCAATCTTTGGTAGCCCTTCGCTTTTGCTGAATCCCTATTTCTGCCTTCATCTCCATAAGGCATTCTCCTTGGGTGTCTATCCCCAAATTGCCCCTTTTTATAAAGACATCAGTCACACTGGATTAGGGCCCACCCTAATTACCCAAATAGATCTGTAAAGACCCCATCTCCACCTCAGGTCACATTCTGAGGTCCCGGTGTATAGGATTTCAACATAGGAATTTGGGGGAGATACAAATCAGTCTCTCACTGTTGGTTGATTAGTTTTAAGACATCACATAGCTTCACAGGCCATCAATCAGAACATACAGAACAAATAATTAAAGAAAAAGGAAATTAACAAGTAAATTAATTTACAATGAATTTAAAAGATATTTCAAGTTAAAATTATACAAAGTAAACCAGATCATTGTAAAATAATTTTGGAAAAAAATTGTCAATTGATGGACCTACGTCACACTTGTTAAAAAAAAAGTCACTATATTGGGTAAAATACAGTAAAACATAGTTAAATAAATGTAAATACTATGAAAGCTCCAAAAGGGTACTGGCTGTAAAACCAGAAATAAAATAGGCTTGAATCCAAATTCTACTTTTTACTAGCCTAAGAACCTAGTTGGAGCCAAATATTTTCTCTAAGTCTCAGCATTCTTGTAAATAAAATAATATCACCTCTACTCCTACTTATCACAACGCTCTAATTATGTATTTATTTATGTATTTATGTATCTAATTATTTATGTATTCTCCCTCCAGCTACCTCTCTAGTTACCAAGTCCTAAAAGGGCAGGCATGATCTTTCCCTGACTGCCTAAAGCATGGCACTAAGTAGATGCCAACTGTTTGCTGGGTGTATATCACAGGGGGATAATGAAACTGTGTGTAAGTTGGGATTTACCACCAAATGTTTTTTTTTGTGATTTATTGATGCGATTAAAATAGATGTTCTATAACTACAACATTCTATATGGGGATGATGATTTCTGTATATTTAAGAAAAAAGTAACCAAAAAAAAAATATCTTGAGATGTTGCCAGTAGTGGTTTGTAGATGGTGATAATTTTATGTATATCCAACTACTATCCTTCAGCTTTGTTTACGTTTATCTATACACTGACAGTTAAAAATTAAAAATTAAAAAGCCCTCTCTTTCCTTCAAGACATTTTCCTCCCTTAAAAAAACAGCATCCCCATTAATGTTTTAACTTTACATTTGATCATTTCCAATAACCAAGTAAACATATGAGTGATATTTTGCTTTATCATTTACGTGAGGAGAGAGAATATCTAGATTAAAGGTACCTAGACAATCCTTACTTTGTAAAGCTGGTTCCCCTCCATCCTCTACTCTGTATTACATCTGCTCTCCAACATAGAATATACAATATGATGATAATTGCTATTACAATAAAGTACTAGTACTGTTTCTGTGATATTATTGTAATTGACTATCAGAACACTGTAAATAAAGATTATTTTTTAAATGCCCCATGAATATTTAATAGATTAATAGAATTAAATAACAGCAGTCCACACCCAAAGACCAAAGAGAGGATTATAAATAGTCAGACCTTTAAGTCATAACCACATGTCAAACCAAATTTATATTTTAAACATCCAATCAATCCTAACACTATTTAATTTCTATTAATTTGCTGAAGTATATATTTCAAAAAAATAAAAGGTTAATTTTTGTTTTTCAAGCATCAGCAAAATTATCTGTGTAAATTCTAACTCACCACTGGATGAATGAATTCAATGTTTCCGTTCAGATTATTTATTGAAAGTTTCATCTTTTTATTATAAGAAAGCTCCCTCTCCTTCAACTCAGATAAGAAAGGGATCATTAACATTTATCAAGTCTAGTAGTATAAAATGCATCTAAATCTAAATGGTCTTGGTCTTTTCTTTAAAACTGGAAAAAACAGCAGTACACCTTACAATAGAAAAAAATGATGTGTTCAGTATCTATAACTGTGGTTGTTAAGAGCAGCCAACTAATAATCAAGCCAAGCCTCAGCAACAACTTGAAATGACACTAAGACTATATTTTCAAGAACACTTTGAAAGAGACTGTTTAATATTTAACATGGCCTTTAACTCTCTTTTAGATTGGAAATATCAAAGTAGCTGCATATTATGTAGATTGGTACCATTCAGCTGAACTCTTCAGACTCCCAGCTTATGTCCATAGCTGGTTTCTTTGCTATGAATAGCTATTCTGAACCTGCACACCTTTTCAAACCTTATACTGTCCTTCCTCTCTCTCCACTAAGCACTTACATACCTTGGAGAGAAAGGAAAGAAGTCAGCTGAGAACATCCCTTATGAACACAGGGGATGAAAAAAAAGAGGCAAACCAGAAAACATACGCTTGACAATAAAGAACAAATTGAGGGTTGCTCGAGGGGAGGTGGGCAGGGGGATGGGCTAAATGGGTGGTGGGCATTAAGGGCACCTGTCGTGATGAACACTGGGTGTTATATGCAAGTGATGAATCACTAAATTCTACACCTGCAACATATATTATACTGTATGCTAACTGGAATTTAAATAAAAACTTGAAAAAAGAAAACAAATTTAACTTTAGGCCCATCTTCATTTGGATTGTTCCCTTCCCTCAGCATTTCTAGCTGCATGCCTACTGCCCACAAAAGTCTCTACTTGGGTCCACCAAGCAGCCCCTCATCATTTTATAGCTTACACTTCTCCTCTGTTTGTCCCAGTGCTCAAGCTTGTCACATTAAAACATGCCAGTGAACAAGCAAAAAACCTTCTTCCTTTTCCCAATAAAAACACATACATACATCTATACCTATATCTTTATCTCTCCTGCTATCTGAAAGTAATTTCTATGAAACGTCCCATAAGCCAAAATAGTGAAAAGCGAAAAAGTGATTACCATTAATTTAGATGGAAAATATTTTTGAGCTTTCCCAGACCCCAAAAATAACCTCCCTTAGGCTTATCAATGCCTTGGGATGGATCTTGCTAACAGATACACAAAATAAATCAAGATTGAACACACAGGTCAAGCTATGGCCGCTCAACGCTGAGATGTTGAGTGCAGTTTCCAGGGAAGGTGGTTGGCGGGCCACTTCTGTTACCTGGGGTGCGTGCCGCCTCCGATAATGGCTCGCTACAAAACAAACACTGAACGATATTTTTCATTTTTCAACTTTTTTTTTAACAGTGAAAATCCTCTTTGGATTTATTTTGGTTAGCGGAAACAGGTATTAATGTGGGTCTTTGGTAAAAGTGAAGTGGCCTAACATGAACTTCCCAAAAGTGGGGGATACCTGTATACACATATATACATATATACACACTACTCACTCCCCCCATTAAGCTGTGGTTATTGAAAAAACAGACATATCTCAGTATGCCAATTTTGTCACTTTCTGCCTCTGCTTAATACGGTGTGATCGATTACACTCTGTCATCATAGACTGTTTTACTTGGTATTTAATATTATTAGTGTTCCTATATGTCTTGAAACTTGTGTTTCTGGTCTTTTGATGCCTGAAATTATCTGCATAATACATTTACATGTCATTGAATGCTAGAATAGGCATTAAAATGGTTTTACAATTGGTGATTATTTTCACCAATTATATGACCCTTTTACTGTTTTTCAGTAAAGTGGTAAGTTGAAATGTATCAAAATATCACTACTTTAACCTGGGTATTATACATAAGAAATTCTATTATATTTAGTAGCAATGGAATAAGTATACATCTGTTATTAGTGTATCTATAATAACCACTCTTTACAAATATATGTCAAGCATGTGCAAACATAACCCTAACTTTATAATCAGATTAGTTCAGACATGTGTACGGTATATTTCACATAATTATAATCATACAAAATCCATAAAGGTGGGCATTTCCCCATCTGAACAAGCACATTTCCAAAAAAAAATCATTCAGACATTACAACCTTTTTAATCTCTAGAGCAGAATGTCTCAACCTCCATTTTATTGACAATTCACACTGGATAATTCTTGGTTGATGGCAGTGGTGTTGCACAAGGCAGAAGATTATCAGCATTGTTGGTCTCTATCCACTAATACTGACAGCACCCCCACACTCATGCACAACTGAGATGACCAAAAATATCTCTAGACATTGCCTAACATCTTCTGGGGGACAAAACATCCTCTCTGAGAACCACTGTTTTAGAGACTGAGAATAAGTTAACTTAAAATCAAAGAGGATACTGTGCAAAGCCATTTTTAACTTCTCAATAAAATATGACTTGTAACATAAATGCTATGTGAAAGATAAAGACTACATTAATATACACAACAGGCTATTGTATTCTAAATATAAAAAGGTTCTTAGGTTAAAATGGTCCCTAATACGATGATCATTGAATCCACTGTTCCTATTTACAAAACACTCCTCCATATACATTCCATCAGTCACAAAGTCTAGAATGAAATATTGATTTCATTTAAACTTTTTTTAAATGCTTGATTTTTTTAAGAACGCTTAACATGAGATCTACCCTCCCAACAATGTTTAAGTCTACAGTAGAGTACTGTTGACTATAGGTGCAATGTTGTACAGCAGATTTCTGGAACTTACTCATCTTATTTACCAGAAATTTGTGCTCATTGATTAGTAACGCTCCATTTCCCCCGTTCCTATCTCCTGGCAACCGCCATTCCTTTTTTTTTTTTAATTCTAAGAGTTTGACAACTTTAGATACCTCATGTAAATGGAACCATGCAGTATTTGTCTTTCTATGATTGGCTTATTTCACTTAGCACAATGTCCTCAAGGTTCATCATCCATGTTGTGGCATATTGCAGAATTTGCTGCTTCATTAAAACATCATAGTATTCCATTATATTTTCTTTATCCATTCATCTGCTGATGGACATATAGGTCGTTTCTACATATTGGGAACAGCACTCTCGTAAACACAGGCATGCTAATAGCTCTTTGAGATCCCAATTGCAAGTCTTTTGTATAAATACCCAGAAGTGAGACTGCTGCATCACATGGTTCTATTCTTAATTTTTGAGCGACCTCCATACTGTTTTTCCATAGCAGCTGCACCATTTTACATTCCTACCAATAGTGTACAAGGGTTCCAAGTTCACCACATACTGGACAACTATCTTTTTTTTTTAAATAATAGCCATCCTGACAGGTATGAGGTGATATCTCACTGGAGTTTTATTTTTTTTATTTAATTTTTTTTTTAAACGTTTATTTATTTTTAGGACAGCGAGAGACAGAGCATGAATGGGGGAGGGGCAGAGAGAGAGGGAGACACAGAATCGGAAACAGGCTCCAGGCTCTGAGCCATCAGCCCAGAGCCCGACGCGGGGCTCGAACTCACGGACCGTGAGATCGTGACCTGGCTGAAGTCGGACGCTTAACCGACTGCACCACCCAGGCGCCCCTCACTGGAGTTTTAAATTAAGCTAACCAAAGTCACATCTGAAATTCTGAAACATTTTCTTCAAATACCATATCTTATTAATGTCCCCAAATCTCTGACTTATTTAGCTTCAATCCTTAGCTTTAAATATTCTCTTCGGAATCAACTGATACAGTATAATGTTTTTTGCCCTCCTTAATCTATGTTTCTCTTATGTTTCAAATGCTATGCACTAGATCAAAAAACACAAAAATGCAAAGAAGTTGACATACATAAAATAAAAGGAAGTTCTTCATTTCAAGCATAAAAAGAGTCAAACGTGTGACATGTAGATGAAATAGCTAAAGAAAAGTGAAGTGCTTTGAAAGAAACAATGTCCATGCCACAGGAAGACAGTGAGAGTGAGTGAATCAGTTGGAAAAGGAAGAGGGAGAATGGGGAAAAAGAAGACAGTGAAGGAGGAGGAGGAGAAGGAGAGGAAGAGAGGGAGAAATACACTCACCCATGGTCAAAGAATATTTAGGTCATTAAAGTCAAGTTTGAGTGCCATATTTTAAGCAACTATTGGAAGCCAATGATCATGAATGGTACTTCAAACAAGGTTTGAAGAGGTTTCTAGATGAATAAGGTTCTAGTTGAACAAGGTTTCAGACTAGAAAGTCTGAAAACAGTGTAATGTAAATCATATAAAGACAGCTCTATTTGGCTGGCTGCAGTAAAAAATGCAGTAAAGAATGGAAAAGCTATTCTCAAATATCAAAAAATAAAAATGGACTATAACAAAAAAAACACAATTTTTCTTGTTTAGACTACATGGAAAAATGTGACCCAATGATTCAATATACAAGTGAAACTTAAAAAAAGAAAAAAATAGTCTTGTGAATTTCAATGTAAGACTGCTTCCACAAATACCTGAATGTATGGCTGACAAAAGTGTTTCAATATCTATGTAAATCATACCCTTGACATTATATACTTCTAACTCTGTAGACAATTGCTATATGTTTCTCTTTTCCTTTGACTATATCAACAAATGTTTGATGATGCTGTTAATATAAATCAACAATAAAATATAGTTTGCTTTATTACAGAGTAGACATGTACTTAAAGTGTTCTCTCCAAGAAAGACATCCAGATGGCCAACCGACACATGAAAAAATGCTCAACATCACTCATCATCAGGGAAATACAAATAAAAACCACAATCATATACCACCTTACACCTGTCAGAATGGCTAACATTAACAACTCAGGCAACAACAGATGTTGGCAAGGATGCAGAGAAAGAGGATCTCTTTTGCATTGTTGGTGGGAATGCAAGCTGATGCAGCCACTCTGGAAAACAGTATGGAGGTTCCTCAAAAAACTAAAAATAGAACTACCTTACGACCCAGCAATTGCACTACTAGGCATTTATTCAAGGGATACAGGTGTGCTGTTTCGAAGGGACACATGCATCCCCATGTTTATAGCAGCACTATCAACAATAGCCAAAGTATGGAAAGACCCCAAATGTCCATTGATGGGTGAATGGATAAAGAAGATGTGGTATATATATGCATTGGAGTATTACTCGGCAATCAAAAAGAATGAAATCTTGCCATTTGCAACTACATGGATGGAACTGGAGGGTATTATGCTAAGTGAAATTAGTCAGAGAAAGACAAAAATCATGACTTCACTCATATGAGGACTTTAAGAGACAAAACAGATGAACATAAGGGAAGGGAAACAAAAATAATATAAAAACAGGGAGGGGGACCAAACAGAAGAGACTCATAAATATGGAGAACAAACTGAGGGTTGCTGGAGGGGTTGTGGGATGGGGGATGGGCTAAACAGGTAAGAGGCATTAAGGAATCTACTCCTGAAATCATTGTTCCACTATATGCTAACTAATTTGGATGTAAATTTAAAAAAATAAAAAAAAAATTAATAAAAAAAAGTGTTCTCAGCACAATAATGTGAAAACTGCTCTTAGGTATCCATGAGTACAATGAAATAACATCACAAAACACACACACACATACACACTTAGCAACTAGATCCCAGTATCTCTGAAATTTAAATGACTGAACATGTCTCCCATTTTCTCTGCCCCTCCCCTGTTCTCTCTCTCTCTCTCTCAAAAATAAATAAACATTATTAAAAACAAAAATTTCTAGATGACAACTTTAAAAATGCTTTGGTTAGGGGCGCCTGGGTGGCTCAGTCGGTTAAGCGGCCGACCTCAGCTCAGGTCATGATCTCGCGGTCCGTGAGTTCGGGCCCCGCGTCGGGCTCTGTGCTGACAGCTCAGAGCCTGGAGGCTGTTTCAGATTCTGTGTCTCCCTCTCTCTGACCCTCCCCCGTTCATGCTCTCTCTCTGTCTCAAAAATAAATAAACGTTAAAAAAAAAATTAGGGGCGCCTGGGTGGCGCAGTCGGTTAAGCGTCCGACTTCAGCCAGGTCACGATCTCGCGGTCCGTGAGTTCGAGCCCCGCGTCGGGCTCTGGGCTGATGGCTCAGAGCCTGGAGCCTGTTTCCGATTCTGTGTCTCCTTCTCTCTCTGCCCCTCCCCCGTTCATGCTCTGTCTCTCTCTGTCCCAAAAATAAATAAACGTTGAAAAAAAAAATTAAAAAAAAAAAATGCTTTGGTTAAATGTAAGGGCATCAAGTGGCTGGAGACATTCCCAAGAAGACCAGTATAACGGGGGAGGAACTGCGAAGATCCAATGAGATATGACGAGTAACAACCAGAATTTGTAGAATGTGTTAAGTACTTTGTCCCAATTATGGATCACTTACACTTGTGGAGTGTAAGTGTTCAAATACTGGACAATAAAAGGAGACGTTACTCCTCCAACGTCTGGAACCCTTGAGAATATTAAAGTTATATATGTGATATCTTGAAAATGGAATTGCCACTATATGGTAAACCATTTCAAGCTACGAAAGCAGAATACATAACTGGTTTATCCGCTGACAAATAATTCCATCTCTTTATTATATCTCAATAGTTTATTTGTACTTGTTGCAATCACTCCTTTCTTCCCTGCAATCTTTGACCTTCATGTAATGGCTATTGTAAATTCTTTATATTTTCATCAGTGTCTAAAAGGTGAAGTTTAAAGTGCTTACAAAGAAAGCATTTTAACTCCTCCAGAAGCGTGCCTTTAAATCTGGTTTTAGAGGCCTGAATCTTCCAATATTTTAAGTTTATATATTATATAGTTATATATTCTATATTTTCATATATTTTTATCTATATATTCTAAGTTTATAAGTTTACTATATAAATTTATTATAAGTTTAATATTTTACAGGTTGCTTTTCCAGTATATTTAACATACAGTGTTATATTAGTTTCAGGTGTACAACACAGTGATCAACAATTGTATCTAAGGCCTTTTTCGGGCAAAGAAACACTCCTTAAAAGGTATTTCACTGTGTATATATACCACAATTTCTATATCCATTCATCAGTTGATGGACATTTAGGCTCTTTCCATAATTTGGCTATTGTTGAGAGTGCTGCTATGAACATTGGGGTACAAGTGCCCCTATGCATCAGTACTCCTGTATCCCTTGGATAAATTCCTAGCAGTGCTATTGCTGGGTCATACGTGGCAATGAGAAAAAATGAAATATGGCCCTTTGTAGCAACGTGGATGGAACTGGAGAGTGTGATGCTAAGTGAAATAAGCCATACAGAGAAAGACAGACACCATATGGTTTCACTCTTATGTGGATCCTGAGAAACTTAACAGGAACCCATGGGGGAGGGGAAGGAAAAAAAAAAAAAAAAGAGGTTAGAGTGGGAGAGAGCCAAAGCATAAGAGACTGTTAAAAACTGAGAACAAACTGAGGGTTGATGGGGGGTGGGAGGGAGGGGAGGGTGGGTGATGGGTATTGAGGAGGGCACCTTTTGGGATGAGCACTGGGTGTTGTATGGAAACCAATTTGTCAATAAATTTCATAAAAAAAAAAAAAAGGTATTTCACAAAGGAGTCAGATTATGGATAATAAAAAGTTTTCCTTACAACATATTATTAAAGAGGTGATATAATGCCCAAGAAACATATGGGAAGAAAAATACAAAGAGTCCACTGTTTAGTTTCTTTGGTGTTACATGATTCCAGCTCCAATTACTGAAGTGTATCTTTCTCAAATCGGCAAGTTTCCTTCCCTTTGCCTTTTCATCTTGATATCCTTTTCTATCTGTGTATTCTCAATTTTTAAATGTTTAAATCAAAGCTACACTGCAACTTTCTACACTACCAGCAATTGGATGAGTTCAGCAACCTTGAACAGGACTGACTCCTCCTTGCCTTTCAGATCAGTTTTTTCTTTAGAAGTAACAAGAAGTCTTTGTGATAAAAACACATATCTCTGTCACTTGCTCTCCACTGACAATTATCTATTTATTTTAATGTGTATCTTGAGGAATTTTTGCAACTTGATAAATGAGTTAGAAGAGTGGGCAACAAATGTAAAATAAAATTACACCACAGGATAAAGGAAGAAAAAGTCAAACATAATCTATTTCCTCATTAATTTCTATTGGATATTCCACAATGTTTCTGCCACTTTTCCTCACAAATATATTCAATACACATTGTTGATCAAGGTATATACTATTGGAAAGTTTCATTAATAAATATCACAACCTGGGGCGCCTGGGTGGCTCAGTCGGTTAAGTGTCCGACTTCGGCTCAGGTCATGATCTTGTGGTTCACGAGTTCGAGCCCCGCGTCGGGCTCTGTGCTGACAGCTCGGAGCCTGGAGCCTGCTTCCGATTCTGTGTCTCCCTCTCTCTCTGACCCTCCCCCGTTCATGCTCTGTCTCTCTCTGTCCCAAAAATAAATAAAAACGTTGAAAAAAGAAAAAATAAATAAATAAATAAATAAATAAATAAATATCACAACCTGACTCTAGGTTTAGATCTTAAAATGAATCCTGTCAGCATTTGTAAGGTTTCTAATATATATACACTGGCTTTTGTTCTTGATTTTTTTTTACTATGGGTACAGACAGTAGTTGATTCAGTGTAAATAAAAATGCCCAAGCCAGAGTTTCTATCCCGAGAGAGGAAATAGTTTATTGAATATAAAGCTAGTCCTAAAATGAGGTATTTTAAGAACAGGTGTACCATTTTATCTTTTATTCATCCTAATGGATTTCTAGTCCCAAAGAAATGTGTAATATACATTTAGGGATGTGTAAATGTAATAATAATGGTGATAAGAGCTAATAATTACTGAGAATGGGATGATCCAGACACTGCATTAATGTGGATTTTCTCTTTCAGTTCTTCTATCAAGTGTGTGAGTTAGGCTCCTTATTATAATTTTACAAATGAGGAAATGAAGGCTTAGGAAGTATAAATAACAGGTACATCGTGAGGAGGTTATTAGCCTAATCCCTCATGTGGGGCTCTTGAGCTTTCTCCTCACCACTAACCTCTACCAGCACTTCCCCCAGTGCTTCCCATTTGTTTTGAGATGTGATATGCTTTTGTACTTCACATACAACAGAGGAACTGTATGTCCCTCTGAGAGTTCATCCCACTGCAAATTAATGAGCACAGACTAATACAACACTGGTGGAGCAGGACTGCTCTCAAAAGTATCTCAGGTCCCCCATCATTATCCTCTACCTAAAAAGTATCCTATTAATGCATTAAAACTATCATTATTTTAAAAGGAATCATCAGTGTAGTTTCCTGATCATGATCTATTAGATAATATGTTGCTAGATCAAGAGAAACGATAAAATTACTTTTAAACTATCCTACTAAGGTGTCCAATGGACATAATCACATACGCACGCATAAATCATATGGATGGCTTCACAGGATGATGATGTAGTTGATGTCTAAGTGTTTGGGAGTTAAATTTAGCTTACTTTAGTGGCATCTCTCTTTTTAATCTCTTTTCTCTGTTTATCCAGAAATATCAAATATATACCAAACTAACGTGTAACAAAGCTGGTTTGTCCAAAAATTAAGAAATGTTAGAAAAAGAAATAACATACATGCATTCCTTTCCTGTGGCTGAAATCTTGTTTCATTATCCATTAAAGTGCTTGTGATATACTCTCCCGTTAATCTCAAAATAAAATTATCCCAACTTAGGGCTTTAAGTGATAGCTTCTTCATTTCTGCATTGAAAAAAATTCGTTCTAAGAAGGTTTTATTTAACCTGTAAAGATTTGCGAGACGTA
Source organism: Lynx canadensis (assembly GCF_007474595.2). Taxonomy (NCBI): domain Eukaryota; kingdom Metazoa; phylum Chordata; class Mammalia; order Carnivora; family Felidae; genus Lynx; species Lynx canadensis. The sequence continues at coordinate 135,996,533 of NC_044311.2, read as the reverse complement.
AACACTTCTCATTGATTCTTCTCTCAGGACCAGGAGAGAAGAGTCTAAAAAGTTAAAGGTTAGCTTCAAGTAAGTAGTCCACATTCAGGTTTTGTCATGCTTGGCCCACATTTGTATTTCTCTTCAAGACAAACATTCAGACTCTAAATTTAATGGGCAAACTTGAATTAACTTTTACAAAAATATATTGTGCTTAGTCAAATTTTCAATTCATTTCCCTTCTAACAATTTACAGTAGAGCTTGATATAACTTCTTTAGGAACCAATTTATTTACTTTTTGAATTACTACTGTAGAGTGGCCAACTATCAACTAACCTGGAGACAGTATTTTCTTTCATATTTTGAAACTTGGCATTGGTATTTTATTTCTACTTATGCACAGACTTGTAGATGGAACTGTCAAATACGTCTACTAATTGACTGTCTAAAGATCATAAATCATGAACATTGAGGTATTAATATATACTTATTCTATATGTATGTGTGTTAATATTAATATTTAAGTAATTATTCTTTAGCAGTACATCTTAATAGATTTTGTTAAGTCTGTGGTTACAAACCATGCCTCTATATATTTTGTTATAATCATCATGAGCTATCATGAATAGTATATCTTAATGTCCTTAATCAAAATTATAATCCTAACATTTTATATTAATCTATGAAGTTAAGCCACAGGAATATATTAAGTAGTAAGATTTAAAAATTGAAGTCAAAGAGTTAAAATGAATTTTTAAAAGCAGATAATCTGAATACCTTATATCTTCTACACTATGGCAACATGCCCAAACTATATTCAACAATGAATTTATATTTATGCCTAGACTCCTAATATGTAATATTATTGAAAATATTTGTAATTTAGATTATGCAATAGCACAAAATGACAAAAAGATTTGGCAATGGCAGTTGACTGGGGAAGAGTGACCTGTAGTATACTGTAGTAAACAATGTTTATTTTATCAAAATCAGAGTTTCTAATTCTAAAGTCAAACCAGTGAAAATTTGAAATTTCATTCTAGATCTGGGTTGGGCTGAGTAATTAGTATTTCTAAGGATCATTTCCTAAACCTACATAGAAATAAATTCTGAGATTCCCAATTACATAAAGATACAGAGTTTAAAAAAATTGTTTAAATCTAAACCTATGAGAATAGTATGTGTGTACATATATAACACACATCATTATACTATATATAACCAAATAATAGCATGTACTATATATGGAGAATAAAATGAGCAGTAAAATACAAAGAAAAAATTAGAAGATGTATGGATAAAACTTAATTTAATGTAACAGAAAATAAAACACAAAAAGATAAAAAGAAGTAAATAAAAATAAAAGCTAATTTCTTAAAAAGGATATACTTGTGACCAAAAAATAGAGGAAAAATATACAGCATTAGGAATATTATAAGGGGGCATAAACATGTGTATGGAAATTACTAATTTTTAAACATGTCACATACAAATAAATGGCAAAAAAATTAAATTTATAGATAACAATAGATTATTTATAAAATTTAGTCTACAAAGTTGACCTCTAGAATTCAGAAAACCTAATCAAAACACACAAAAATAACTGGAAATTAATGAAAGTTAACTATTTTAAATGGTATCTGGTTTATATTCTTCACAGATGAGTTTCTGTAATAAAAATTATTATAATAAAAAATTATTGGAAATACAGACAACATGAAAGAATGAGAAAAGTTATCAACTATACCCTGATGTCCATCCCCAATTTTTATATTACAAAGACATTTTAGCTTTCAACATTTAAATGTATAACCACCATATAAATACTCAGAAGTAATTTTAAAATTCTAAATAGCCCTGTCAGTATGATTTGTTAATTCTATAAAATTACAATAACACTTCCTCAACATCTTCACAACACACACACACACACACACACACAATTTCTTTTTCTGGCTTTTGGCTTTTTTTTTCCTGCTACTCAATAACATGTCTTCTCTAAGTAAAAGAAATTATATGCACACCTTTGAAGGGTGAGTACATGGTGGAAAATGGTAATGAGAATAGTGAAACATGGCAAAATACAAAAATAAAAAAAAATCAGAATTTACCATCTGGGGCTTATGAACCCTTTATTTTCTAAGAGTTCTGTGCTAAATAGTCTAATATTGTCTATTTTTATTTTTGCTTCAGAGGAAAAGAATAAGCAAGATACTATGCAATAGTGTACTTTCTAATTAACAGTGGAAACTCCAGCTGGAACCTAAATTGGGTTCATTACAGGGTTTCTAACCTGTCTGAGCTTGTCTGGTTGACAAGAATATTGTGTCGGCCACCAGAGGTCTATTGCCTAAGGGACCAAAAGCCTTCTGGGAAAGAAATTCATTCTAAGGAAAATGGAGTTTATGGGCTTGAGGGAAGGGAAGATTTTCAATGCCCAGTGTAGACGACAATTCCTTAAATTCTATCCAGCATAGGCCCCACAGAATCTTTACTAAGTGCTAGAAAGAAAGATTCTACAAAGATATTCTGTAGTAAACTTGGACGAAAATCTCTGGAATGCACTGAAGAAAAAGGTATCATCAGTTTATAGAGCTGGGACTCTAGAACTGGGAGTCCCCAGTTTATAGAGCTCACTAAGATGATGGTTAAAAGATTCTCTCCCTTCATTGGAGAAGCTAGCCTGATAGCAACAACAATAATGGAGAAACGTCTTTGAGGTTGATTACCTGAGCCACTGTTTCTGTTAAATCCTAGCTATGGAGAGCAGCAAAACAGGAAAGTAGTAACTGTCCTGCAGTAACAGAGATAAAGGTATTCCTACGCTTTTGTGAGACTCCAAAGGACTGACTTGGAAAAGGAGTGGACAACGGAAGTTGTTTAATAGCAAATGTTACAAAGTTACAGAAACATTCTGTCTGCTCTTTCACACAACAGTATTTGCCATGAGCCCATTACAGCTTCAGACACTGTACTGGGTATCTAAGCCACAATACTGAGCCAAAACACCTATTACGACTAGTCTTATCTCCAGCCAAATGTAGCCGAGGAAATCTGAGTTGTCAAAACCTTGGATGTTGAAGATAGAATTCTTTGTATTTTGTTTTCAGCTCAATTTTATATCTGTTTATTAAACATCCACTATGTGAAAAGTTATAGTACTACATATCTCAGGCTGAGTTTCCTGGAAACAGCTTCTGAGGTGCTTTAGCATTTAGGATGTTTATTAAGGAGTGTTCTTGGGGTTAACACCTGTGAAAATGGAGGGGGACATACAGGATTAAGAAAAGGGAGATGACAAATTGCAATTTAGACCCAATGGCAGCTTCAGCTAACCCCATGGGAATCTCTGGAGTTGGGACTGCTTTAAAAGTTTTCTGAGATGGGCAGTGAGGCCCAGACTTTAATATCCCACCTCTACTGGTCACTGACTAATAGACAAACCCAGGAAAAAGGGAGTGACCTTAGGCATGGGACCATCTACAACGGAAACAGTTCCCACAAAGAGGCACAAAACTAGAGAACAAACTGATGGTTATCCAAGGGGAGGTGGAAGGGGGATGGGTGAAACAGGTGCTAGCGATTACCGAGGGCACGTGTGGTGATGAGCACCGGGTATTGTATGTAAGTGTTGAATTACTAAATTTTATCCATGAAACTAATATCATGCTGTATGTTAACTAACTGGAATTTAAATAAAAACTTCTTTAAAATCTGCTGTGGCCAGCCCCCCTGCAGCCATACAAACTCCCGTTCCATCTGCACCACACATCACAGTGAAAACCAAGTGATGTTGGGCCCAGAGTATTTGGTGTAAAGAGTAGAAAATATAAAGTCATTGATGAAAGGAAATCAAGGTTCTTATACTGTTACCAAACAAATATTTAATAATTTCCACAGCCAAATTCATTTTGGATAGTGCTATCAGAGTTCCTACAACCCTCAAGAAAAGAACATTAATGATAACCAACAATAGATAACATATTTAATGCCTGTGTAAGCCAAGCACTGACTTCGGGCATTAACCCATTTAACTCTTACGATCACACAGGGATTTGCATGGTGTGTTCATTTTTGTTTCCCTGATAAGAGAGTAAGGCACCAAAAAGGTAATACACCCAATGCTAAAACAGCTCTCAGCCTCTTGCTATACCAGTGATGAACCCGATGGGGAATCCAAAGATCAATAAGACACAGTCTCTGACTTTGATATTTACATTTGATCTTGCATTCTAGTAGAACAAACAAAAATGTTACAAATCTAAAACTGAAATACTAGACTAAGTGGGGTTGGCAAAACAAAGAGCTGGAATAACAAAGAAGAAACCAAAACGGGGCAATGAGGAACACAGAAAGCAATATGAATCAATGTATATTCTTTATTTTGGCCAAATTGTTGGTATTTGAGACTCTAGGTTTCTGTTGACATTCATAATCCCCACCACCACCAAAAACAAACAAACAAAACAAACAAAATCTCTGACTTAAATCCCTGACTTTATCTCTGACTTAAATCCTGCTAAAAGCGGAGTTTGGTATAATTATATCACATGGATTCTAAAACGATTTTTTTCCAGGTCACCCTTAAACAAATTTGTAACTTTCCCTTTTCTATCTCTGTTATAAAGTGGGAGGGTCTGTGAAATACAAACTAAGCAGTGATCATATTAAAGTGGATTCATGAGGAATAAACCCAGTTTTGCATTTTACATACAATACTCAGTATCAATTGGATAAACATCCAAATTTTTCAAATTCAGTTAATCAATGCAAGTAGTCATTCAATCAGTCACTTGACCTGAAACAGACCTGTAAGATTACTGTGCATCTAATAAGCCAGGATAATGAATCAGGTTGTCCTCAGATGCTTCCACCCTGATATCAATACCTCCACTTGCACACCATTTACATTTTCAAAAGCCCATTTATACACATAATCTTATGTAATATTAACTACAACATTAAATGGAAACTTCAGGGTATAAATTCCTTATACTTACACACAGATAAACTCTTTATAGTAACAGAGGAAGAAGTGGCTGTGATACTCAGTGGCTGATTCCAATTCTCATGCTCTTTTTATTAGGCAATTCAGAAAGGTCTTTGCCATCAATTACAAATCCATTAAAAAGAATCAAACGTGTAATTAGAAGCCTAATGTTGTGGTATTTTATGGACATAAAAAATTACATTTGGATTTGATCATTATAGGGTATTTAATCTGTATGGTTTAGTTGCATATAAATTAAATATAAAAATAAAGGAAATAACATATAAACCTAGTATTGTAAGATTTCCTTAATGACTACAGAGATAAACTCTGGAATAAATTATAATTAATTCAACTGTGTTATCCCTCAAAATGTGTTCCATATTTAGACTGAGGAGGGTGGGCCAAATAAAACAATTTTATTTCATCAGTAGGGATAAAGTAAAATTCAGAGAAAAGCTGTAATTTTTGCTCTGGTGATTTCCGTAGGGAAGTAATGTAAAATTACAATTGATCGATAATAAAATGTAGTGCTTAAGAGCCCATAAAAGGAAACCATTTGCACAGATGGACCAGCAAAGGATTTTTATTAAGGTAGAAGCACAACAACTTGCTTCTTTGAAAAATTTCACTTAGAAGACCAAAATTTAAGAGTTTTGTATCTGAAAATTAGTTTTAAATGTTAGGCCAATAGAATAACGTAAAAAACAGCTGTTTCAAAATGGAAAAGTCTTCTGAAAATTGGGATTTTCCATTTTATAAAATGCAAACTCATTTAATATATCTTCCAAATGTTCTACTATTAAAGATGTGCATAAAATGTTCTAATGCTTTTTTAGTAGCTTTGTGATTATCTTACGAGAGATGCATAGTGTATAAAAAAAATCTCAGGTTAGTAACCTTGAGCCCAACATGGAGGAATCCATGTATATACAGAATTTGAAAAACAAAAAAGCCACATAACTTCATACCCCAGTATTACCAAGGTAATGAGATACAAAAGAGGGTAAGAAAACATTGCATAATATACTGAATGAGTTGATTACATTTGTTTCAAATATTTTTATTGATGTTATTTGTATATTACTTTCATTTATCTCTAAAATTATATCAATAATTTTCTGAAATTCTAATGCAAGTTTCCACACCATATTAAATTCTATTAATAGAATATCTCTCCATTTAGTCATATCCAATTGGATATTATTTAGATTTTTTCATTTCATCAACCACATCCGTACCTTCAGTGTGAAATAAACAAGCAAAATAAAAAAAAAAAAACCTTTCTATTCATTTTTGTTGCTCATTAAACATCTGCTCATTAGCCACCTCCTGACTAATAAATACTTAGAATCTAAATGACAACCTATTAGCAAAACTAGTTTTTGTTTTCAAGCATATTTTTCTATTTTTCAAATAGTTGTTATTTACAAAAAAAAATTTATTTGGCAAAAATTCATATAATCGTATCAAAGAAATCACTGGAGAATTACAAGCTTTGTCTTAAGTACCCCAGTAAAAATAGAAATTTCCTTCGTGCATTTTTAAGTATATAATCATTATCATTTAAAACAAATCTAACAACACTATTTAGTTATACCTTCTCTCACCTGTACAACTGGTAATAACATAAAGCCTTTCCGAAAAAGGACATAGACTGTTTCAGACACAGACTTTAGATGGATTATTTCAAATGGTGTTTAGAAAGCTGTAGTATGTTCTAGTGGCAAGTAGTATCTTAATTCCTTTAGAGGCTAGTTTAATAAAATAAATCATATGCATAAATTCAGAAGAAAATCATTAAATAAATACCATTTAGAGAAAAATTTTAATTCTGATAAAATAATTATTAAATTTTCTCAGATTTTTTGCTATTATTGGTTGGTTTTTGCTTGTCTTCCCTTGCACTTTCTTCTTTGTCAAGTAACAGAAACTAGAGCTTTGTTTCTTTACTTAGCTTATGCCATTGTAAAAATCTTTAATGATGGGCACCTGGGTGGCTCAGTCAGTTGAGCGTCCGACTTCAGCTCAGGTCATGATCTCACAGTCTGTGAGTTCGAGCCCCGCTCGGGCTCCGTGCTGACCGCTCAGAACCTGGAGCCTGCTTCGGATTCTGTGTCTCCCTCTCTCTCTGCCCCTCCCCGGCTCATGCTCTGTCTCTCTCTCTGTCAAAAATAAATAAACATTAATTTTTTTTAAATTGTCTTTAGTTAAACTGAAAAAAAAATCAATAAGAATAAAGTGTCCCTGAACTGGAGTATCAATGCAGACGCGTAACTAAGAAGTGAGCTAGAAGTACTCTTTGGTGCTGGCAAAAAAATCTAAACCACGAGATGAAGCAGAAATGGTTAGAGAGGACAATCTGTATAAGACTGGACTATGATGATAGCGGTAAGTGGGAAGGAGAATGAAAGGATTTATTTGAAAAGTTGTTTTAAGAGAAAGATATATATGATTTTATGGGGCAAGATTTGAGATTTAAATGTTTGGATTTGTGAAAAGATTTAAACGTTTGGATTGTGTTTGGATTTCAGACCAAATGTAATACTGAAATCTCAGATACACCAGCAGAGCAGTAGGGACCACAGATTACAAAACCTTCTCTTCTGTTGCTATTCAAGCTATCCACAGTCTTGAAAAGGAAGATCAACTCCTTCTAGCATAAATCTGCAACAAGATTATATTTTTTAAGATTGTAATAGCTATAAAATAGATCCTTAGGACACATTGACTGAGATTCATATTTTGGTATGTTAAATGTACTGATTTGTTTTGCAGTAAAATTTCACATTAATAAGCACATTCTCTGTTTCTCTGCTCTCTCTCTCTCTCTCTCTCACACACACACACACACACACACACACACAGTCTTTAAATAGAATATTTAGAAAAAATACTCTTTCTAGGGCTAAAATAGTCAAAATTATCAATTTTCCAAAATACTTGATTAGCAAATTTCAGCAAAGCATGTTGTAAGTTCCATGACTTATGTTTCTGTACAGTTTTTATCTTTTCAAAGACTGACATGCATATTTTACCTTTAAATTAAAACAATGACAGCATCTCCTAAAAAGAAAAATTATTGGGGCGCCTGGGTGGCGCAGTCGGTTAAGCGTCCGACTTCAGCCAGGTCACGATCTCGCGGTCTGTGAGTTCGAGCCCCGCGTCGGGCTCTGGGCTGATGGCTCAGAGCCTGGAGCCTGTTTCCGATTCTGTGTCTCCCTCTCTCTCTGCCCCTCCCCCGTTCATGCTCTGTCTCTCTCTGTCCCAAAAATAAATAAACGTTGAAAAAAAAATTAAAAAAAAAAGACAAATTATTAACATTGTATATAATAGGTTTCTTCATAATACTTTTTTTCCTTTAAAACAAAAGCTACTTACTAGGTGCCAGAAATGTACCATCCAATTTATCTATATATCTCATTTAATTCTCAGAATAACACCACGGGATAAATATTATAATCATTTTTATTTTACAAAATATTAAATTACTCATCCTAGATTCCACCCTGTGTCACTAGAATTCTGTATTAGTTATACTGAGTTCAGAGCCCTAGTTTTTAACCTAGGAACTATATTTCCTACATAAATCCAATTACTGTGTTTGCAATATTGTCATGGACTTTAATATAGCCATTTATAGAGGAATAATCAGTTCCTTTAAATTGGACTGTGGCTTCACGTACAAATGTTCCCCTGGATATAATTCATATTTGTAAATTAGTTACCACTTCACATGTTTTAAAATGTTGAAGTAGTTAAACAAGGAAGCAAGTAGACTGGGGTCATTCTAAAGTCTTTGGTAGCCTCCTAAAGAAACCAAAACCAAAGCCAGAGTCAATGATCTTAAATCCCAGAAAAATTTAAACATGAGAACACCCAGTCACAAACAGCCAACTAGGCTTTCCCAAATAAGGGAACTGCTCAAAACTGTAGCCAGGCAAACAATGTCCTTGATTTGTTTCCACATCTTTTCTACAAAAACCTCTCCCTTAGCTCCAGTGAGCCAAATCCTCCTAAACCACTTTGAGTGTGGTGCTGCCCCATTTGAATCAACGTATGCTCTGACTTTTAAAAGTATCAGTGTGCTTCAATTTATCTTTTAACAAAAGGAATGCCAGGGCACCTGGGTGGCTCAGTCCGTTAAGCATCCACCTCGTGATTTCAGCTCAGTTCATGATCTCACGGTTCATGGGAGTGAGCCCTGTGTTGAGCTCTGCACGGACAGCACAGCCGTGTACATGCTCACTCGCTCTCTCGCTCACTCTCTCTCCCTCAAAGTAAGTAAATAAACTTCTCAAAAATAAAAAGAATGTCTGCCATTTCCTGGTATAACGATTAAGAAACATAAATGGTAGATACATTATGGTGATAGTACATGTTAAAATAAAATTGAATACCGTTATTGATATTTGGATTTCAGGCATTTTATTTTGTTTCTCTTGCCTTTTTATAAAGCTTTCAAAGACAGAAAATGTAGTAATGTGTTCTCTAAGAAAATTAAGTTTGTTGTTATTTAAACCTATTGATCAAGCACAACTCTTGCAGAAAATAAGATCTATATAAAGCTTGCATTCCATTTACCGAGCCAACTCAATTCCTCATTATTTAGAACCTAGTTCATTTCAGGTGCCTCACATCAACCTGTATAACAGCTGCTATGAGAAATGAAGGGTCTGAAGGGAATAATTCACACTTCATTTTTAGTTGGCCACATTCCTCATTTACAGGTAAAAAATTCAAACTCAAAGAATTTAAGATACATGAAAAAACAAATCCCTGATATTTTTGCACATTAACACTTACTTCTCAATTTAGAAAGATAAATCTTACCTCCGTGTGTTAATTCCTAGAAATATAAAATGCTCACCTCACAAAGCAAAGTAGAGATTTATGCCTATTTACCTCACAGAGTAATCAGATTGAACAATATCCAGACACTTTCCAAGTTTTAGACTCTTAATCTGTTTAAACAGCATAATCCTGGTCTTTGTATACATGTTACTGTTTATGAAATAAAATGTAACCATCTTAAAAAGTGTTCTACTGTGCTTAAAATTAATGAAGGTTGACACATTTAACCTATTACAAATAAATTCTTCTGTCCATATTTCTCCATATTAACCACCAGATAGGCTTCTATTCAATGCTGAGCTCATATTCAGGTTTAAAAACTTTGCCTACTAATCAGTCTAATGACTAACCACCAAGTCAACAACATCCAAACAATCACTACCTTCCCTCTTCCCGCTCAACTGTTTGAAGGTACAAGGACACACACAAATGTACACATACACACACACACAAACACACACACAAAGCTATTTATTGTACTTTGAAGTCTTTCCCAGAATCCAAGTCAAATTTGCATATGCATAGTTTGTGGTATCTACTTTGTGAAAAACTTAAAAAGTTCACATCTTCAGAGCAACTTTCCCTACTTCAAAGACTACACAGTAAAATGTTCTCATCTAGGTTCAGGTACTATTTTGTAATATAATCTATTGGAATAAGGAAGATGAAAAACATTTAGGATAATTGTTTTCCTAAAGACCACTCACCTAACTCTACTGTCAGTACTCCTGAAATATCTCTTCTGAAAAACACTCTCAAGGAATTAAAATTGAGTGGTGCATTAATCATTTGTCTGAAATTGGGGCGCCGGGTGGCTCAGTCAGTTAAATATCCAATGCTTGATTTTGCCTCAAGTCATTTCAACAGTTCATGAGATCAAGCCCTGCATCAGGCTCTGTGCTGACAATGAGGAGGCCACTTGGGATTCTCTCTCTACTCCTCTCTCTGCCCCTCTCTGTTGCTTTCTCTGTCTCTCTCTCTCTCTCCCTCTCTCTCTCTAACATAAATAAGCATTTAAAGAAAGCCCATCTATTTACATAATTGGTGAGTGACAGCATCTTTTTACATCACACCACAGCTTCACCAAGTGACTTTTTATTGTTATCAAATTTTCCAAAAGCCTCACTTTATTCTTGGCTATGATAATTTTGTAATATTCTCATACAGAAGGAATGTTGCTTTGTATTCATTGGTTCTATGTTACTATTATGGCCCTTTGTAAATATGAGACTATCAGAAAACCCTTTCTCAATTGATACTTTGCTTTCTTTTTTAATCTCGATAAATTATATTTATTTTTGTGACATACTTATTATAGAATATTGCATTATTTCTATATAGAGGTTTCCACTGGCTTATTGCAAAACAAAGCAACTTTTTTGTAGGTAACAATGCATTGAGAGAGACAGAGACAGAAAATGAATGAATTGGATGCTAGAACAGGACAAGTCGGTTGTATAATTTGAAGTAAGCAAATTAAATACCTTCTATAGGCCAGAACGTAGTAAGTCCCCAATAATGAAAATGCATCAGTATCTTCTACAGGAAAATGAAGACTCATAAGATATCCTGTATAGTTCCCCTTCAACCCTTTCTAAGATTCTATAACTCCATAAAACTGCACTTGGCTGGCAGCTGTTAGCTTGGTAAAGGGAGTAAATAACGTTGTGGCATGACAAGAATTAAAATGGAGGACTCTGGAGAGAATTACGATGTGCTTGCTGAGGTTGCCCTTAACAGTAATAACTGGCAATGTGTAGCCTCCTTACCGGTGTGAAATATCTGTAGCCTCTCATCACAGACTCCCCTCTCTGGGAAGCTGTCAGAATAAAAAACACTCCTAACTGTTTTGAAATATAATAACTCTAGTTAATATGCTTCCCTGATCTGACAAGCGCTGATTTATGATGTTAACTGAGGATTAGATATCAACAAGCAATCCTAACATTTAGTGCTGCACTTGAGAGAGAATACCGCGAGTGACCCTCTGGCAACTTCCGTGATTTGCATACGTCCAAGGCAGAAAGTTATGGGGTTGCTGGGAAAATATTCTCATTTTAATTTTTAATGCTTCACACATCAAAAACCGAAATGATTATTAAAATATTAATTTAACATATGCATAAATTTCACTATAGGCCTGATTTTTTCCTGAAGTTACATTATTTTTCTACACGATTTGCTGTTCCCTCTGAAAAAGATATCCCTCACTAATCCACTACTGTCAAAGAACAAATTTATATTAATGTGCCCATTACATCTACTTTTTTAAATAAAGGAAACATCAGAAACTGTAAAAGAACAAGTGTGGGAAACATTTCTTTATGGAGATTAATGGAATAAAAAAACTTCATAGTTATAGGTCTTACTTTCTCTGACCAAGAAATATATCTGTTGGTAGTGTGGTTGGAAAGGTGAGTGGTGTGGTTAACATTCTAAGATGATAAATACTGAAAGAATGTCTTCCAAAAGAAGAAAGAGGTTCTGCCTTGTCAGAGTGTTGCCTGTGCGGAGCCATCCTAATCGAAACCTACTCAGCATGAAGAATGCTTACACATTCAGTCCACAGTCAAAACGAGATTAAATAAATCAGTAAATTTCAGAGGTGACAGAAGATCAGGATTTGGGTTCCCTTGGCAAAGAGCAATTTATAATGTGTATTTCTTTCCGAGACTAAGAGCATTTAAAACAGCAAATTAATATATGGAATTCCTTTTACATACAAAAAATTTAGCTCCAACAATTTCTGTAGATTTGTATGCATTCTTTTTGGGGGGCAGTGACTCAACGATCCTTAGCATGCCTATTGATCTGCTTCTTAATCTCTGTATTCGCAATAAAAATCAATCTTGTGAGCCAAATTTAGATTTGGATCATGCCGATTGGTAATTTAACAGTAGCAACAGGAAAAATCTTAAGGCAATTGTGAAGAGAAACAACTCAAAGTAAACTACAAATTAAGGCTGAAAAACAAGAGAGACCATCTTCAGTATGTTTTCCTCCCATTTTTCATAATCTCATGAGCAGATTAAGTAGACTAATTAATAAGATATCCCAAGACAAAAGACACTATCTGCATTAATATGTCATTAAAATGGGCATTCTGCTTTTCAAGTAGAGAAGTTCTGTTATCATAAGATCAAAATTATCAGAAAATTGAATCATTCTACTCTATAGTTTCCAATTTTAATCAAGTAAACACACCAACTTAAAGTATGTGGTATATAAAGTAACTGTATGTCAAAATGAATCAGCCCATTCAAACCAAATTATTCTTCTCCACCTACCCCACTTTTAGGTTACAATTTCTAATTGACAAAATCTGATCTCCATAATGTTCTTTTACACTTTCATTTATGGTAGTCATGAAGACTTACCAATTAACTTTAGGCTGCAAATTAGCCAATTAGTGCTTATCTGTAGTATCTTACTGGACATGTAGACTAAAATACAGCCTGTAAATACAACAAATGCCTTGAATTTCTTACTATTTAAGAAATACATGGAACAGGGGTTCCTGGTTGCTCAGTTGGTGGAAAGTATGACTTTTTTTTTTAACATTTATTCAACTTTGAAAGATAGAGAGATAGAGCATGAACGGGGGAGGGTCAGAGAGAGAGGGAGACACAGAATCTGAAGCAGCTCCAGACTCTGAGCTGTCAGCACAGAGTCTGATGCGGGGCTCGAACTCACAGACTAAGAGATCAGGACCTAAGCTGAAGTTGGATGCTTAACCAACTAAGCCACCCAGGCACCCCAGAAAGTGTGACTCTTGATCTCAGGGTTGTGAGTTTGAGCCCTACACTGGGAATGGAGCCTACTTAAAATAAAAAAATAAAAAAATAAAAATAAATAAAAAAAAACATATGGAGCATAAACAACTTGAAGTGAATAATCAATTAGAAGTCATTCAATTTCACTATCTCATTTTGAAGAGTTTCAACATCATCCATAAAATCATTTGTCTTCTTGGAAACCCTTAAATGGCTCAGTAGCTTTTAGGAAAATATGAACACACAAAGTAACAGGAAAGCATGAACTACCACTGAAAATTATATTCTATAATCAACATCACTCCATATTTAAGAAAGACAAACATTTTCTTCCGACACCATGGTCTAAGCTATGGTCACTTAACACTTTATCATCCCATGTAAAAAAAAAAAAAAGAAAAATGTACTGTTAGGAATTAAAGTTACTACCAGAAACAAAACAGAACAGAATTTTACCAAGGTGTGTGGATAAATTTCTAAATGTATTTTATGAAAATGAGATTCAGGTCACAAAACAGTACTGATGAGTTTGTTCCTAGCTACCAATAACCATTAATTTACCTCAAATAAGTTAATAATTGTGTCTTTGACTATTCTATTGTTTGAGTAAATTAGTACTTGACTACTTCAGTGAAATAACATTCTGTTATAGTTTCATAATACACTGTAATTATATTCCTTCAAAAAAACAGTAAGAGATAAGCCATATTTTAGAACTAAGGCAAAATGCAGAATATTGATGTGAAATACTGAGTATTTAGATTATTTTGATTTGCTATAGTCAACACATATTTTTCTTTTCAAATTGAGGTAATATAGACATTAGAATTATTTGCTGATGGTGTTTCTGGCAATTACAAGAACATTTTCCGGTGTTAACAGGTAGCCACCCTAGAATTCACAGACTAACACCAGTGGTTTTCTGGAAGAAGGGATCATAGAGACTTATTAGCTTGCGTGACAAGCAGATAACAGAAAACTTTAACTTTAAAACAGCCATTTTACATATTATGCTTAAGTAAACAAATTATAATTTATTTTCCTTACTAAACAATAAATAAAAATATTTTAACTTCTGTAGTTTCATTTCTATTTCCATAATCACTGGTGGCTATAATATGTTGCCACTGGGTGGAAATCACTTCCTAAAGAAAACTATCTATGGACTAATTTGGAATGAAACCAATTTTTTAAATAAATTGGTTTAAAAGGATCAAAAACAGGAGCATCTGGGTAGCTCGGTCAGTTAAGTATCTTACTCTTGATTTCAGCTCAGGTCATGATCTCACGGGTTCATGAGATTAAGCCCCGCATCAGGCTCTGTACGGACAGCACGGATCCTGCTTGGGATTCTCTCTCTCTCCCTCTGCCCCTCTCCTGTTCATGCTCTCTCTCTTCCTCTCTCTCTCTCTCTCTCTCTCTCTAAAAATAAATAAATAAACTGAAAAACAGTTAGATGAAAAACAGCTAGATATTTTCCTAAATTAGACTGTTCACTATTACACTGATATCACATCAAAGAGAATAACAATCTTTGCTAAGTTTAAAAATATCTAATCAATATTGAAATTTAGCAAACCACATTTACCTTAATGTGGTTCCACTATAAAGCAAGCTCTATAGTAAGATCTCTGAAGATTACAAAAATTAAAAATCTCCTAAGACCATACAAAGACTATATGACAACATTCAACATGTACATTTACAAATAAAGATAACAAAATTGTGTACGTGTGTGTGTGAGAGAGAGGTGAGAGAGAGAGAGAGAAAGAGAGAGGAAGAGAGAGGAAGAGAGAGATGGAGGGAGAGGGGGGAATATATTTAATAAATGTTAATCAGTGATTAACGGTGATTAAAGGTGATCAGTTAACTTGGCAAAGGCTTATTTCAGAACATTAAATATGGTTCAGGTTTACTTGCTAACTCCATTGACCATCACTGCCTGCTTGCATAGTAAAGGCCTACTTCAAGAGTTTCATAAGATGCAGAGATTTTGTCTACCAAAATCAAGATGATCTAGATCACAACAGAAGACTAATTCTTGCCAATTACTATATTACACAAATGAACCTATTCTGTTATAGTTTCATAATGCACTGTAATTATACATATGCAATATACATATATATATAATATTATATTATATATAATTAACCTATTCGGGCTCATTTGTATAACATAGTATGTAAAATCAGAAAAAAGTGTAGTAAAACCAGAAGGCCAAGCACTCACTAAGTTCTGTCTTAGAATTTGGGAAGTGGTTGGAGTGGGAGTCCAGTGAATAAAGGAGCAGGTAAGGCTCTATTACCAATAAGCTCGTGTGAGTCTGGGGAATTTACTAAAACTTCACCATGTCTCAGGATGGCATTTTGTTTATTAGAATTAATACGCTGTCTAGTCTTTAAAAATCATTACAGCAAGTTAAAAAACAACTCAATATAAAATGGCAACAACAAAATTAAAAATGGCATAAAAAATAAACAGTAAAACTAATGGTACATGCTAGTTGTCATGCCTCAAGAGAGGTAATGTATTTGTAAAGTGGTTTTAAAAGCACCAGTTCTAATATCTCTAAGATTAATGTTTAATCAAATGGAAACACAGCCTGGAAATTTTTTTGTAAAGAATCAAGTGCCATGCAGTTAAAATATTTCTTAACGTAGGTGTTTTTTAATTCCACAGAAAATGAAACATCGAAAATGAAACACTCTCTATTCACCTTAGTCCTTGCCATTATCTTTGTAGATTAAATATTAATACATTTAGGTAAACGTATTAATATTAATATTTATCAATTAAAATTACTGTGATGAGTTTCTTGTCATACAATTTGTACAACTTTTGAAGTCCACTGTACCTTTATATTTTTGCATTATGTAACTTTCAAACATTAGCTGCTGACTTTAAATGTGTTAACATCTCTCTGACTAATCAATTAATACTGAATCATCTCTTCTGAGTTCTTCACAGAGAGAACTAATATGTTCTTCAATTTATCTCCTTTAACATCACGCATTGTAAAGTATACTTGTGGTCAGAAAAAAAATAACCCTCGAAAATGTCCTCATCCTAATCCCCAGAACCTGTGAACGATGCCTTACACGGCAAAAGAGAATTTGCAGAAATGATTAAAAATCTTGAGATGGGAGATTATCCTGATTTATCTATATGGATTCATTATCATGGCAAGGGCCCTTATAAAGAAAAAGGGAGGTGGGTGATTCAGATGAAGATGTAATAGAAGAAGAGGAAACAGAGAGGGAAGGACAGGGAGGGAGAAAAGGGAACATTCTACACTGCTGGCTTTGAAGATGGTGGAGGGGGCCATAAACGAAGGAACTGCAGATGCCCTTTAGGATCTAGGAAAAGAAAGGACACAGATTCTCAGAGCTTCAAGAAAGAGCACAGTCCTGCTGACATCTTGATTTTAGCGCAGTGAGACTTCTGACCTCCAAAACAGTAAGACAAAAAATCTGTATTGCAGGGCACTTGGGTGGCTCATTTGGTTGAGCATCCAACTCTTGATTTTGGCTCAGGTCATGATCCCAAGGTTGTGGAATTGAGCCCCTATGCTAGCTGTGGAGGCTGCTTAAGAGTCTCTCTCTCTCTCTCTCTCTCTCTCTCTCTCTCTGCCCCTCTCTCCCACTTACATACATTCTCTCTCTCTCTGAAAACTAAAATAATAGTAATAAAATAAGTCTGTATTGCTTAAGCCACTAACTCTGTGGTAATCTGTTATAGCAGCAATAGGAAACTAACCTCTTAAAGTCAAAGGCATGCTCTTTGAAGTAAGTTACCTTGTCTTGACATTTAGAAAAGTCACTTAGAGTTTCTGAGTACTGTTTTCATCTTCTGAAAATGGTTCAGTAATAGTATTTACCTTGTAAGGTTAAGTTTAGGCTCAAGTGAGAGAATATATGTCTACTGTTTAGCACAGCGTCTGGGATAGTTAATGCTCAAAAAACATAATCATATTTTCACAGACCTTTTCTCAAATATTCAGTATCATTCCCTTCCCTCCATCATCATGAAGGTAGTAAGCAATGACCGTTGAAGTTGTAGCCAAAGGTACATAGAGCCAAGGCTGTGTACAATCAGGTGAACAAGAACTTTGAAAGCAGGCAGACAATCACAGTTTTTGAATTCCAGATTCTTCCTTATCAATTGGACAATCTTGGACATGTGATTTGCCTTTTCTGAGACTTAGTTTCTAAATTGGGAATTTATATAAAATGAACATTCCTCATAGATTTGTTACTAGGATTCATTCAAAGTATCTTACAGAACCTAGAATATAGTATTGTATTCACTTAATGTGAATTTTCTTACCTTCCATTCCTACCTAGCACGAATGATGTGACAAAAGTAAAACAGATTCATATAGATGAAGATATGGAAGCCCAGAGAAATTAAGTCAATGATGGATATGAACTCAGGAATTTTGTTTTCAACCCAAGCATTGTCTTTTCATTAAATCACATTTGGCTAGAATATTAACCAATCATCCACAGAATTAAAGCAAATCAGGTAACACTGTCCTTGAATGTTGCTGACTTTCACCTCCAGCTAAAAAGCAGGGAGTTCTAGAAACTAAAATACCATGAATAAATATGTAATCCAACTTTTAACAGATAATCTTTATTAAATTCCTTCAGTTTTATATGAAATCTGTTGAACATTTAGATTAAAAACATAGGACAATTTAAAAAGCAAACGTGATGCCGAGGAAACTTTTGGTCTATGAAGAAAATTATTTGTTTTCTAATTCTGAAAGCTAACACTCTTGTTAAATATACATTAAACACAAATCCACTGTCCTGAGTTCTCCTGCCCCTACATTTGTTTCAAGCTGACAACCTCAAAAGTTAATCGCAGACATAGACTTGGCAGGCATCCCAGCACAGAAAAAAGGATGTATGGATTAAAACTACTTTGCATTCTAGTCACAAAGAGTACACTAGCAACATGACAACTAAGAATTTTACATCAGAAAGAATCTATTGTTCTCTGATTGCTTGTGATTAAGTCAAAATATACCTTGACCACCATCACAGATTTCCTCTGGGAATATAACAATTAAAGTTTGAAGCAATGTAGGAAGTCAAAATAGAAGAGAAAAGAAAATTGCAAATGTTTGTATAAAAGCATACCTTCATTATTGAGTTTTTAATATCAAAGCGCATTGATTTGTATTCATGGGTTATGACCACAACCTTTCTACAGGAGCCACACTTCACTCATCTCCCTCTACTTCTTTCTTTTTTTTAATTTTTTTTAATGTTTATTTATTTTTGAGAGAGAGAAAGACACAGAGTGCAAGCAGGGGAGAAGTGGGGGGGCGGGGACAGAAAATCTGAAGCAGGCTCCAAGCGGTCAGCACAGAGCCCAATGTGGGGCTCGAACCCATGAACCGCGAGATCATGACCTGAGCGGGAGCTCAACTGACTGCACCACTCAGGCGCCCTCCTGTACTTCTAAGTCCACACTTTAAGCAAGACAGCCAAAGAAGCGCTATCTTTTCATTCAAATGAACACTCTTTTTCTCCTAAACTGAATTTGAACACTAAAAGTAATTTTAAACATTCTTACTTACAAAAAAACGTGGATTACATATCTCCGATGGTAGATTACATAGTTTTAAAAATTTTGCTCTAACATTAAATATCTTCCACATGTGTGTGCATACACACACGCGCGCTCGCGCACACACACACACACACACACACACACACGCTGCAGGAGCATGTTTTGTTTCCCTATGCTGCAGGAGAATATTAAGTACAATCAGGTACATTCATATAAGTCACTGATTTTTATTTAACAGTATTAGTATACTACAGATATGTCCTACTATATATGTATTGCCAAAGACAGATTATTTGAGCATTTCATGTACACATTTAGTATGTCTGTCTTGTATAAGTCTGCATGTTGTATGGCACTGTCTCATTTTAATTCAGTTAAAGTAGTCTATGCTGCAGTTTTCTGTCCCTGATTACATGCAGGCTGCACACCAAAGTTTTCTGGCAATAACGATGAGATGCTGGGAAGATTAAGTACAATGACAACAACAAAGTGACCTCAAATATGACTCGAAATCATTTACACTGAAGGTCTGTTTGGGAAATGTGAATCACTCTACTTGGTTTTCACTCAAAAGAGCCAGCCAGGCCTCATTAAAGAACCTAATAAGTAAATAGTTTCACACAACATAAATTTTTGAATTGGATTATGAGTTTAACATTATTTGTTCAATAACAAGATGACTGGAATTGGGAGACTCACATCACTTCCAAAGAATCAAAACAACAAATTTGGTACCTATGAAAAATGTCAAAATTATAAAGCAATCAATGAGCCAATGAGTGTAAGAGACATCTTAGCGAGAACCTTGGTCACTCTACAAACTTAAGAAATAAATACAGTTCAGTGAAAAGGGCACTGTAAAGAATTGTGTATTTATATTCAGAAACCACTTTGGTCTATTAAAATCATTAAAATAACAAGGGAAGTAACATACATAGCACGGGATATGCTCCTGAGTAATTAAAAGGAAGTGTGGAGGGCTCAAATAATGTGTCTGTTTTTCGACATATCTGTAATGTGACACATCTGTAACGTGAACTCACCATATGTGTTAGACTAGGAAAAGTATTTTTATTCATAGTTCTTCCCTTGATATAAAGCAAGTTTGAAATAAAAGTATATTCTCATTTCCACAACTGAAGAAATAATTCTAAAACTGAAAGCAGACTAGTCAAATAATATGATGAAATTATGTTTCAATATTATTTCCATGTTCAAAAATCGTTCCCCATATTTGAGAGTTTGGTTATAATTAGAATAATTTATTGGAACAGCCTGCCTAATTGTTTTCTCTATTGAAAACTTAAAGCTCCCTGAGGGAAAAGACAAAAGTTTTATTCATCTCTACAAACCTAATTTATATCATAGTGCTTATCAAAATAACAGAAAAAATCAAACAGCTGATTCTCCAACAATACCTTAAAATAAGTAAATCCTTAAGGAACTCAGACTATCTAGCAAATCAGGAAAAGGAATGGAAAATATATGGTAATACCCCAGACTGCCAATGGTCAATTAAAAAAAAATCAAAACTTAAAAAAATAAGAATGAATGTTTGTGTCCCTCCTCTCCCCACCCCCACCGCCCTATCTGCCTCAAATTTAAATGTTGAAATCCTAACCCCCAATGTGATGATATTCGAAGGTGATACCTTTGGGATGTGATTAGATCATGAGGGTGGAGACCTCATTAAGGAGATTAGTGCCCTAAGCAAAGAGGCTGAAGTGAGCTTCCTAACCCATTCTAGCAATGAGGACACAGCAGGAAGATAGCTTCCTGAACTAGGAAGCAGGCTCTCACCAGACACTCAATCTGCTGCTGCCCTGATCTCGGATTTCCCAAGATTTCAAGAGAACTTTCCATTCTGAGCATTTAATCTCAAACGTCAAAATGTGTTTACACCTTCTCCAACCTTCTCCTTTTCTCAGAACCACCTAGTTATCTCCAGGTAACTATTCTTCTATTTGCCTTTAACACAATGTTAGAAAGTGGCCAGTCAGCCTGAACTTGCTCTACCTTCAAGCATCACCTTCATCCCTCCCTTAACCACCATCACCAGGATGAGTTTTCAGGAAGAGTCCATGTTACACCAACACTTTCAAAGTTCTCAGTGTTCTCATTAAACTTATTTCTGGACTTCAACCTTTTAAATGACTCTATATAAGAAAAATGGCTTAGGTTATGCTCGGTCTCCTGTTATCATTCACAGGTCTCCTGTTATCATTCACAATTCAATAAAAAATAGTGACTGTCCTTGAACTTACTTAACTCTATCTTCATGTAATTTGCCCAAAGGCATTTTCAATTTGTTCAATACTCTTTGGCCAAGACTTCACATATACTTGTGGGTATACTTCACAAACCCACTCCCTCTGGACCTACTCTCTCACTCTGATTCACAGCAGCTCAGACCTCCAGTATACCCAGTTCACTGACTCCACCCTACCAACACGGCATTCTCTGCCCTGGAAGTATGGCAGTACTTCTATTCTTTTTTTCTTTTTTTTTCAGTATATTTATTTATTGGGGGAGGGGGGGAGGGAGGGAGGGAGGGAGAGGGAGGGAGGGAGAGAGAGAGAGAGAGAGAGAGAGAGAGAGAGAGAGAGAGAGAATCCCAAGCAGGCTCCACACTGGCAGCACAGAGCACAATGCAGGGGCTTGAACACAGGAACCATGAGATCATGACCTGAGCTAAAACCAAGAGTCAGATATTTAATCCACAGAGCCGCCCAGGCACCCCTCTATTATTTTTCTTTTAAATATCCCCTCTTTGGGGCACCTGGGTGGCTCAGTCGGTTGAGCATCCGACTTTGGCTCAGGTCAGCATCTCACAGCTCATGAGTTCGAGCCCCACGTCAGGCTCTGTGCTGACAGCTCGGAGCCTGGAGCCTGCTTCAGATTCTGTGCCTCCCTCTCTCTCTGCCCCAACCCACTTGCATTCTGTCTCTGTCTCCCTCAAAAATAAACATTAAAAAAAAATTTTTAATACCCCCTCTTTGGGGAAAATAAACATTTATATCACAGAATAAACTCCTGGAAAATAAAATATACTAGTTGATTCCAAGTAAAATAAACATGTTTACTTCAGATGCAACAAAGGCTCTTATTTTAATAAGAGTGATTTCAGTATTTATTTTTTTTTATTTTTTTTTTCAACGTTTATTTATTTTTGGGACAGAGAGAGACAGAGCATGAATGGGGGAGGGGCAGAGAGAGAGGGAGACACAGAATCAGAAACAGGCTCCAGGCTCTGAGCCATCAGCCCAGAGCCTGACGCGAGGCTCGAACTCACAGACCGCGAGATCGTGACCTGGCTGAAGTCAGACGCTTAACCGACTGCGCCACCCAGGCGCCCCGAGTGATTTCAGTATTTAAAAAGCTAGGAATTCAACTCCTCCAAATAATCACAAAACATTAAAGAAACAATGGAATACTCAGTATCCTGGAAATGTCTTCTCTGATATAAAGGTATTGCCACTCCTGGAGAAAGGGAACATATTACAACACTTCTACTCTTTAATTTGTAAATCCTTTCCCTTTGGAATAAAGCACTATAATGGATATTTGGATAAAATATTGGAAACAATCTAGTACATTTAAAATAATTTTTAAAGCACATGAAATTTTGGCCAAACACGATTTTTCCCCTAATACGAACCATTTAAAAATTTTCTACCCAAGTTGAAATCCAATTTAGATTAAGCTGTGCTACTTGCTAGCTGTCAATAATTGAACAAGTCACTTATCCCTTTAAGGGATTTTTTTTCTTTTCATCTGTAAAATCAGATTTTTGACGGAAATAATTTGTAACCCTTTCACATATAAATGAATATTTCACATTTCTCAATTTTTTCTAGGAATTCTTGGAAAACACAAAACCTAACCATCTTCTTTGCTCCAGGGAGAAGTGCACAAGCAAAAGCAAGGTG
Source organism: Lynx canadensis (assembly GCF_007474595.2). Taxonomy (NCBI): domain Eukaryota; kingdom Metazoa; phylum Chordata; class Mammalia; order Carnivora; family Felidae; genus Lynx; species Lynx canadensis. The sequence continues at coordinate 135,973,421 of NC_044311.2, read as the reverse complement.
ACTGAGCCCAGCAATAATGGTACCATACAGAACTGGTGCTATCTTATGGGTGGCAGGATAAAACTGGTTGATGTTACAGTTCTTTCTGAGTCAGAGCTTCCTTTCCCTGTGTTGTTTCAATCAAATTCTCAGCACTTGGTGGACACCCATATAATCAAAATGCATGCACAGGTTGATATCACATTTTGTCACTTATACAGAAATATCACATATTCTTTGTATTATTGCTTTGGGAATAAGTGTATTATTACTGATGCTAGATGTCAAATCCCTTGAGAAAGTGATCCAGGGTTTATATATCTTTTTATTACCCACAGGCTTCAAAGGCTGCAAAGATTTGACAAATAGGAATGAGAAAGCGATATACAAGCCAATCTAAAAAAATGCATTTGTGAATTTCTCTTTTCATTATTCATCACTCTAAATTGTGTTTTAACACCTTGCTTTAATGTAAAAAGTCTAGTATCACTGGACTATCTAAAAATATAAACTAAGTAATAAACACTAAACAATGTTTATCTCTTTGATTTACATTGTATATGGAAATGATATAGATTAATACAATCTGCTCCAACCAAGCCTCTTTCCAAGGACGGCTATATGAAATGGTACCATTAAAAAAATATCTGGATCTTTCTTAAAACTAGTATGGAAGTCATCATCTATTAAACTGTTTAAAATTATCTGACCTCAGAAGTCACACATTAAATCAATTTTAATCTTCCGTCTGGATAACAGAATAGTACATTTTGATCATTTAATAATAAAAATTATATATCCTATTTTCCCTTTTTCACCTTTACCCAGAAAACTCTGAATTAAATGTAACTTTAAATGCACTAACATAGCTAGTCTAATTTTTTTAACATAGCTATTTATGCTATTACCTTTCTTGTCCCTCATGTTTTGTTTAGGTTTTAGGAGTACTGTGTGTATATATCTTTCACAGTGTGACCATAGATAAATTTTCACATATGCAGGCTATAAATCTGAACACATTTTAAAGTAAATTAAATATTCAGTAATATTTTATTTTAAACCATAAACATTTTTAGGATGGCTAATTTCTCCTACTTTAACTTTTAGTGTGTTTGTTATTGCTGTTTCACTTATTTAATTACTGTAAGATATATATTCATATACAAATCAAGTCTGACTTTCTGACCTTTTTCCCATTAAAATCAAACTGAAAAAAGATTATAAGAATTTTAACATTTGTTTCATCACAGTGAAACATTAAAAATAATCAGCAAAAGATTACTCAGAAATTAGCAATACTCTATAATATTACATGGACACAAATGGACTATTTAGAAGATGATGATGCTTAAAATATTTTGTAATAATTTCAAAATATATATGTTATAGAGTACTCCTTGGACACATTTAGTTCTCAGAATGAATTAACTTTGGTGTAACTATTAACTAATATAGTAGTTACAGTAATAAAATAATTCAAATATTTATTTGGATGGTGCCATTTGGAAAGTCATTCCATATTTTTTATAGCTGAAATAAATTTTTGCTATAGAAGATGAGTCAGAAAAACATTGAACAAATTTAGGTAGGTAGGGAATGCACATAAGTAACTAAAGCATATACAGGAAGATAAACTTCTAGGTTTCTGACTATTATACTTGCTATCTTCTCTAAAAATCTATAAGATAGATCACTGAGAAGGAAAAGTGTAAATATTTCATATTAAGCTGCTAACCCAAGCTACTGAATTAATACAAATAAAAGATGCAAAACATAGGAGTTTAATATTTAAGCATATATTTTCAGATAACTTTTTTTTAATTAATTTATTTATTTTGAGAGACAGAGAGAGAGACCACAAGCTGGGGAGGGGCAGAGAGAGGGAGAGACAGAATCCCAAGCAGGTTCCATGCCATCGGCACGGAGCCCGACGTGGAGTTTGAACTCATGAACTGTGAGATCACAACCTGAGCGGAGCTTAAGAATCAGACACTTAACCAACTGCGCCACCCAAGTGCCCCTATTTTTAGAGAACTTTGAGGCAACTTTATTTAATTTATATTTCCACCAAAACTGTTTTAATCAAAGTATGTGTTTACCTTTTTTTAATGTTTAGTTATTTATTTTGAGAGAGAGCGTGAGTGGGGAAGGGGCAGAGAGAGAGGAGAGAGAGAGAAATCCCAGGCAGGCTCCTCACTGTCAGCCCAGAGCCCAATATGGGGTTTAAACTCACGAAACGGTGAGATCATGACCTGAGCTGAGATCAAGAGTCTGGATGCTTAACTGACTGAGCCACCCAGGTGCCCTTGTGTTTACCTTTTTTAAAAATATATTCTTTTGAACGAATAAGTATTCTGTAACATTTATCAGTAAAATACGCTAACTTATAACAGCCCTCACAGCCAGATACTTATGTATTTTGTTTAACACAAATTTGTTTTGTCACAGTTTTAAATTCTACTTTTATTGTAAATATAAACAACAGCATAAGGGCATCACTCATTTATTTTTTCAACAGCATTTACTATAAGCATCCACTATGTGCATCATGGTAACATAAACTTTTGTCTGTAAGCTTAGAATCTGATTTAGAAGACAAGATTAATGAAACTCAAACACCTACAACCCAGGATAATATAAGACTATAAATGAACAGTATTAATCTGTATTCTACTGGTTTATAAGACAGAAACGTAGTTTGGAATGACTAAGAAAGGTTTCAAAAACGAATCAGGGTTTGAGATTCATTTTATATCATAAATTGAGGTAAACAGAGAGAATTCAAAACTGCTGTCTCATGAAGGGTCTAAAAATCTGCCTCTAGAAAATTATTCTGGAATTTCTAGTGGGGGATCAAATCAATTCTACTTTTTGTAAACATAATAATCACAATACACTCACTGTCCCCTCTTCTGTATTTCCATTTCTTTCTTATATGCCTACACACTGAGTCTTTATCATCTTGCCACTATCTGAACCTGCTGCCTGTGACTTCCCACTCAGGGTGCTGAGCCATCCATCCCTTGACAGGGAGTGAAGAGTGGAGAACCAAGATGTCACTATCAGCTTTGATTCTCAAATAGCACTTTTAAGTAGACCATGGCACAATGGATAGCTTTGAATGCTAGATTTTAGAGTCAAAATCCAGGCACTTGAAAGAAAAGAGTATTTTCATAACAAGTGTCCCTTTAAATATCAAAAACTAATGACTCAGAGCAAAGAGGTTATAAAAGATGATGCCCTGAAAAGGAAGAGTGGACCTGCTGTAAGGACAGCTTGCCATTCGCTAAAAAAGAGAAGAACTACAAGTAGTTGTTGGGAAAGATGAAAACAGGTGACTGTCAAGTGTCTCTGAGACAGTTACCTTTTCCTTCCTAGTGTTGTACTTCTCGATGGGACCCAGGAGGTAACTGGCTAGTTTGCCCTGTCATCACCACCACCATAATATCTACTACCATCCCCACTCAGAGATTTGAGAGCTGAATGGGTTTTTTTCTTTGTTCTCCATCTGCAAGCATGCAAAGATCACCAGCATGACTGGCTACAACAGGGAACAAAGATTGGGAAGATCAGTTGGCCCCAGAGGGTCCAAATTGTGCTCCTCCCTCCAAGCCTTCACTGACTCTACTGTGATGTGCAGGGGGTGTGGGGTGTGGAAGATCACTAACACTTAAACCAGAAAACCCAGTAGCCTAGGAAAACACCACCAGGTAGGTCATGAGAGAGGAACTGCTAAGTCTCTGAGCATAATCAGAGTCAGTGGGAGCTGAGTGGTGCTTTATTCAATAGTGTGGGAACCACTGAGCATGCTGTAAAAACAGACTCTATGAGGTGTCAGTGGTTGGGGGAGGCCATCGAGAGGACATGACTGCCAGCTAGCTAAACCACAAACTGGACCCGGGCAACTGGAGGCTCCTCACTCCCTCCCCAGTCCTTGGAATATACACTCTGCTCACTGTTCCCACAATGGGAGCCACTGTCTAATATATAGCCTTGAGAACAATGTGTTGGTGAGACCATATGGATAGAAGTGATTGCACCCAGTTAAGGCCTTTATATAAACTTTTAAGATTGTGGCAGGTGGGTGCAGAGATCTACTGTCTATGGCCCCTCAAGACAATCCTCATCTGGAAATTTAGTAAACCCAACGCATACCAATCTACCTCTTTCTTCAGTCTCTTCTTGCCCCCCATGTTATGTGGGCCAGATTACAAACCAACAGCCAGTAGTACAGATACTGCCTACCTTCCAGGCAGAACCAAGAGCCACACTTGAGTTAGGGATGGATAAGAGGAGAGAAACAAACAAGAACAATAAGCTTCCACCTAAACCCAGACACAAGTCTGAGTAGGGCTATGGGAAGAAGAGGAAGCCCTTGAGAGGGAAACAGAACTTGGCAGTAGACTTAGTTCTGAGTTGCTCACATAATAAATAGTGTTATTATCCTTAAATCCTCATTCTGCCTCAGTTTTGAAGCCCTGCACCATGACAGCAACAGCTAACAAAGAGAAGCAGAGACCCCAGATATCATAAAGATCCCAAATGCCAAACTTACCAGCCGCCATGTACCCTCAGCAATGTATGGGAAAACTAAACAGAATGTAATCAATGGTGCAGTGACAACACAGCTTTCCAAAACTAATAATTACCTCAAAAAATATTCTGACATCTTACCAGAACATTGTTTGCCATAGAGTCAAACTCTCTTCAGAAACCTTCCAAGGAAGGTGGGTTAATACATTATCAAAAAAAAAACAAAAACAAAAACAAAAACATGCAATTATACCTTGACTTCATAATAATATTAATGATGATATAGCTAATATTAATTGAACACTTACTATGTAAGCAGTGCTATTACTATCTCCATTGTACAGCTGAGAATATTAAAGAATAAAGAAGTGAATCACTTGTTTGCGATCTCTCATTAAGCAAGTGAATGAGCAGGATGTGAATTCAAATCTGTCAGAGTTCAGGCTTTGTGCTCTTCACCATCATACAGCCTCTGACATGAAAAAAAAAAATATATATATATACACACATATATATGTGTGTATATATATATACATATATATATATATATGTATATATATGAGGCTCAAAGCATTTGCATAGCCACAAATCAAAACAAAAATTTTTGCAAGTAACATTAACAAAAATTTTGCTTTGACGCTAGAGGGAACGTAAAGATATTTAGATAGTCAGCTCTAAGTAGAGATCTGGTCTTCATGGGGTATGGAACAGAGCTGGAAATAAAACACAGATGTTGAGTTATTTCTTGAAGACATCATTTGGGCCACAGGATCCAAATTTATTCGCAGGAAACCACTACCAGCTTGTGCTTGGGAAAGGGTTTTGCCCCAGCACTAAGCAGGCATTGGCCTCAGTGCCTGGAACTGCCATGTGCTGGCACAAATTCATTTAGTACCCAACCACTCAGGCAGAACGCTTCAACAAACAGCCACGCGATGTGAATTCTGAACACTTCAGAAACAATTTTGACTGGTGTCACCAAACCGTACGAACTAAAACAGTATCAAAGAAATCTTTTAAAATGGGACCGTTCAATGTCATTTATAGGAAAAGGAAAGCCGCTCTCAAAATACTTTTTAGCTCCATAAAACCATAAACCAGTCTATGATAAAGTTAATAGAAACTATTTAATTTGAACACTATTACCTGGCTGCAAATAAGTAAATTCAGTTGTACTGAATACCTGCAAATACAGAAATGCTTTATATGAAAAACATTAGCAACATATCTCACAAAAGCTCTTTACATAAATGAATTTGTTCTCTGTCATCAGAAATAGGAGATTATCTACTTAGTAATCCTCAAAAGGGACATGGTAATCAAACACATATACAAAAGAATTTGTATCTACAATTTTATGATCCAATCCTTATTGTGATATTACAAATATGTTGAACAATTTGTTCAGCAGCTTTGAAACAAATGTTATAACTCAGTTGTACAGCACGATGTAAAAGAGAGCATAACACTGCTAGAAACTCAGCAGCCTTCATGTCTTCAGTTACAAATTGGGGAAAATGAAAATGAAGAATTCAAGCATGTGCATGCATTTCAATCACAGTCCCCGAGCTGGAACCAAAGCACCCATGCTCCAAATGCTGATTTTATCTATATTCATGGAATGTGTTTTGATGGAAAACATCATAAATTATGAATGTTTGTGTGCTGGGAGTTTGTTTTAAAAAAATAAGGTGGGAGAACTGTTTAGCTGTTCATTTTGTGTAACAGAGAGACAACAGATATTGTTTTGTAGTCTTGAGAAATTAAACACTAGCTAATTAGTCTTGAGTTACACAAAGTGTGAATAATAAGTCCAATGTTTTATCATGGAGTACATTTTCTTCTTAGAGGCAAAAAACAGCAAAGAACAAATCATTAAAATATTCATGAATTTCAGCCCTAATGAAAACAATGATACAAATAGAGCAAGCATTTTGACACAGCATAGAGTGATGGAATGATTTTCCAAAGTGTATGTGTGTGTGTGTTACCTATATTATATATATATATAGGTTTTATATATACATATATATATGCACACACACATACATATTCCTCCACACAAAAATTTATATATATAATATATATTAATTAATATTATTATATAATATAATTAATATTATTATATTATATATATATAATTTTACCTTTGGCCATTCAGGAAAAAAAAAAGCAGTGTTGGTGAGAGTACCTGGCATAGGGAAGAAAAGAAGCAGAAAAAAAAGCTATCCAAGAAAAAGTAATTACAGATCAGGGACACAGTTTTATACCTTAAGCATCTCAATCTCTATCCTACATAGTCTCGGGAAAAAACCATCTAGAGGCCAGGAACTGGTGTGGTTCACAACTTGGTCTAGCCATGTAGTAGGTTAGTACCCTGATCAATGAGTCTACTCATTTCAATACATGGCCTGTCTCATCAGTCAATATCAAATCAATATTCTTTGTTTTCAGTTTCCACTTTTCCCTCTAAAGGAGACCCTGACCCCCATTCCTATTTTTCATCCTACTTTTCCAGAAATCAAATGAACATTTTTTCTTGACCTCCTTAAATTTGAGAACATTATTCTCCTGTCTAGTTTGAAAACAATAAATAAATAACAGCAATGAAATATATTTCCTTTAAAAAATTAGCTTCTTATATATCATAAGCTTATGGAGGACTAGTCAGGATTACGTAATTTGTTTTATTCCAAATCTATTACCCTACCCCTGCCATACTTTGACCACAGTCCTCAAGCATTGTATGGTGGGAAGCACTCAGGCCCTCAAATTCAAAGTTAGCCTTTATTCAAATCCCACTTTAGCCACGTCACAGCTATGTGACCTCAGGGAAACAGCTTTATCACACTATCTCTTAATTTAACTTATCTGTAAAATTTTTAAGAAAAGATACTATCAGATGTGTATACACAGATATTAAATAAGATCAAGCACAAGAGCTTTCTTAGGAGATTTTCCAGGATAGAGCCTACGCACAAAGGAGTTAGTATCCCTAACTACCGTTCTGAAACGTAACAACGGTAAAACCATGCACAGTGTTAACAGCTTCCTTTTATAGTGGCCTGGCAGAAAAAGATGACACTGTTACCGGCCAGCCAAGGGTCCAACCCAACTTTGCCACTGAGCAGCTTTGTGAGTTTGACAAGTCATTTAAACTCTTCAAAATCTGTTCATATCTCCTTCTCTAAAACAGAATCATCCTCACAAGTCAGGGTGAAGAATTAAATTAGATCACACATACAAAGTACATGAAAATGGCACATAGTGACTCTTGACGTAGCTTATGTTCTTTGTCAAAAAGGGCCCTTTGCACATCCCTGTGGCAGACACAGGTGACCACTGCACACTATGTCCTCTCCCTCATTCTTCTTACTAAACGAACACTGAATTTGACTGAACGATCATATGTGTCCAGGGAGACTGACCTTGCCCTCAGCAACAGAAAGGAGTTGATTAGTCAGGGGAAATCATGGTGGTGTCATTCTCCTCACCAGCCATTAGTTAAGGGGAGTTCATACGATACAATTTTAGCCAATGAGAACTGAGGGAAGGCTGCTGGATGACATTTGAGAATTTTTTTTTTTTTTTTAGTAAAGAGGCCAGTGAAATATTTATCTTTCCTAACTTCAGATTTTATTGCCAAAAAACGTGATACATGAAACTGTTGCAGCCACCTTTCCTCCATGAGGTCACGGAAAACTAGCAAAAGACAAAGAGAAATGTGAAGTACAAACCTGACTCCGGATGGTTTCTTAAATGCTACAATAGATTATTATTTTTAAGCCATTTTAAATTTGTCCTACTCTTCTTTGCCCCTAAAAGCATCCTAAACTGATGTAGTTTCCTTATGGAAGTATTCAGTAAGTCAACCACAAACTGATGACTTCATGAATTATTAATAATTATAGTGTCTCACTGTAAGAGAAGCCATTTAAAATATAGCTTATATTTAAATATTAATGTTATATAGTCTTTAATGAATTATACTAACCTGGACAATCAAATTGCCCCACTTTGCAACCACCACGAACCCAATGTTTCCAAATCTTGTTGGTTCTCCGTGCTCATTAATCTTTTAGGTCTCTGAAAGATTTACTCCTTTGCCAATCAGTACTTGCTCACGTAGAATTTGGCCATTCAAAAGAAATGGCTGCAAAGAGTGGTGAAAACCTGAAACCAGAGCCACTCCCAATAACTCCTTTCTCCCTTCAGCCATGTCTTGCTATTGCATAGGTACCATGTTTCAGTCAGAGAAATGAGTAAATTTTTAAAACCAAATATTAAGTAAATTTGAATTTCAAGTCCTTCACTTATTAGATGCCACGTAACTTTTATGAAATGCAATTCCCTCATCTGTAAAATAGTAACTTCAGAATTTCTATATATGTTGTGAACATAAAAATGAGGTAACCCTTATGAAAGTACTCTGCAGGGTGACTGACAGATTTTTTTTTTTTTCTGACAAATATTGTCCCCTTTACCAAACTCTAACCAGGCTCCACTGAGCCCTTTTCTCAACAAGGCCTCAATCCTGACCTTTAAAGATTTGAATGAAACACTAACACTCTTTTTAACAGCTCAAGGCTGCATCCCTGGAATGACTCTAAACCCCTTAAAGTACCTGCCTGAGAAAACTCAAGCCTGCCAAAAGTTTAGGCTGTTAGTTCCAGCCTAAACTTCAAGATAGGACCCTGTCTCCCAGCCTCTGTGGGATGCTGGGAGCGTAACTTTGATAACCATCAGTTAACAAACCCAGGTGGGTTTCAAATACACCAAATCACTCCTTCCTGCTTTTTGTAAATTTTCATTTCTCTTACTCTACTGAACACCAAGCACCTCCCTCCCTATTCTCTATTCTCCCTTTAAAACACCCAGTGACCTCTACACAAATCAAAGATGAGTTCAGTTCCCACTTGGGCCCCTTACCCTACTGAATATAGTCATATACTTCATTCTGATTAAAATCTGTCCTTAACCACTAGTGTCTGGCTTTGTTTATCTCTGACACTTCCTTCATCCAATTAACTCATTAAATATTTAAAAACAGACACTGTTCACTGGGGACACAAGGTTGTCTGTAACCACTCTCTGTTTTGTCGGGCATCTCCTTCTCTCCTTGTATGCATGTAACTGTCAGACTTTATCCCAGATCTTCAAAGTCTGACCCTACCACCCACTTCCTCATTACCTTTTAGCTGATGAATTATCCTTGAAACAAAGCAGCAATTGATCTTTACTAATAGTATTTACTTTCACTTCTCATTCTCAGCTCCCTGCGTGCTTTTCTGCTCAAGTAGTCAGAATGTGTTCTGGAGTCACAAATAGTAAAAGACAATTTACACTTCTTATGACAATCTCCCTCTGCCCATCACACATCCATGTGCAGGTATATCACCTGAGATATGGAGACTTTAAAATCACGTGCCTTCTGAGAAGCAGCCACACAGGAAGAGACCGCGGAAGTTCACTAACAGATAAGTCCCCTTCCCCACCCCCCACCAGAATCAGTAGGTTTAATCCTTGATTTTCTAGCAGGAAGGAGATACATTCTGCTTACAGAAGTCATCATTCACCAAATAATCTGTATTCATGCACGGTGTAGGATGAAGGGTATTTCTAATAAAATGTTTCATACAATAGAAATTAAACAGGACCCTGAAAAAGAAAATACATTAGCAACTTAGGGTACTTCATAATCGCTCACAACTCTGTACTAAGTGTTATTTAAATATCATGAGAATAGTAAAGTTGAATACTTCATAGCCACTTTGGATATAATTGTGAAAGTTTTCAGTAAAGCACAGAGAACGACATAATATCTATCATTTAATAATCTGTGCTGAGTTTTGTTCCTAAATTGCAGACCACACATAATCCCCACAGAGGTAAAATGCATTAGCATAGGGTTTATGAGAGGCCTCTGAACTAAAATGACTTACAGAGATAACCAATTAAAGTGATTATAAATTATGTCAAATTTGAGGGGAGAAATGAAAGTAAAAATGGATGAATCAGAAGCAGTAGTAATCTCTCTAACTGCAAGCCGTGTTTCAAGTTAAAAGGGGCATATACAATACTGGTAACATTAGTGGATAAATGGAAGGCAGAAAAAATAAATAGGTGATAAAGACATTCTGGAGTGTCTGAAAATGTATTCTGTCCAATTAACTGTCTTACCACTGAATTCAGACAGAAAAAAAACATCATAAACTCATGACAAAACAAGGCTACCAGACAAGAGAGAATTTGTTTAGGTTAAACTGAATTTCATTTTTTAAAAAAGAAAACAAAACCCAAGTGCCTATGAAAAAAATAAGATAAAATACTCTTATCTTGCTTGTCTTCCTGTACATACAGTTTAGGATCGGTTTCCAATAATCATTGATTGAATAATCAACTTTTAATTAACCCCCACAGATTATCTTTGATTTTTGAGGACTTTAAATACTTGCTTTATCGACAAATCAGACAGTTACTATTGACGGTATCTAATCTGTTTAATTATACCATTATCAACATATTATATCTCCCTCATTTATTTCTATGCATGGAAAACTTGAAACCTTAACCACAGAATGGTCTCCTAAGCCTCAGATAAGGCTTCAAAAGAACAAATCTTATAGCAAGATTTAAAAGTTTGCTTTAGTCCCAGACTGATTTATTTTCAATGTAGGAGACAAAGGCAGATCATCTTTCCTTTCCTTCTGAATTAAATAATCACTGTGACTTGATTACTTTATACCTACTCATATATTTATTGAAGGCCTACCACATGCAGTGGTGATGTAAACAAAATTTTTAAAACAAATACCCAGACCAGCAACTAACACATTTCTAACAGTCAAAACTAAATATATTTTTAAACAGGTAGTTTGTTTTCCTCCTGCTGGGTAATATTTAAATATTCATTTAGCACATATTTACTAAACATCTACTATGTTCCAGGAATAAATGTATGAATTTACAGTGAACTCTCTAACCAAGTACATTGTATGGAAGGAAGCATGGAAATGCATTCTTGCTCTTGGGGAGTTCACACAGAAAGTCGCAAGAGTTGCAGTGAAGTCTGACAGGCAGAATTCTGGTATATTACCAAGTATGATTGGAGCATCCGTGTCTTGCACATTGACTGGTGATTAGTGTGTATTTGTTGAGAGAAAGAAAAATGTTTTCAGTGATGAAATGGCTGAGCTGAGTCTTGAGGGAAAAAAAAGGAATAGTCTAGGCAAGGTTAAGAAAAGTGTAGACACAGGGCCCAAGTCTGGGAATTCCAGGAGTGGTGCAAAAGCGTTTGGTGCACATAGTAACAATCATGAAGCTAAGAAAACAGGATCCTGAAAATGAATAAAAGGTAAAAGTCTCAACAGTGCTAAGTCAGGAACTCTCAAACAATACAAGTGGAAGGGAATCCTCCAAAACGAACAGCATGTGTCCTGTGAACACAGTCCAAAAGCAACTTTGAAGAAGAGCGCACACACATAAGGTACGTACCGTACCACAAAGTTCGTTTTGAGAATTACTCCATAAATAGGAGAAAAATATATTTTGGTGAAAGCAGAGACATTACAACAGGAAAAATGCTACATGTGGAATAAAATATTTCTATCAAGTCCTGGGCCGACCATTTTTTAAATCTTTCTTCTTGGACAAGTAATTTCACCTCTTAAAGGTTCATTTTCCTCTTTTCTAAATCTACCTTTCGGGGTAATTATGGGACTTCAAGTAGGTAAATTTTAAGCTGACCATCAAAGTTTTTGTCTCAGTGTATAATATATACATGCTAAACAATGTTAACAACAACTCTTCGATAATTCAAAAGTTTAACCTAGTTTAAAGTATTAGCATAAAATCTGCACAGTAGGTAGGGTGAAGCCAGTGATTTTGCGATAAAGGGTATGAAAAAGGAGGTAATAAGATTGAAAATGTACTTAATTTCAGTTGGCATGCCCTGGGTGGCACAGTCGGTTAAGCGTCCAACTTCAGCCAGGTCACGATCTCGCGGTCCGGGAGGTCGAGCCCTGCGTCAGGCTCTGGGCTGATGGCTCAGAGCCTGGAGCCTGTTTCCGATTCTGTGTCTCCCTCTCTCTCTGCCCCTCCCCCGTTCATGCTCTGTCTCTCTCTGCCCCAAAAATAAATAAACGTTGAAAAAAAAAATTAAAAAAAAAAAATACAGGTAAATATCATTGGTCAGTACTTTGACAAAGATTATGGTATACACGTCATGTTATTTTTTTTTTAACATTTATTTATTTTTGAGAAACAGAGAGAGACAGAGCATGAGCGGGGGAGGGGTAGAGAGAGAGAAAGACACAGAATCTGAAGCAGGCTGCAGGCTCTGAGCAAGCTGTCAGCACAGAGCCCGATGCAGGGCTCGAACCCACAAACTGTGAGATCATGACCTGAGCCGAAGTCGTATGCTCAACCGACTGAGCCACCCAGGCGCCCCGACTTCATGTTATATTTTAATGTTCACATAATCTCTGTTTAACGTTTCTTGTGTCAATGACACAAAGCTATCGCTATAATATATAGATGCAATGCTCTGCAGGGCAGTATATTCAACATTTGTCACGAGTAGATAATAACCAGGGAGAAATTAAGTAGGGAAGTCAATTTAAAAATAATCAGAAAGAGCATAAGTACTGTAGTTACTAGAAAGCTGGTTGGGAATGTACAAGTTACAGTATTAGAAAAACTGTCTACAAATCCTCATTAATACTTAGAACAAAGTATAAGTGTGCTTATTTTCTTAAATTAGGATGTGCTCTACTGTAAGTTTTAGCTTTATGACATTGGTTTATTTTACAAGTACTGGCATGCATTTCTATGCTAGCATCATATTTGCATCCCTGAAAAACGCTGGTGACTGCAAAGTTATACAGTAAAAAATATCATGGCATATGGGAAAAGACAGGATGAGAGGTCAGAACATTCCAAACCTACAGAAATGTATAACCAAGCTCTAACGACAACCATAACAATCTTAATTAAAATACTAGGGCAGTTAAATCTCTCGTGATGTTTGTACCTCGCATTTGCATCTTCTTTCAAGATGCAAAGCCTGAAGGGCTTTCACTTTAAAACGAAAACTGTGATCCAGGGTGCAGCCTTTTAAAAAAATATAAAAACAAATACATCATTTTAACACAGGAGAAAATGACTTTCCAGTTTTTTTATCTACACTCTCAACATTTCCAGATACATAGTATATTGAAATCAAGATGGCTCTTAAACTGCTAAATGAACAAATACTTGCAGTAAAGGAAAGCATGTGAGTTGATTTTTCATATTTTTTACAAACACCTTGCTCGCAAATTGTTAAGGCTTTCTCTTTAGTAATGAGAAAGCTTGCTCTTGATCACTTAAGAAGTTAATGAGCTGAAGAAGTCAGATGTGGACCAACACAATTCCTGCATCATTTCCCTATTAAACAATCGTGTATCAAAGAGACACACAAAGAAACAAACTGAATTACTCCTTGAATGCATAAGATGCTCTTTGGCTACAACTTTGGATGTCAGCAACAGAACATACTTCATAGCTCAAGGCAAATCCGGCACTCTCAATCTCAAAACATCATCTATCAAGGGTAATGCTACCAGAATTAAATGAGACAACGGGTGAAAACACCCAGCACAGCTCCCTGGCAGGCAAAAGACACTCAAAAATATCAATTCCCTTGGACACTAACAGAAAAACGTTCAATTCCATATATTTAATATCAAACTTTTTTAATTTTTGTTTTAGTTTAGTTATTTTTGGTTCTTTTTTATTTTCTTATGTCTTCACGTTTTGTTTTGTTCTGCTTCCCCAGAATAAAAAGAAAAAGGGGGAAAAAAAGCTCTGGATAAGCAGAGAAAATAACTGAAGAATATACAATGAAAGCAAATTTGACCTACATGCTTCCGAGATTTTACCCAAAATTCCACACACACACAAAACAAATAATATTGGAGTGCAAACAGTGATGGAAGAAAGAGGGAACCAAGTTAAATAAAAGCGGAGAAAAATTCTGAAACCGACAAAGATCAACAGTCGGCCTTTCCGAAGTTACTGATGACATTTCTATCTAGATGTCCCATGGACACCTCAGACTCATATATATCAATGTAGAAAATCACAAACAAGCAAAACAAAAACAAAAGTAAAAACAAAAACGCCTCTTGCCTAAGATAAGTGGTTTTATTTATTTCCCTATTTCTACTAAGATAGGCTTAAAACATCAGGCACCATCTTCCTCCCAATTTGCCAAATCAAATGCCTTATTAAGATCCATTAATTCTTCCAGAGAAATATGTGACATGCCCCCTCACTCCTTTTTCATTTCCCTCTGTTTTACCCCATACACAGCCAGGAGACTTAAAACTTTAATCATGTTCTTAGCTTTTATTAACGTTTATTTATGTTTGAGAGAGAAAGAGAGAGCAAAGGAGGGGCAGAGACAGAGGGAGACACAGAATCCTTAGCAGAACCTGAAGCTGAGCTGTCCGCACAGAGCCCGACGCGGGGCTTGAACCCACGAACCATGAGATCATGACCTGAGCAAAAGTCGGACGCTTAACTGACTAAGCCACCCAAGGCGCCCCAATCATGTTCTTTTTCTGCCCAAACAATGGCTCCTAAAGATCTACACCAAAGAGTCAAGCTCAGCTTGGTCTCCAGGCCTTCCTGCCTCATAGTCCCACCAATATTTCCACAACTGAGTCCAACAACTCACCTTTCCAAACCCTTAAGTTAATTAAATTGGATTACTTCTGTCCTCTGAACACTTAGGGCATCCTTACTTACAACTTGTTCACCTGTTTTAACACCTTGTATTATCTTCTCCATCTACCATGTTGAATCTCTTTCTGCGTTAGTGAATGGCAAGGTGGTATCCTGGTTAAAAGGCAAGTCTTTGCACGTGTCCTAGGTTCACATCTTTGTTTCCTGGCTGGGCAGCCTTAGACAGTTATTCAAATTTCTATGCCTCACAGCCCTCAAGTGTAAAAGGGGAATATTAATATGATAAAAATTAGAGGGCTGTTCTACATATTAAGCTACTTAGTACGCGTAAAGTGCTTACAATAGAGACTGGCAATTAGCAAACACTCAAAAAATTTTAGCTCTTTCCGGGGGCTGAACTCCTAGTGGCTTATTTAGACCATTTGATTCTTAATTAATTATATATCCTTTGTCATTTTGCAACATTTTGTTGAAGTTTATTGACCTCTTGTATGCTCATTTGGTTTTATATTTTTTGTCCTGTCAACTATCAAAGTTGAAATCTATGCACTACCCCTTCCACACATATGCAAATTTTCAAACAAATACGATAAATACACTAAAAATAGGAATTCAACTAGAAATTCCTAATTCCAGATAACTACTAACTATAATTGATAATAGGCAAATCAGGTAATTCCTCTGTACCTCAATTTCTTCATCCATAAAATAAAGTTAATAGTCCCTTGGATTCCTGATGATCATTTGTTATAAGAAGGTTGAATGTACTTTGAACAGGTGGACTATGCTATTAGGAGATGCTGGCATTATATTCATTGTAAGCCCTGCACAAGTATTTGTTCCTTGATTAACCGACAAAATGCCACAAAATTCAAATATTATCATCACTTTGAGCTGAAGACATGTTGGATTAATTTTTTTAAACTGATGCAAAACTTTGGTGTTCAGAGAACTGAATTAAGAGTTTAGAAACCAGAGTTCTAGTTAGTAACCCTTGTATTTTTCTGTTTGACCTTTGGTAAATTACTTATCCAAATTGTGTCCCCATCCTAAGCCTCTATGAGACTAGTGTCAACCTGGTGTTGGTCCATAAAAAGGATTCATGATACAATAAGAAACCCATTCCTCAAGACCCTTTACTGCCATCTGCTGGAAAACTGTGGAAATAAATATGTATTCTATCACCACAGCTACGAGTGGCGCCCCCTGGAGTTGTTCATCACACAACCTATACAACCATTCCTAGGAATGCTGCTGAATAAGGTGTCTGAGGCATCACAGGTGTTTGATGAATGAGTAAATTAATGAGCCATCTTCATCAATAAATCCGATTATCTCTGCCCCCTCAATACTCTTTCTAATCACAGAGCAGTTTTTGATGACTTAAAAAAAAATGAAGTAAGTGGAATGTTTTTAAACCACAGGCAGATTTATCTGCATTCATAATACACATTGACATAGTAGGGTTGACATTTTATAGGAGGCCTACTATGTATCTATTAACACAATTGTTCAGTACAATTGTGGCAGTACAGCAACTATCAGATATATTTATGTCAGATTTTCAAATAAACAAATGATGACTCTGAGAGTTTAAGTTGCTTCTTCAAAGTCAAGAGACTTAGTGATCTAAGTCTCCTGATTTCAAATCCAATGTTTTTTTCCCCTTCTCTGCTAGTTTTAATAACAAAATAGAGCCAAAAAAATTTGGACCACTGACCTGAAATTCTTAAAACTGTCATCTGTTGATTGCTATGCTTATAAATACTCTCAAAATTCCCTATCATACCTCCTTGCTACTTAAATTCAGACAAGTCTGTTTCATGACATCATAACTTTCTAAAACGTCTTATAATGAATGTTTGATGAATTATGAGTAGAATAAGTGAGTATGTGACACCAGGAAGTATGTCGATAGCCATGTGGAATCAGCACTATTATAACTATTAAAACTGTAAATAGTTAAAAGTTATTAAAATATTTTAAATAGTGCCATATAGAAGCACTTACATTTGCTGAACAATTAAAGATACCTTGGCTCTATGAAGTTCAGGAATATTACATTTAATAAAAGCATAAAACCGGGTGCATCTCAAAAGTGTTCTTGTATCACATAATTTGGAAAATTAAAACTAATTTATAATCTTTTAAATAGGCCTTCAATATAATTGGGATAGTGTAAAGGACACAAGAAATTCTGAATCTAGTAAACCTTGAAAAACAATGATACCCCCCTTTACAAGAATATTAAAATTATTAAACTAATTTTGCATAAACCAACACCCAGGGAAATAATTTTATTTTAGACCAAAAAAAAAAAAAAAACCCACAGAAAAAAACAAAAGCAATTCAAAGTTGCTCTACTACTTATCAAGCACTTTCTTCATGCTTTCAAAAGTTCACTGCTATGAGAGGTGACCCTGAAAACAGATAAATTAAAATCATTTCCCAAATGTCAAAAGCCAGAGAGAGCAGAGGACTAGTTCCAGGGTCTTCTGATTGACAACCTTATTCCCATTCACATTGTTCCCTCACAAGGAAATAGACGAAAACAAATTACACTGTTCAGCTCGGTTACCAGACTCCATCTCTATAGCTCATTTCTCAGTCCCATTACAAACTAGTTCTGGGTTTGAAAGAAAGCCATTTTACTTACTAAATTATATGAGGTTTGACTTTCTTCTTGTACTGAATGAGGTTGTTTTCTTCCATTAATCGCTTCTCTCATCGGGTATTACCTCCGGGGGAACATTAGCCCCTCGTGTCAATGACAAGACTCACTAGACAACCAGGACCCACCACCTTCCCTTCTTGCTCTTCGGGCTCCAATTCAGCATTAGAAACTAAAGTGACCAGATGCTATGCTTAACTTCTTTGGCATAAAGCAGGAAAGGAAACCTTCCGGGTTGTTCATTGACAAATAACGATACTAGTTTACACAGCCTACCTTCTCTAAGTGCAAATGAATACGGAGTTGATTCAACAACAACGTTGCAAGAGAGGCTGCCATCAAAGAGTTAGAGGGGGGTAGATTCAAAAGGACGGGAGAGAGGCTGTCTGTCACAGCCTACAGAGAAGACAGGTGTGTGGAGGGGACCTTCCTGTAGACCTGAAACCAGGAGTGACCCACACAGCTGCGCTTTATTTTTAGAAGGTACACTTCCCTAGCCAAGGATGACCTACCAGCACGTCACCAGAAAGAGAAAATGTAAGCAGATGCCTGTAAGTTCAACTCATTAACTAGGCAATTCACTTCCATCGCCACATGATTTTGGCTTAGGTAAGGGTTCTGCATAGGGCTGAACTGGGTTGCAAAAGAGATGAATAGCTCTGTTCTCACCTTACATTTTCATACAAAAATGCTTCTATTTCATAAATATGAACATCCAGTAATAGATGCTTATTAATCATACTTGAGTAATTTTTAAGGAGAAGACAACGATTTTAGAAAGTAAAAAAAAAGCTTCAGGAAAGCAGCCCATACATATTACCATTTAGGAATCTGAATATACATAGATCCAAACAGCAAATGCACCATGAATCACAGACTCAAGTTATCACTTGAGATTTATGAGGACAGAGACAGTGACCAAGTTTTGAATACAAAGAAAAAATAATTACAGAAGTGAAGAGTTATAGAATCTCCTCTCTGTTGACAATTAAATTCAGACTTGACAATTAAATCCCAACCTTACTTCATTAGATATTAATCTTGCAGTGGAAATGAGAGGCTTTTAAAGGAGAATTTCTGCTATAATAAAAAAGGCTTTCACTACAGTAGAACAATAATGTTGTGTTTAAAGTTAGAACTATTAGACCTTGTTAGCTAATTATGGTATTGGCATCCACTTAAGTTGCTCAGTTTTTCACTTCTGTCATTTTCTCCTATTCAACTGCTGCAGTTCAAAACGTTTTGACTACTTAAAAGGGAATACATCATCGTTGCCTTTCCCCAGTCTAACTGCACACCACTTTCCAAAGCAATAGCTTCAATCATGCTTCATAAAATCCCCTGCAAGTATATTGTTGGAAACATAAATCAGCAAGCTGGGGTTTTAGTATTTCTAAGGCAAGCCCAGGGATCACTAACAGGAGGCTGTGCCATGGCCCCATTTATAATAGAATAAACAAAATTATGAGTTACACTGGATCCATTTCTTTTTCAAAGATTGCTCCAGTGGTGTGGCTGATACTTGCTTCTACATCCTTAATTGGAGAACAAAACACTAGCATAGAAAACTGGACTCTGGGCTCAGGACTGCTGTTTCCAAGCATCTCTGACTTCATTAGGACACATGGCACAGAAGTACTACATGCTCGGTTTCACAAAAGCTAGGTCTCTCTGATAAGCATCTATTCCTCTATGAGTGCCATGCATTTTTAAATTGCTCTAGATACAGAGATCTTTAGAACGATGCTCTCTCCTCCTTCCCTGTTTCATTACAGTGAATATAGGCTCCCTTTCAGGCATGCTTCAGTCTTAGAGTCCCTCTTCACAATCACCCTGCATTCGGAATTATAAGCTAGGAGAATCACAATTTCATAGGGTGCAACCTAGACCCAAATTAAATGTGTCTGTGTGTAATACTTAAACATTCCTAGATTTCCTTTTTGTCCCCCAAATTCCAACACACTTAGTGTCTATAAATGTAAATTCAGACTCCACAACTGAGACATATTTCTTCTCCAAACCAGTCACAACGTAATCATAAGTCTGCATAAACTTGCTTTCTATTATGCCCCCATCTTACTCCACACTAGCTACACTCGGTTAATTGCAGTGGTATTTTAACTGCAATTTTCAGGGACAGCTTCTGAGGATTCACTAATATCTGTTTGTATTATAAATGAACAGTTAAACATAACCAGCAGCTCTACAAAAATTTAAGCAGCATTATCTGCAGGGCATAAAGTATATGTTGATCTTTGTTACCATAGTGATTAAATTAACTGACTGGCCTGGTGTTAGCTTCAGATGGACATATCTGCAATTTTGCTATGACTGAAATTTTGCATACTCTCTGTTATTAAGGGAAAATGAGCTGCATCTTACCAAGACACTCTATAATAAACTATAGCAATATTCAGTGTTTGAATTCTGATTTCTGAACCTAAAATCTGCATCCAGTCCTGTTTCATCAGCCACTAACACTCTATAGCTTTAGGGAGGTGAGGGCAGAGAAAGGAGGGCTTCATATCCAAAATGTCAAGCCCTGCTGAAGAATGATAGAAAGACCCAGGGAGTGTGGAAGAACAGAAAACAACCATTTCTGGGTTTAAAATGGAGTTCTACCACCCCCTGCTGGACCAAATGAGCAACACAGAGGAGGCTAAAAAAATGCTTAGAATTGAATACAGTGGAGATATTTTAACTTGTCTTGTAATTTATGTTTTCTCAAAAAACAATTTTCATGCCACACTAATGATATAACACTCTATGCAAATATTACACATCAAAAAATTACATCTATTTTCTTTTTCTTTAAAGATTTCCACCAATGCATGTTTTAGCATTTTGTGTTCTCAATTAAATGTCCAAACTTGTCTGGACAGTTGAAAATGCTTCCATTTATTATAAATATATTTTATGTGAAAGTGAACTATCCAAACGAAGCAAGATAAATTCAGATCTAGCTCTCTACAGATAAACAGAGACAGCTTCCACAAATTCTCCCAGGTTATTCTAGTAAGCTATTCTTTTTTTTTTTTTTTTTTTTTTTTTTCCTCAAGAGATAAAAATCTCACCAGTTCTCCACAAGCTAAAACATCCCTTACAGGTGTAATTACAATCTGACGCTATAAAAATTTTCAACCTTGATGTATTAACAAGGGTGGGGGGAGCTGAGAATGAATGACTGCAACACATGCCTAGTTTTATCCATTTGCCTTCTTACACACAACATCCATGGCCCCTCTCTTAGTTTCAATAGAAATAAACCATCACCGTTCACTTCATAGTCAGGAATTGGGGTCTTGGGAAAGGGGGGGGGGGGAGAAAGAGTGTCTAAGAATTGAATTTCTTGCACACGAGATAATTCAAAAACGAGTTTAATGCTGATAGTTTCTGCTGCTTCTGTAAAACATCATCGTTCCCTTTCCTTCCGCAACCTCAGATATTTAACTGTTAATACACACCAACATACTCATCCAATTTTTGATAATGAAAATCGGAGAAAGCCAAGAACCCGGAAAAAGAAGCAGTTTGCCTCGCTCTCCTGCTCACCGATGCCAATCTCCAATTCTGTATTTTCTCTTATTTAAGGGTCTCCACAGAACAGACCTAATTTTCACCGGCAGCTAAAATAAACAGTGAAAACAATAACAACAACAACAATAACTATAACTTTAGTTCTTTCATTTAATTCTTCTTGTGCCTCCCTCTGCCTCTCTTGGTTGGGCGGAAGGGGGAGGGAAAGTAAATGCAATAAAGCACCACACTCCTACCTTGCCCGCTACTGACAAGCAACCCGAGCAGGTAGAAGGAGAGGAGGAGGCTCATGTTCAGGACGTGACACTGGAGGACAGTTCCAAAGTTATTAAGTCCAGCCCTGGAGAGAGAACCTTCCGCTGCCACGGCCGCCTCAGCTAGAGCCGCCGCCGCTCCCGGGGTGCCCCAGCCGCCCGCAGCCCGCGCGCTCCTCCTCGCAAAGTGACTGCAAGCTCCGCTCCTTGCCGCACTATATCCAGGCAGCGGCGGCGGCGGCGGCGGCGGCGGCGGCAGCAGCGGCGGCAGCAGCAGTAGCAGCAGCAGCAGCGGCCGCCGCGGCGGCAGCAGAGCCGGGCGGGGAGGGAGGCGGGGGCGGGGGCGCGGGGAGGGGAGGCGCGGCCGAGGTGTATCCCTCCGCGTCGCACGGCGGCCGCTTCTCCCGAGACGCGCGGCCCCAGGATTCGTCCGCAGTCGAGCTCGGAGGCGTGGGTTCGGTTCCCGGTGCCTCCAGCTAGAGTGGCCGCCGCGGTCAGGCTGGCACGAGCACGTCTGCGAGTGGCGGCCGCACGCTCAGCCTCGCGGTGATCCGCACGTTGACGGACGCCCCCGGGCCGAGGAGGGAGGGCAGTCTCGAGTTCCTGCACCGCCGCCGGCCGGTTCGCGGAAGTGGGCAGCTTGAGCTGAGGCTGAGGCTGCAGGCGGCCACCCGGCCCCGCGCTCTAAGCGCGCCCGGACTTAGCGGGAGCGGGGGACCAGGGGGCGGGTGGTATTTTCTGCTGCTCTCATTCCTCCAAGGGCGTGGGAGGGGGAAGATTCTGTCTCTCCCAGGCCTTCCCTCTCGCTCAACCCTTCAGCAGGCTGCCCCCTTCCCACGCTTTCCACTCTGCCGCGGCACAAGGGGAGCGGTGTCCTCTAAGTGTCTACACTGCTTGTCTCCTCCGGCTCTAGAGGGTAGGCGGAAAGATGTGAACGGTGTTTCTCATCCACGTCGACCCACTGCCGTTAAGAGCAGGTACTTAAGGGAGAGAGATTTAGCGGGGTGGGGAGCTGAGATGTTGGAGGGGCTGCGTTAAACTGGGCTGTCAGCGTCTGCCGCGTCCTTGGACAAGTCCGAAGTCTCCCCTAGCCACTCTCAGCGGGCTCTGCCCTCGGTCCCCAACGCACAGCACCGGCCAGGTCCCCGCGAGGTGTGCGACGAGGGAGGTCCTGGAAATGTACAAAGATGAGTTGCGCGGGGATCCGTCCCCAGCCCTCCCACCACGCATACACACACCTGCGTGTGCGCGCGTGTAATTTGGAATGATGGGGCAGTGGCAGGCGCCCAGAACTAACTCTCCTCCGCTGAAGGTTGGGGCATATCATTACTCTCCTGGAAGGGTAAGAAAGATTTGTCAGTGTGATGTCAAGCCTGCGGCAAGAGCGAGCCAGAGTCAGACTCTCTGGCCCCAGGGCCCCCGTCGGTCAGCCTTGGTCACAGTGCCCGCTGGAATTGACCATGGATCCTTTCATGTGCACGTTCCTTCTGGTTCCTTAGTGTACTCCAAGGCCTCACCTCATAGCCAGTGAGACCACTGGTCATTTCCTTATCAGTGAGGACACAGAAGTAGCAAATCGGAGGGGATAGAAATAATTTCAGAGCTCAGAATCCAGCCCCCTCCCCTTCCCCCCGAAACACACCCAACCGGATTTGGTGCTGATTTGGTGGTTTCCTTGCTTCAGGAGGGCCGAGGGGGTAGACATAGAAACAAGCTAACATGGGTAGGGGAGATATTGTCTGCGATTTGTGTCCCCTCCCCGCCCTCCCCCCCCCCCTCGGGCAGAACACAATCTTCTTACACGGAAGATTCACGTACTTGGCATGTGGGATGGGTTTTTGAGATTAGTGGAGGCAAAGGCAGCTGTCAACAGACACCATGGCTGGGCTGTAACCAATGGGCTCTCAGCACCTCGCAGTTTGAGAACCTCTTCCTTCTATTTGATTTTACAGGAGTACATTTAGGACAATATATTTAGGAAGTTCTTTTGTCAGAGCTCCCGCTTCACACCCTTTCCTCATTCTGGGAGGCACCAACTGTGCTTAAGTAAGGTCACAGTCAGCTCCTTGCAGGAAAGGGTGGAAACAGCACATTCATAGGCGTGAATGGCAAATGCCTCCTTTAATTTCACCAGTTCTGGATTTCTCCAGGGAATCAAGAAATACCGCCCCCCCCCCACACACACACACACAGAGTCACAGAAGAAATTTGAAAGGATACTACCCCTGTCAAATAGCCTCTTCACCAAAAAACCTGAATTGTTCAATGTGACATCAGGACAGTCAAGTGCGCAGTGACATACACACACACACACACACACACACCCACACACACTCACTCCTGGTAGTCTTGACAATCAGATTCCCTTATTTTTTTTAATTTTTTTTAAATGTTTATTCAATTTTGAGAGACAGAGCGTGAGTGGGGGAGGGGAAAAGAAAGAGGGAGACACAGAATCTGAAGCAGGCTCCAGACTCTGAGCTGTCAGCACAGAGCGGGACGTGGGGCCCAAACTCACAAGCAGTGAGATCATGACCTGGGCTGAAGTGGATGCTCACCTGACAGCCACCCGAGTGCCCCTAGATTCCCCACTTTATTGTTAGAAGTCAGATTACTTTTATCTCATAGTGTTGAACTATGCCAGAGGAGAATTTGACTGGTGCCCTTTGAGGTTATTTAGCTATTAAATCTTCTTAGAATATGGCGGAGGGAGGAGAGAGGGTAGAAGTGATCCATCAGACATTAATGAAATTTCTGAGTAGAGGTTTATATCACAAGACCATGTACAAACTATCTGTGAAGGGTGGGGGGAAGGAAGTGTGTGTGTGTGTGTGTGTGTGTGTGTGTGTGTGTGTGTACCTACCTCTGTGTGTGTGTGGAAACAATGAACAAATAAAGCATTGGTACTCAGGAATATACAAAGGTGATGTAAATATCGATCCTACCCTCAATTTGCTAATAGTGTTATTGAATAGATCAAGAAAAAACACAAGTTGTGATCATATAAATCAAGTTGTAAAAATGTCATAAGAGAAAACAAACTGCTATTGTGACATAAAAGGAGGGGATCATTTCTGAATGGAGGATTGAGAAAGGCTTCAGGAAGCTTTGAAGAAAGAGTAGAAATTAGATAGGGAGCGACATGGGCAGGACAGAGAGGAGCTTAAGCAAAGCCTGGGGATGTGAAAACACACAGCTTGTGTGGAGAACAGAAGTCTAATTTGAAAAAAGTGCAGAGTGTAAAGTATAAGGATTGGATGGAGTTGAAAAAGGGGTCTAGGACCATGTTGTGCTAAAAAAAAATAAAAAATCTCAGTAGTATTTGCAACCTCTCAGAATATAAGTCCGGACATGCATGGTGAAGAAGAGCCAGAATGGCTATCTCTCCTTCCCTGGGGCTTAAGTTGTGAGTCGTGAGCCCATGGGAAGAGTATCAACCCAGGCTCTTCTATGGGGTTTTATTCATAGTTAGCCTGAATTAATGTTGCTGTGAGGTCTTGATAGCTGGGTGACACATAGTCCAAGAAGGTCTCCCCACACTTGCTCAAGCTGCTTCTTACCCAGAGGTTAAAGTGCCTCTCCAAGGCTCCTTCAGAAACACATTCATTCGCCATTGCAGTGATGAAATGACATAAAGCCTGACATTTGCCTTGGTCAGTTCTGCTTCGCAACAGGTTGCCAGTGAAGACAACATGTAGAAAAATCACCTTCGCCCACTGACCTCCTCCCCACTCCAAGGGTACGCTTCCAACGTGCAGACTCTGAATACTGTTATCAAATGTACCAAATCTCTGAACATGACTAAGCCATGAGCACTAGGTAGGATTAAAAGGTATAGAATGCATCCTCCCTCCTTTATGTGACTCATAATTACATATAAGACTAATTATCATAATCTCCATCTACCTGGGGAAGTTTAGTTGGCTTAGTTCAGAGGCTTAGTTGGGGCTTTGGTTATTTCATTTATAAAAATAGAGAAAGTTGAACAGAACTCAGGAAGCTATGAAGAGCTGAGTGGTAGGAAATATCAACAGGACTGGATGCATGGTTAAATGAAAGCAGATAAATTTGTTTTAAAAGGATCAATAAAGTGAACATGAAGGAGTAGCAGAGAGATAGAAAACGATAAGGTGCATTATGTGTGGAAATTATCTTCTCAGAGAGAGTCTACTTCTTTCATCTGCAATCTGTTCTTGCAAAAGGCATGCAGGTATGCAATCCACACATAGATCCTGGGCATGAATGGTGAGTTGTGGGCAGGACTTAAACATTGGTTCTGTTTGTGTATTTCTGATGTTATTTTTGTTTAGTCTCTGTTAACAGAATTCATGTGTGTTAAGATCATACTATTAGGAAATGGGACATTCTGGGCGTTCATTTATATTTTTGAAATGTCATAAACCATTATGCCTATTCATTTACTTGTCTAGAAAATTGCCTGTTTTGACTTTTTTTTTACCACAAAGGGAAAAAAATTCACTGTGTATATAGGCAAATAGCCTGAAACCTCTATAAATAGATTATCTTGCTCTTGCTTTTCCTTCTCCATTAATGCCATTTTTTCTAATGGTCATGCCTTTGAAAATAATTTCAACATTCTGGATACAACAGCACTTTAGATGTTTTACCAGGCTATTTGTGAGCAGCTGACAGTAGCTACTTTAGCAATAGAATTTAGATTTTAACACCTTCCTTTGTAAATGCTTTACTTTCTTAGCCGTTCTATTTGAAATTAAGAAACAGAAGAGAGAGATTTATGATACTTGAGGCACCCTAATTGTCACATATTCTTACTTTTTAATTTCTTTCAAGATACATGGGGTCATTTTCCTTCATGGCTACTTCATGTTCCCTCTGGGCAAATAACTGCTCACTTCGCTCTAAAATTATGCAATAACTGCCTATAATTTGCCACTTGCCAGAATAATATTTTCTTAACTCTAAGGGGTATTATATTTTTCTTCACCGAGACATCGCTGGCAAATATAATGATGGACAGAGCAGATAATGTATTGAACCTAAAACACATTGACAAAACAGTGAGTGACACAATTTCAAGAATACATTCGGGCAAAGTGAGATAGGAAAAAGGGATCAAGCAGTGGCTAGCAATGAACCTCTTTTATATGACAAGGAGCATAATGGGAAGTGCTGGTTGCCCAAATATTGATCACAGCACTCAGAAATCATATTTTTGTCCATAAGGAGTATTGACCAAGGTGATGTCTGCACAAATCCCATCATGTGAAGGGCAGTTATTACATCCTAGATAACAGCAAATCCTTCATTTCTGCCAAGTGATCCTATATAGGTATAGGTCTGAGGGGATACAACATTAACCTAACGCATTTGGGCAGGACAATACAGTAGGTTGAATTTGAAAATTTGAAATTGGAAAATCTCTTACTGCATAAGATTATTTGGTTCTTGCCTTAATGGAATTATGTTTCTGTTAATTTTCAAGTTAGATAAGCAATCCTGCTAATAATAGGCAATCACTGGTATCAATGAGATTCCCTCTTATACATCTACAAGCCTTTAATAATCTACCTAATAATTAACCAGTGCACATTATTTGAATACACACATTCTTTTAATATGCATTATTTAGGTTAAAAACACTTGCATTTTACATTTACATGAGATGATCCTCACTCATTAAAAAGTAATAATACATTTTCCCCACAACCATTTTTAATCATTAGTCCTCATATTTAAATAAATATGTACTTAATACCTGTTGCTTGCTTTGATAACCTCCCTAAAACTGAGGAAGTCAATGGATGAACTTGACCTGATAATATATAAATGAGATAGAAAAATGAAATAACATTTCTGCACATGTTTTATTGTATATTAATACTTACTATTCCCAAATTCCTGAATTCTAAAAATTAGAAATATCCATACCCTATCAGTCAGACAGACACTACTTTTGAATACTTTGGCACATTTTCTTCAATCTTTCATACATCTATTTTTTTTCCTAACATGGCTTGACATAATACTATTTGGCATATTTCAACTTGTCTTATATTGGAAAGTAGTATTTTACATTGTCACTAATTTTACAAATATAAATTTCATAATTTCATTGATTACATGGAATGCACTCTAATACATTTAACAATTTTCTTACACTTAGACATTAGCTGTTTTTCTGTAATTTTTATTCTTATTAAAAATGCTTCAGTGTAAAAATCTTTTTCCAAAGTGCTTTGGACATGGTAGAGATTTTATCCTTAGGCTATTAGAGGTTGAATAACTTAGTTTAAAAATATGACCACTTGTAGGTACTGGATTCATGTTGCCTAAATTGTTTTCCTAAATGTATAATTCATCCTCTGATCAAGAAAACCTAAAATCACTTTACTCACATTATCATAACTGTTTATTTTATTTATATTTTATATTTTTGTGTGAATTTCCTGAGAATTTCTATTCTGTGGTTTCTTCCTTTAATTATCTTCAACTGAAACATCAGACTCTAGAAAAATTGTCAAATTTAAGGTGAACTGAAGGACTTCTCCTTAATATCCTATGTTCTTTCAATGCCACTTTTCTTCTCCAGGATCCACAGATTCTCATTTTCTTCATTAGAATAAGATGTTGAGGGGCGCCTGGGTAGCTCAGTAGGTTAAGCATCTGATTCTTGATCTCAGCTCAGGTCTTGATCTCAGGGTAATGAGTTCAAGCCTAGTGTTGGGCTCCATGCTGGGCAAAAACCTACTTAAAAAAAGGAAAGGAAAGGAAAGGAAAGGAAAGGAAAGGAAAGGAAAGGAAAGGAAAGGAAAGGAAAGGAAAGGAAAGGAAAGGAAAGGAAAGGAAAAAGATGTTGAGAAACTCTGTAATCGTTAGTAACCAAATAGTTTTAATTCTCTAGTTCACCAGCAGTAAGTTTTCCCTCCTATTTCCACTCTACATCCACACAATAAACCATAGTCTAATATCCCAATGCATTTGCTACTAGGGATAACAGGATGCCTGAGAAATGCAGGCATGTTTCACATGTAAGACCTGTTGATTGTAATCCCAACACCACCTTGTACTACTCTCTCCTGGCAGTTACTTTTGCCATCTTATAAATGCCTACTCAAGGCTGTACCTTCTTTCTGTATCACTTCACCTGAAGCCTAAAACACAGCCACCCACTTTAATTGCTCAGAGCTCAAGCAGAGGTGTTCAATAAAGCATAAAGCATACTGAAAGATTGAGAATAATAGAGACACAATAAAACATAAAAGAAAACCCAATCTTGAATAATACATAGCACCATACAGCCACTTTGGAAGACAGTTTACTAAACATAGTCTTACCATATGATCCAGCAATTGTGTCCCTTGGTATTTATCCAAAATAGGTGAAAGTTTATGTTCAGACAAAAACCTGTACACGTGTTTGTAGCAGCTTTATTCATAATTGCTAAAATTAGAAGTAACCAGGATGTCCTTCAGTAGGTGAATGGATAAATAAATTATAGTACATCCAGACAGTTGAATATCATTCAGCACTGAAGAGAAATGAGCTAACAAGCCACGAAACCTCATGGAGGAGCTTTCAATGCATAGTATTAAGTGAAAGAAGCCAATCTAAGAAGGCTACGACTGAATGATTTCAATGATATGCCATTTGAGAAAAGGAAAAATTAGGGAGATGATAAAAAAGATCAGGGGTTAAGGGAGAGATGAAAGGTAGAGCACAAAGGACTCTTAAGGCAATGAAAATACTCTGTATGATAGTATAATGATGAATATATGGTATTATACACTCGTCTGAAGACATAGAGCGTGCAACACCAAGAGGGAACCCTCAGGTAAACTATGGACTTTGGGTGATTATGATGTGTCAATGTAGGTTCATCCTTGGTAAAAAAAAAAAAAAAAAAAAAAAAAATGTACCATTCTCATGAGTGATGTTTATAACAGGGGAGGCTATGCACATATGGGGACAGGGAGTAAACGGGAAATCACTTTATCTCCCTCTCAATTTTGTTGTCAACTTAAAACCGTTCTAAAAAACATTAAGTCTTAAAAAAATAAATACCCATTGTAGAGACTATCGGCCACTTCTCCATCTATCCACATAGAGTCTCCTTAATGAATTCTCTTTCTTAATGCCGTGAATTTTTTAGGCACCAATTAGCTCCCCAAGAATTTCTCCAATCCAGTCCTTCACAGCTGAGGACTATTTAGTTTTCCAGGAAACATTTGACAATGTCTGGAGACCTTTTGATTATCATGACTGGGAGGATGTGGTAATACTGGTACCCAGCAGCATCCTTAGTAACATCTTACAATGCACGGAACTGCCTTCCACAATGAATAATTATCCAATGCCAGGGTAAAAACCCTGTTCTAAACTGTCTTGCTCAAGTTGAGCTTAGGAACAACTGCCCCAGGTCCCCAGAAAAAAGAGCAGTTTGTCAGTGCCTGTCCCATTCTCTTCTCAGAAGTATTTTTAATGGTGCACTTCTCATCTTCCAGAACAAAATTTGACCCTAGATATAGTGTGACCTTTTGTGGTCCAAAGAAAGCAATAATTACAATGAAAAATTAATTTCCAAAAGTTTTTTTCCCTCAATTTAAATGATATCATGAGCTGGACCCCAAAGGGAAAAATTAATGCAATAGGGCAATGCCAAGGGGGCTCCATATTCTTTACATGAAATGCCTTTATTCAAGTATAAATCTATGAGCAGAACAGCCTATAAGAATCCCAGTCTGACCAGTGCCACTGACTTGACACATTGTCTCTCAATGTCCTTATAAACTAATGTTTGATAATGGCATGATTTAGGGACAGAGATAGGAAAAGCAAGTCTTAAAGGCCAACTATTGCTTTAAATCCATCACAGTCCATATTTATTAAAGCAAAAAGACAAACATTATATTTCTGGAAACATCTAGTGTCCAACTCATTCACTCAATATGTGTTTTAAAATATCTTCAACATTTAAGGTGGAAACAGCCACACTTAGATGACTTCATTAAGTCAGAGCTATCCCAGAAAAACAGATGTATATATACCTTCTATATCTGTATTGAAATGAACTCATCAATAGAATCCCTCCAAGAATGAATACATGTCTGACCCATGCTCGAAAATGCAGAAATTGCTAACAGCTGACATGGCTATTTACAAAACATTATGATCTGGACCCCATTTAACAAACTGTTATGTGTCCAGAGTCCTAAAATAATTGTATCAGTTTATTTTACCGCGAATACTAGGCTGTTAAGGAAATACTTCATAGATAAGAAAATGCATCAGGAAAAAGTAAAAACTTGGTTTGGTTTCCAGAAGAGCCCATCAGAACCATTTCTGTAGATAAAAAGCTCAAAGAAATTGTTTATTTTGTTCATTGTTATATTTCCAGTGCTTCGAGTCTGAAGAATGACAAGGATTCAATGTGTATGTTGAATGAATGTGCGCAAGTAAAAACAATGGAGGAGGGCTGATAACTAAAAGGAAGCATAGTGAAGAAAAGTATGGCTTATATATTAATTGCCTTTTGACTAAAACCCCCATTCAAGATCAAAGCAGAATTAAAAGTTCTTTAATCAACTTTTGGAGAAACTTTATTTTTCTACAAAGAGTTGTTATTTTTTTCAGTTTTTTTAAAGTTTATTTATTTTTTTATTTTTATTTTTATTTTTTGAGAGAGTGAGAGAGAGAAGAGAGTGGGACAGGGACAGAGAGAGAGGGTGATAGAGACACCCAAGTAGACTCCTCACTGTCAGTGCAGAGTCCAATGTGGGGTTTGAAATCATGAACTGGGAGATCATAACCAGAGCCAAGATCAAAAGTTGGAGGCTTAACTCACTTAGCCATCCAGGCACCCCAAACAGTTGTTATTTAAATAGTATTTTACCATTAAATGACATGAGCCCTGTTTAAACATACCTAATACTCTGCCGTATACTAAATGAAACTGAGAATAACATCATTCATACTGGCTTGCAGCCACTCAAGTGACATCAGTGATGTAGGTGCCTTTTCGTTCTTAAAAATGTGCCCAAGTAAACCAGAATGGGGGTGTGCCCATAGGCTTCCAATGTATCTACAGACTTGCTACAGACTCACATAAAACCTCGGTGTCTTTCTTAGTTTCTCTGCTCTGGCGTATGGTTACCCATATCCTTTGAGCATGTCAGCTTTGCAGGCCAGTTTTATACTGCCTTTCTCGGGTTTGATATTGACTCCATCCCTTCCTTACCACTTCACATCAGGTCTTCTGATGTTTCACAATGATCTCATACATCCTACCATGGAAACTGTTTCTTGCCTGGATTCACCCACCAATTTAGGATATAGTACCTCTCTGCTCTCATAACTGTTTCCGTAATAACGCTAATAAATAGCTGTCAAGACCACCTCCCAGAAAGGTGAATATAGCAGTGTTCCTACTTAAACTACAGCACTTGTACTGAAGATCCGGGGTCATTCTAAAATAAATTGTGGCGTTATTAAATTCATCAGAGTTAAAGCAACAGTGTCTTAGAACACTTAAGAATCTGTTCTTTAACTCACCCCTGAAATAGAGCAGTAGTATTTAAGAATCTTGTGATATTGAGAAACTGGTGCTAATAAGGGTTGCAGAGTGGAGACAGAAAATGCTGTAGGGAGGAAGCAGGAATATGGTAACTTCCATGAAGCCTGATACTTGAATACACTTTTTACTGCTGCCCTTATTAAAAAAATAATTATACCTAATGCACCTTGAAATTAGCAAATGGCAATATTAAAGAGTGGTCATAAAATGTAACTTCAAAATTCATTGTTCATACAAGAAAGAAAATCAATGTTCAGAAAATCTGACCTTTAAGTAGATCTTCTTCAAATTACAGGTGGTGTCTCAAGAAAGTATCACAGTAACACCTAAGTATAGTATAGTAATTTCAGGTTCATTCAATATTAGAAAGGCCAAAGTGTTCTTTAATTCAATGTTTCTGTCTTAACTCCATTTACTTGAATATATTATTTGGTAGATTTACAAGACATATTTCTTCTTTGAAATCAGAAGTCATAATAGTAATTGTTTCTAAGCCTCTTTTTTTATTTTTTTTTTAAAAGAGAGAGAGCACGCATACATGAGTGGGGAAAGGTCAGAGAGAGAGGTAGAGAGAGAATCCCGATCAGACTCCAAGCCTAGCACAGAACCCGATTCAAAGCTGGATCTCACAACTGTGAGATCATGACCTGAGCAGAAATCAAGGGTCAGACGCTTAACCAACTGAGTCACCCATGTGCCTCTATTATGCTTGGATTTCCTTTTACCTACAAACAAATATATAGTCATAAACTAAAAATCTTATTCTATATACCATCATCATTTGTATTCCATAGTCAGTCAAAGAAAGGAGAAAGCTTATATATAACATATGAGTCTGGCTCTCTAAATTTACAAATGAAAAAAATGACACTAAGAAAGATTAAATGACCTGCCCAATTTCATTGAGCTTCTAGAGCAAAACTATAACTTGAATCCAGAGTAATAATTTTTCTGCTACAGAATGCTTAAAAATGGAAAAATGCAAGATCAATTTCCTAATCACTACATAATATAATAATATAATTTATTTCCTAAATGAAATGTGAGAGTATTGCCTGTTAAGATATTTTTTAAAAGTTATATTCTACTCTAATGATTTCAGAGGAGCAGTTTTATTTATTGGTGACTCTGATGCCATTATTATATATTAATAGATTCCTTCTTCTTAATTTGGCTTTCATCTCTAATTACCAAAGTGACTATAGCTACCAATGCCAAAAACTGATTTAAAAGTGCAAAACCGAGCCAAATTATCACAGGCTGACAATTTATTGGCTAAAATTCCCAAATAACTAGTTTATATATTTTTTTTTCCTAAATGTGTTTGATCAACAAAATCGATGCTCAATAAATAATAGGTAATTGGCTGTGACCAACTCTTTAAGCATAATGCAAAGAGAGAAAACACAAGTTAGAATAGGGTTTATTTAAGGCACTTAGGTAGTTCAGAAAGCATTGTACTATCAGTTCTCAATAGTAGATCCCTTTTTCTATGCCCTTTGTAGCATACAGAATTGCTTTTTTGACTGTAGGTGCTTACTAGATGTCTATGGAAAGAAAATTTAAATTTAATTTGCATAGAATTTAAATGACTAAACTCTTAGCATGATGGCTATAATATGAGAAAAAATGGCATAGGGTAGAGGTAATTATAGAAGGAAATGTCTATTAATATGTTTTTAATATAAAGTATATGTTTTATCTACAGCTAGAGTAGATGCTGATATTTACATGTTTTGGTTTGTGACCTTGGAAACTTCCCAAGTGAAGTCTGAAACCAGCACCCCACATGCAGGTAGAAACCAAAGAAAGAGGGAGGGCGCTCCAGATTCGTAAGGGGAAGGTTTAATGAACAAGGGAATTTACACATGAGGCTTGTCTTGGGTGATTACAAGATGAGCAGATCTCTGCACCCACACCACCAGAATCTTAAAAGTTTAGATAGTGGCTTTAACATAGTTCCATCATGTATATCGTCCAGATAGCCTCAACAACACATTGCTCTCTCAAGGCTGCATCCTTGAAAGTGGCTCCCACTGTAGTAATGAGGCATAGAATATACATTCCAGGGACAGGGGAAGGGGCGAGAAGCCTCAGACTGCCCAGTCCAGCTCGAGTGTCAACCAGAGGTCATGTCCTCCCCGTGAACTCCTCCGACAGCATCCATTAGCAATTTGGTAAACTTCGAATAGCTAGTACGTGCTATGTATTTGTTAAGTCCTTTGTAAAAACCATGCAATTTATTTCTCACAGAAACTTTATGACACATTATTATTCCCATTTTATATATGAGAGAGACTGGAGGACAGAAAGCTCTAGCATCTGGATAAGATCAGAGTTATGAAGTATCAGAGCTATGGTTTGGACGCAGCCGTACCTATCTGCAAAGGTCTGTGTTTCCGTCAGTCAAAACCTCTCCTTTAGGGGCGCCTGGGTGGCTCAGTTAAGCATCAGACTCTTGCTTTCAGCTCAGGTCATGGTCTCAGGATTCAGGTCATGATCTCATGATTCGTGCTTTGAGCCCTGCGTCGGGCTGCGTACTGGCAGAGCGGAGTCTGCTTGGGATTCTTTCTCTCTCCTTCTCCCTCTGCCCCTTCCCTGCTTGCTCTCTCTCTCTGTGTCTCTCTCTCAAAATAAATAAATAAACATTAAAAAAAACCACCTCTCTTTTAAATATAATGCACTCATAAGCCATTTACTAAAGGCTCTTAGAAAAGCATAGATGTGGGGCGCCTGGGTGGCGCAGTCGGTTAAGGGTACGACTTCAGCCAGATCACGATCTCGCGGTCCGGGAGTTCGAGCCCCGCATCGGGCTCTGGGCTGATGGCTCAGAGCCTGGAGCCTGTTTCCGACTCTGTGTCTCCCTGTCTCTCTGCCCCTCCCCCGTTCATGCTCTGTCTCTCTCTGTCCCAAAAATAAATAAATGTTGAAAAAAAAATTAAAAAAAAAAAAAAAGAAAAGCATAGATGTTTTAAAAGGGAAAAGTGGAAAGCTTTCAAAATTCTTCACTCACAGTACAATTTTGATTACTTGGATGACCTAAGTAAGTGAGGAAATGATCTAATTAAATTAACATAAATTCTAGATGGATAAGTTAACATTGAAAAGGTTGACAATATTAGCCTGTTGATTTCTAATAGCAATGAACAAATCTTGAAACATGGCATATACAAAGAGATTTATACATATATTTACACAAAATTATGTAAAATTCACAATTTTAAAAACTACTTTTATTGGTTGTCAACAATTAGAAAGAATGAAACCACTTACAAATAAATAATACCCAATGTTCTGTTAAATAAGTATTAATGACTACCCATCATTTTATATGTAGAGATATGACATTTAGTAATTTTATTTATTTTGCATTTCAGACATATTTATCACCTATAAGTGTCTTTAGCATATATTTAATTTCCCCTAAGTCATAACATTTATAATTTTTAGCATAAAAATCATAAATACATTTAACATATCATTTTTTGGCATAATAAATTGTACACATAAAAAAAGGAAAATAAGCCTGCTCTCTCTTTGCCAAATAAGACAGTCTCATGAACAACTTAAAAGTACAAAAACACTTAGAAGAAATTTCTTAAAATATTCTGGTGGAGAGAGGATGAAAGGGGCACTTATTTATACTTTGTAGGTCTGAGTGTTTGTAGGAAATTCTCTCCTCGCAACATTTTGAGTAATTTTCTGAAGTGTTCATGAACCAAATTACCCATGTTCGTGAAGATGAGTAATTATCCAAACAGAATGCTTCCTTATGAATACTGCAAACACAATTAAAGAGGCACTAACATAAATTATGCTATAGTGTACCACTAACTATATCACTCTCTTTTTTTCACTTGGTAAAAATATCATGAAGATTGGCCGCAGATCTGTTATTGGTTCTGTTTTAGTTCTAACAGCTTTAAAAAAGCAGTGGCGTTCAACATAAATTTGGCCTGATAAAGAGCCAGAAGCTGTGGTCCTTCGGACCTTCACCTGAAGGCTTCCTTCACTCTCAAGAAATGACCAGTGTGTTGGGGACAGCTGTCACTGTTTGGGTTGGTTTGATTTACCTGTCTAATTTGGACTGTAATTATGCCCACTGGGTGGGGAATGTGACTAACTTTGTGTTCCGACACCACCTGGCACACAGTTGGATCTCCACGAAGTGTTGAATAATAATCTACAGAAATCAGTTTACTAGTAGCAAAATAGGCCTTTATGCAGGGAAATTCTTTTTTTGTCTCTAAGAATCACTGGGAAAAATTCAGGCATAGCAAAGAATGTGCTAGACTTGGGGTCATTCTGTCCTACGGGGAAAATGCCATGTGTCTCCTGAGTGTACTTTCTGTCTGTAACAGACAAGAACAAAGCAGTGAACTCTAAAATGAATGAAGTACGAATGGAGGAGGGAAAGAGCATGCTCGACATGCCATATTCTTCTGGTATGTTCTCCAAAAAGGCTGGCATGGGTACTCGCAAAGCAGATGCAGCTCTAGGCAATTCATATGCCCTGTGCTCTCCTCTTAAACCATGTGGCCACTGAGAGTTTCCTAAAGAGCATGCCCTAGGATTATAGGATTCCATAGCCACTACCTTTCAGCAGAACTCATCCAAGCCCTTAAGCTTGAAACTGAAGACTAGAGCTGAGACGTCATATGGTCAGAGTCGTGCATACATTTGGTGGTAACTTTTTCACAATGCTACCCTCTCTCCTAAACCAAAAATAAACATATAGTCCCATCACAGGCGTAACAGAAAAACTCTGTGCCTAAAATGATATTTTATATATTTTCTCTTAAAAACAGACTTTATTGGGGTGTCTGGGTGGCTCAGTCAGTGAAGCGTCCAACTTTGGCTCAGGTCTGATCTCACAGTTGTGGGTTCGAGTCCTGCATGGGGCTCTGTGTGACATCTCGGAGCCTGGAGCCTGCTTCAGATTCTGTGTCTCCCTCTCTCTCTGACCCTCCCCCACTCTCACTCTGTGTGTGTGTCTCTCTCTCTAAAAAATAAGTTAACATTAAAAATGAAAATAAACTTTATCTCTGTCCCTATTTATATTTAGTTGGAAAAATAAGTCAAACAAATATTGCTACAGCACTGTTAAGTGTGCAAAGTAATGTAATGGTATTATTGATCAGTAGATACCATCAAGTATTTGTCAGAAAATCTGGTATTTTGTTGTGACTTCCATGTATCTGTCTTTCTCCTCTGCTATTTTGAACACTTATTTGAAGCGATTTCCATCCTGCATTATTCCCTATTGGGTTTTGATTGCCCATCCAAGGCTCATAATTGGTTTGGTTGTCCAGACCCACTACTCTGATATATGAAATATCACAATGATAGTAGCAGTGGGTACATTAACAATCTCATTTCAACACTTCTATCTTTGGGTAATGGATTCAGGGCAGAGTACTTGATCTATCCAGTATTGCCATAGCACCTGGGTCCTTTTTTCTTTCAACAAAACTACGATACAAATGAAGTAATATTGTTTAAAATCTTGGTAATCATACACACTGGAAGCTATTGCTGTGTGTTGTTGCTATGTGTGATAAAAGTCCTCTACAACCTGGCTGATTGCTGAATTATAGGTAACACTTTGGAACAAACAACTGAATGTGATTTTATAGTTTGCGATCATACATAACTATGACTTTTTGGAATTGCTTCGAGAATATGGGTTATCTACTAGAAATATAAATGTAGGGGCGCCCGGGTGGCTCAGTTGGTTAAGCGTCCGACTTCAGCTCAGGTCATGATCTCACGGTTCGTGGGTTCGAGCCCTGCATCAGGCTCTGTGCTGACAGCTCAGAGCCTGGAGCCGACCTCGGATTCTGTGTCTCTCTCTCTGCCCCCCCCCCCCGCTCATGCTCTGCCTCTCTCTCTCTCTCTCTCTCTCTCTCTCTCTGTCAAAATAAATAAACATTAAAAATTAAAAAAAAAGAAATACAAATATATTCTGGTTCATCATTCATTTGCCTTATACAACTTGCTCCCCCTTTTCTCATGCCCTTTGAAATAAAAATAATTAGAATAATGATGGTAGTATTTTTGCCCCTCCTAAATCCACATGTGAAAGTTATACATATCCTCCTTTAAACGGACTTGATCAATACTTGAAGATTTGTTGAACTTTAACGCACATGATTTTACTTCTTTTTCACTTTTTCTTTTCTTGAACTTACAGAAACACCATGACCGAGTTTATATGAAAATTCTTACTTCTACCTTGAAATGTGTTTATGTCTGATAAAAGCAGTGCTTTGGCTACACAGAATTACAAAATGCAAAATTTTAAATTAGAAATTCAAGGCAATATTATAATGACAAAACTACCAAAAATAATACAACTAAATATGGGAATTTTAAATTCATAATTTATGTTTTTTTTTCAGAGAAGTGAAAAGTAACTGCCAATTTATTTCAAACATCTAGAGGGAGCATGATCTGGCTCTTAGCTTTCTGCCCAAATGGTGGTTCTTGCTAATTGTCAGGGAAGCCTATTTCTGCATTTGCATGCCTGTGTTTATCAGGGTGATATCCTCTCCTTTTGTCCTTCCTTTTCTGTTATGGCCTCTGGTGACTCTGCATGGTAACCTAGGGTGAAAGCAGATTTTTATCTTCTCTGTGGTCCATGAAAGGTGAATAAGTTACCTTTCTTCTCCTTTCCTTCCCTGAGAACCTAATGCCCTATACAAATTCTCTAGTTTAAAAACATGCAAAAAGTGAGTCCAGGTACACAAAGTTATTTACTGGTGCCAGGTGGGTTGCAAATGAGCAAAAGAAAGTGTGGAAATTAGAGACTAGAGTTTGCAGCTTCTTCTAACAGAGTAGTTCCTTTACCATAAAAGGATAAAGCTTTAAGAGCCAGGCTTTTAAACAGATTCATCATCAGCTAGACTCTCCCTCTTTTCCAAAGCTCTTCTTTTCCATCTCTCACCATGATCTGTCAATGGGAGCACCTCAAATTTCCACATGATGCTAAAAGAGTTCCTCTTGGTTATACATGCTGCTGTCCCTGAGAGGTGATGACTGGGGCCATGGGAAAAGGCAGGACTAAAGCAGACACTCAACTCCATTCTTCCCACCGGAGAGAGCTGGAGATGATTTTTCTCACTAGTTGCCCTAAGAAGCAAACACATCTTATGGAGGAAAACCTACATTTTTTTTCATAGATAATACACTAGATCTCAAAAAAGAAAGGACATTTCTCTTGTCCCCTTCCCCCCTCAGGGTTCTTAAAGGCCAGCAATAAACTATAAAATGTCATTTTTTTTTTTTATAAAGGAGCTTTAGATTTCTGACCTGGCCAACGTATTTGACAAAGATTGATAGAAGCACAGATCCTGGGCTTTTCTGTTGTTGTTTTTGTTTGTTTGTTTGCTTGTTGTTTTTTAATTTGAACTTTTCCTAAGCTTGGTGGAGGACTTGTGGATTATTTCTGTTATATCAAACAATTTTGCATGTTTCACCCTTCCTTGGGGAAACTTTCTACATTTTTTAACATGGCAATCAAGTTAAGTTGTCCAGCAATCTGAGATGTAAGTATGAAATATTAGTAGAAGGCATGTACTTACAAATATTATGGAGCACATGCCTTCATTAAGGTCCCTGGATGGAGTGCTCTGGAGTTCTCAGGCTAAAGCCAGATTGGTCAATTCAAACCACAAGATCAGAGTGTTGGTAAGTTACACAGAAGGCTTGTCTAAGGGCCACCTAAGGGGAAGTCACTGGGAGGCAGGGGAAGGGAGACTGTTTGATCAAAGGGCTTCTGGGGAGTCACATCAGGAAATTACATTTCCTTGTGACTGCAGGCTGCTATCTAGAGCACATGCTGTCTGAGGGGACTAACCCAGTTTAGGGCCCCGGGAAGCTTCTTGGTCACATAAACGGAAGCCAAGGGAGCAATACGAAGGCACAGCTTACCTAAATTCTTGACAGTCATTATTCAATCATTATTTTCCTGTATGTATGTGTGTGTGTGTGTGTGTGTGTGTCTTTTAATTTTTATCTCCATTAACTTTCTACTTTGGATCTGAATTATTTTGTAAGCTAATGATGGCCTGATTCCTATATTTAATTCTAGAACTATATTTACATTTAGAAAATTATATTTGTTTCCTGCATATTTTACCCCAATTGTAATTATTTACTTTGAAATAGCATTACATGCATGATTATCAGTGATATTATTATAGGTAATAAGAAATATATAGGGGTGCCTGGGTGGCTCAAGCCAGGTAAGCTTCCAGAAGATTCTTGATTTTGGCTCAGGTCATGATCTCAGGGTTCGTGAGTGGAGCCCCACATCAGAGCTGACAGTGTGGAACCTGCTTGAGATTCTCTCTCTCCCTCCCTCTCCCCCTCCCCCACTTGCATGTTGTGCGTGTGTACAATTGTACTCTCCCTCTCAAACAAATAAATTTTAAATGTTTAAAAAGAAATACATATTTGGTCTTTGGCCTTGTTATGTTTGTGGCACAGAGTTCCCCAAAACTCTTGGACTTTCCTAAGTGTTGAGACTGACCAAGGTGTCTCTGGTTAGTTAATGGGGCTTTAGAATCTGCCTAAATTGGGGGGCTGGTTGCCAGAAGGGAGGGCTGGAACTTTTAGTTCCATCCCCAATCCCCAAATCTTGGGAGGAGAGAAGACTTGGAATTTGAATCAATAACCAGTGGGTAACTTGATTCATCAACTGTACCAATGAAATGAAAGCCGCCATAAAACCCAGGAGGACAAGGTTCAGAGAGGTTCCAGGATGATGAACATATGGAACTTTCCAGAGAGTGGTGCCCTGCAGAGGACATGGAAATTCCATGGCCTTTCCCGATACCTTGCCCTATGCATCTCTCATCTGACTGTTCCTGAATCATATACGTTTCAATGAACTAGTAATCTAGTAAGTAATGTTTCTCTGAGTTCTGAGAGCAAACTAATGGAACCCCAAGGAGGAGGTTGTGGGAACTTCCAAACTATAGCTGCTCAGTCAGAAGCACAGGTGACAACCTGGGCTTGCACCTGGCATCTGAAGTTGTGGAGGAAGGGGCAGTCTCATAGGAGTGAGCCCTCAGCCTGTGGAATATGACATTCCCTTCTGTAGATAGTCTCAGAATGGACTTGAATTTTTGGACACCCTGCTGACTTGTGAGAATTGCTTTGTGTTGTGTGGCAAGCCCCCCCACCCCACACAAAATGTTGAAATTGGATCCAGGAACCTAATTTATGATCATGTATGAGAAAATATCAATGGCTAAACATACATAAATATATATATAATATGTGCATACATATATAAATTTTAAAGTTATAATTTATACAAATACTGACATTGGTAATCTATATGATGCTGCATGATTTATATTAATATATATGATCACATAAATATATACAATTTATATTCTATATATTTGTAATTATATGCATACATATGGAGCACAGACAGACCTAGCATGTGTAACAGATAAATCAGTCAAGGAGATTTAAATGTACTCATTCATACCAGAATTTAATGAAATAAACAAGGTAAAATATAAGGACAAGGAGTGCCTTCCATATAAGTATAACCTGTCACCTCTTCTCTTTGTTACCTCTCTTAAATTACATGACAGCCTTTTATAAAGTTTGCAAAACTTGTGATTTTTTTCTGACATTTCCTGAAATTATCTCCATTCTTAAATAAAGGCTTTTTTGGACACAAATGCTGGTGTTTTTTTGTACAAATAGTTTTGATTTAATATTGGTGATGCTAATGAGCTCACTTATTAAATCCAAATTTAAACACTGACTCTTTTAACAGTGAACAACTTGTACAGTTTAGAGACTTAAATGGCAAAATTTCTAGACATTCCTAAATTACTTTTGTCTCATGTTTTCATTTTCAGTAAACAACAGTCTGTGGATAATAAATGTCTATCATAAGAATGCCTATTTCCTTGTTTCAAATTAACTTAAAAGTCATACTTATTATGGAAGGCTTTATAAAAATGTACCTTATTCTCGCTATTTTTATCATAGTTTTTATTACAGAAGTTGATAGTTTAAAACTTTGATCCTTTCTTCTGTCCCTTTTAGCTACTGCAAAAGGGACTAGGCAGACACGAGAGGGAGCCCACATTACCTACTTATCTCAGGAGCCAAAGTGACATCATCTGTTACCCTGTTACAAGCAGTAGATTAATATTCAGACTCAGCCCAACACATCTAAGAATGGAAAAAAAGCAACAAATAGCTTAATTTATTAAGTTTATAAAAAAAAATAAGCTGCACCATAGATTTTCATTCTTTAACACTGTCATTTAAAAATTACTTTGAATACAATTACTTGGAATGTTTCCAATAAAATGCAAAGGCGTGAATAATTTCTAAACCACTTCGAATCTAGGGTGAGACGTGGAGATATGAAGGTGATGTAGCCCCTTTAGGCTTTGAATTTCAGTAAGGTTGAGACACAGGGTCTATCTCCCCACCCTGTTGTAAGAACCTGTTGGTTCACAGTATTCACAGCCTACATTTTTGCTTTATTGTGTTAGAGGTGATAAAACCCTTCTCTAAGCCCCTTTTCCATTTTCTGCCTCCTCACCACCCAGACTTTATTTTTTCCCTAAATCGAATGTATGTAAAAAACAATACCGAGCACAAAGGCGATTCACTTTGTATTCCGGCCTTGCGCAATAACAAAATAGAAAATTGCAACATTTTACCATACTCATAATTCAGTGATACAAGGTCTCTTTGAAACAAGCACACCAGGCAAAAGACAGGGA
Organism: Lynx canadensis; assembly: GCF_007474595.2. Lineage (NCBI taxonomy): Eukaryota > Metazoa > Chordata > Mammalia > Carnivora > Felidae > Lynx > Lynx canadensis. The sequence continues at coordinate 135,930,398 of NC_044311.2, read as the reverse complement.
GGACCCTGTGTTGGGGTTGATCCTTTCCGGCTACAGTACAGCTATCCGAGTTTCAGCCATTATAACAACAAAAAGAATTTCTAAATTGCCTTTTATACCTTCTCAAAAATGCATATTGATTTTATGTTTTTAAAATAATTCTAATGCCACACCATATGAAGATAATATTCTATTTGCCATGAATGTTTAATGTGCTTCGGTTTTATTGTTGTTTTATTTGGGCATGTTTTGTCAGAACAGATAGTGTGTTTCATAGCAGCAGAGGTAAAACAAAAAAACAAACAAACTCTGGCATATTTAGAATTAATCCAGATATGAGACCCTCGGGACCCCTTTTGGAAGTCATTCTTCCAAATTCCTAAGTAAGTTTACATTCATGTGAAGTTCTTATGTAAAAGTAATTCTGTGAGCGATTTAAAAACTTAGGGGGCCTGGGTGGCTCAGTCGGTTAAGGTCCAACTTTGGCTCAGATCATGACCTCTTGGTTCATGAGTTAGAGCCCCACATCAGGCTCTGTGCTGACAGCTGGGAGCCTGCTTCGGATTCTGTGTCTCCTTCTCTCTTTGCCCCCCCACCCTCAAAATAAACATTAAATGAATAAATGAATAAATGAATAAATAAATAAATAAAAGCAAATTATTTGAATATACCTTTTCAAAATCAATTTTATGATACTTATAATGCATATATTTTTGTAATAGCTATGATGCATATCTCTGATTTTTTTCATTAATCCGTTTTTCCTTCTGGGCTTTCTGTCATCCGTTGATAATATTTTATCTTAATTACCAAGAGCTTCTTTTACTGCCACCCATTCACCTCCATTATGCGGCCAGTTCCTGCCACCCTCCCCTTCCCTCACCATCACCAGTCCTATGTCCCTGCCTCCTAAAATAATCTTCTGTGAGAAAAAGACTAGGGGCACCTGGTGGCTCAGTCGGTTATGCAGCTGACTCTTGATTTTGGCTCAAGTCATGATCTCAGGGTCCCTGAATTCAGGTCCACAATCAGGCTCTGTGATGATATTGCGGAGCCGACTTGGGATTCTCTCTCTCCCTCTCTCTCTCTGCCCTTCCCCACTCACATTCGAATACTCTCTCTCTCTCTCTCTTTCTCTCTCAAAATAAATATTTTTTAAAAAAGAAAAGTGATAGATATCAGCTATTGCACTGAATAGTAAATTAAACCTGTACATTTACAATGTAGGGAATATTTTCATTCCTCAGACATTTTAAAACTGACTAGGGCATTATCGGCAGGAAGAGGAGATTTTTTAGGGGTGACGATGTTACTTCTGACTGCACGTGATATTTTACTGTGGGCAAATATTTGTGCATCTGGGAAGGAACAATGCTTTATTTTTTTAAATGTGTACACTCTGGGCACCTGGGTGGTCAGTAGCTTAAGCATCCAGCTTCGGCTCAGGTCATGATCTCACAGTTGGTGAGTTCGATCCCTGCATTGTCTCTGTGCTGACAGCTCAGAGCCCGGAGCCTGTTTTGGATTCTGTGTCTCCCTCCCTCTCTCTGCCCCTTCTCCACTCACACTCTGTCTCTCTCTCTCTCAATTTCAAAAATAAATATTAAAAAAATTTTTTTTTAATGTGTGCACCCACTATCAATATGGCCCAGTGTATTTAAAACTGTGTATGTTCTTCTAAGAATCATTCATTTTGGGAAATATTTTCAAGAAATTAGCCATTTTCTGCTAATAAGATTTGACGATATGCTAGTGTTTTGAAGTTTTATTAGGTCGATGGTAGGTGGGACGGTATTTGTCAACAAAATGAAAGCATCTTATACACTACTCACTATTAACCATGTGATCCTGATCCCATTTCTTAGATCTTCTTATTCTCAGTTTCCATGTTTGTAAAATTCTAAAAATGTATCTCATTAAAATGCTGTCAGAATGTAATGGATAATCGGGGCACCTTGGTGGCTCAGTCAGTTGAGCAACCAACTTCAGCTCCGGTCATGATCTCAGGGTTTGTGAGTTCCAGACCCACGTCGGACTCTGTGCTGACAGTTTGGAGCCTGAAGCCTGCTTCGGATTCTGTGTCTCCCTCTCTCTCTGCCCCTCCCCCACTCATGCTCTGTCTCAGAAATAACTAAACATCTAAAAATTAAAAAAAAGAAGAATGTAATGGATATTTATATGATATACTTAGTATACTATATTTCTATATGAGATAACTTTACACTATTCTCCAAAGGAATTCTCTAATTATGTTGGAAGCAAATTTTCACCTTCATAAGTTTTCCTCTAACATACTGATTGAATTTTTACCAAAATAGATAGATAGATAGATAGATAGATAGATGATAGATAGATGTCAGCAAAGATAATATTACAAATCAGTCAGAGTGTGTATTACATGTCCCTCTCCCCCCAAAATCTCTCATGTATTTATATTTTTCCTCAGTAGTTAGTCAATAGGAAGCAGATACCTTTGTAAGTTATTAGGGATAGTAAATCCACTTATAGTTTGCAACATACATTCTGTGTGAACTTAAATCCTGCTCTGCCCTCACCTATCCTGGCCCCTCACATCCTTCTGTGAGTCATGGGCAGCATTCTTGCCTGAATTCTAGGAGTTTGTCTCATTAAACTGAGCTTTTTTTTTTTTTTTTTGGATTTTTTTAATCTTTATTTCTTTTTGAGAGAGAAAGACAGCTCAAGCAGGGAGGGGCAGAGAGAGAGAGACAGAGACAGAATCTGAAGCAGGCTCCAGGCTCCAAGCTGTCAGCACAGAGCCTGATGCGGGCCTCGAACCCACGAACTGTGAGATCATGACCCGAGCTGAAGTCGGACACTTAAACCCACCGAGCCACCCAGGCACCCCAAACTGAGCTTTTTATTGAAGAAATAACAAACAAACAAAACCAGAAGTTCATCAAAAGTGTTTCCAGTTGTACTGTATATTTTGTGCTCTAGCCCTCTTGAATAGGAGAGAAAAGCTGTAACTGAGGATTCGCGGCTCAGGAAGCTGCCATGACATATTTGGTCTTAGCCCTGTTCTCACTTCAGCTCCAGGTACTACACAGCCAGTTTGGTATCTGAGCATTTCCCTTCATACCTCAAAGCACCTTTCCCAGGATATCTGGTCTGAGTGTATAACCATTTTCTGATTACTTGTTTAGGATTTAAAACCGCATCCAGAAAAATATTAAGTGAATATTCAAAAACATGTCACAGAAGTGATAAAGAGGATTACTAGTTTCTGTTGGCAGCATATGTCTTAATTTAATTTAAATACTTGATGAATAAATATGTACCCAGCACCACGCGTATTGAAAATATAGTCGAAATGAAAAAATTGTCATCTTCTTAAATAGTAGTTAGGAAAAAATCCTGGGCACATAGTGGGTATACAATAAATACAGAAAATCATGGATGGTGAGTGCAATTTACTGGAAAAAAAATCATATCTATTCACTATAACTCAGATACAAGAAAGCAGGAATAAAAAGTATTCCTTAATTTTTAAAATATAGTAGCTTCCTCTTACATTAGCCATTGTACATATTTAAAAAGAAAAAGTTTCAAAATACTATGAGCTACATATATCAAGCAGTAAGGAAGTGTCCCCAAAATTTGAACATTAATTTGCTGATACTCTTATTTTTGAAATCCTGTTGAAAATTATACTGGTGTATTCTTAGCCATTTTACAACATGTATAGCAAGCCCCTAGTGAAAAGGCGTTCCTCTGTCTCCGTGACATTCGGGTGGTGCATTTGCTCCATACTGATTCAGAGACAGGCCGTTCAATTACAGTGAAGGGAGCTGTATATCCAATTCCCTCCGCACAGGTTGTGCTGGGGAACTGCCCCTTCATGCTCCTCTACTTTCCATCATTCAGACAGAACAGGTGGTTGCCATGGGCAGCAAAACAGTAGAGCAGCCATGATCGTTTTAGTGACTGCTGATCATATGAGCCACTGCAGTCCATGAGGACTTGAGTTTCTGTGTTTACCTTTCAGAATGAATATCCTAGAATGATGTAAGCCTAGACAAGGAAAGCCTGCTCGGAAAGAGACTTTTTTTTTCACCCTGGAAAGTTTAGACAGCTTTTCTTCGGTTGGGGGGGGGGGGTGGGAGATGGGAGGTGGGGTACCAAAAGCCTCATCTGAAAGCTATCAGTGACGTTGGGAAGTCATCACGTAGAAACTAAATAGAGTTTTTTTTCTCTCTTTTTAATTTCTTTTGTGGGTTTTATTATGCTTTCAGTATACCTGCATGAAATGGTTTGTGGGAGAATAGATAATTCATCTCTCCATGTAATAGATTACATTCCTTTTCAATTGTTTTGACTGATAAGCAATTACTCCAAAATTCAGTGTTCAGTAAAATTTTGTTTATCAGAAGGAATGGAGTGTAACCAGAACATAGGTAATCCAAAGTGATGAATAATATAAAAGCAGTTAATCTTAAATTAAATTTAGTTTTGCATTACAATTAGAAAAATTAAGCTGGTATCATTTTTTCCTTTATTTCTTTATACTTTACAAATAAACCTATTTACAAGAACTGATTTTAATGTTCTAAATATTATGAACTGTTATACATTTTATATTTTAGATACATACAAATGCACACTTACACATGTACTTGCATCTTCCCAAAATAATGTCCAACAACATTAGAACCTTCTTCAATCATTTTTTTTGGTCCCACCTACTCCAACCAGAAAGTTTCACGCAGTGACATTTTGAAAAAAATACTTTTTATGCCCTATTTTGTAACAACTCTAATTCAGAAAAAAAAAACATAGATATGGAAACAAAACTAAAAAACAATAATGAAGCTATGCCAAATACAATCTGGAAAAATTATCAGACAATGTCTGTGCTTTGTTTATAGAGTTGTTTGTTTAGTGGCTTTGATGCGAATTTGTGACCACAGTGAATATTTGCATCCAGGTGCTCTTAGTTATAGACATGTTGATAATTGTTACATTATATTGAAGACAAGTCTAAAATCTTATAATACCAGTTATGGGCTCTGATATGCTTTCCATTGAAGTATTTTCCCACCTTGAAATGATGAGTTCAAACATAAACAGGGGGTTTCCTTTGAAATGTTTCATCCTAAAATCCAGTGATTGAAGCTGACTATGAATGAGCATCTGACATTTCTGAAAAAATGCAGAATTATGTAAATAAGATACACATTTTTGTAGGATAATGAAAAAGGATAGAAGCAGCATAACTGATAAATTAAGGGTAACATACATACATATGTGTATATTTATGTCACTAGTTTAAAGAACATCATCAAGGGTGATAAAATGTGTAAAGAATGAAAGAGTTTAAATAACAAATTGACTTACCAGAGTTATTCTTTATGTATTAAATTCCATACAAAGGGAACATTTTAGACTTTAAGTCTGAAAAATCAAGTTTATATATTTCTTAATATAATTTTTCTCTTTTCATGATTACATCTAGCATACCAAGAGCCCCAGCTTCTTTGGTTTATGATCAAACATGGAGATAATTATATATGTTTCTTTAATGCTTGCTTCTCATGGAAATGAGGAATTCTTAGCTTTTTAAGTTGCACAGACTCCAAAAGAAAAAAATTGCAGAACAGATTTAAATATATGAGACCATAATCTTTTATTATGTGTTTGGATTAAGGGATAAATTAATAGCAAAACTAAGAAAATAAAGAAATTGAAGTTTATCAAAAACACATGGCAAATCATAGGACAAAAATGAAAAGAATTAGCTGGAAAGAAAAAAGAACATGTGTGTTGCAAGGAATAATGCAAAAATAAAAACATTTTATTAAGAAATAAGTATGTGGTCATGAGTTATGACTACCATTTAGAAAACAGACTAAATTTGAAGAGAAGCATCATATAAATAAAGACAAGGACCAAATTTTTAAATGATGACTCAGACTATTTTAAGAACAGCTAACATTCATTAAAATATAAAATTTGAAAACACAAATGAAAGTTCATAGAACAATGAAACAAATAATGGCAGAAATGAAAACATTTACAATAAAAGTCAACCAAGATTAAAAGATGATGCAAAGTGTATTTCTCCTTTTTGTTAGAAAACCTGTGTGAGTTTCAAATGGAAAACAGGATTGCAAACTTAAAGACTGTTAGGTTCTGTGATGTTAAAGTCTAGTTTCTAAAAATGTGTACCCAGATCTTATGAGAAACATGACATGTACTGAATTATATTTGTCAAAGATGCAGTATTACACTGGGTACCAAATCTTATTCAGTGTAATGGTGTCTCTGTAGACCCTAGAGTTGTCCTCTGGTCATAAACTTTGTGTAGATCTCAGAGTCCTATGTCTGTGGGATTTCTAAGACATGTTACTACACTTTCATTCAGGTCATCACAGAGCTCAGAAATTCCATTAAAAATTAATCAATGGTGACACTGAAGCACTTAATTGTTTATTTGGGAAATGATTTCACACCAAGTAATACAGTGTAACCTCCCTTTCTATTGTATCCTTTAGCCAAGACCTTGGGGATCCGTCAGCATTTCAAAGGCTTCTGCAAATGCTCTGTACCTGACAGTCAAACAAGTCCCTATTCACCACCTTGTAAAAAGAATGGAGGATGTGGACTGACCTGAACTCCTCTTAGGTGATTTAGAAGTTTCACCATTCCATCATTGTTTTGGCATGAGGAATTTATGCTTTCAAAGCCCAGTTTTAAAAGACTAGAAGTGAAGGGATTTTAGAAATTTGTCAATTCCTTGTTCATAAAGGCTTGGTAGCAAATGGAATTGATTACCCCCTCTGCCATTCTTTTTTTATTTGTAAGAAATATTTGGCTCTTTGTTCCAGAGTGTCTTTTTTTTTTTTTTAACTCACGGTGAGTGTACTGCCTATCTATGATCATCAAATAACTGCCTAGAGATTTTTGAATCTTAATTTTGTCAAACTTCATATTAACTATTCATCTAAGTGTAATAGGGTGCGTGTTAAGAGAGAGATTAAACACAGTGCCCTTTCATAAGTCTTTAAATGCCAACTTCTTTAAGTGCCTGGAGCTGACTAGATTTTAAGAAACAAGTAAATGAAATTATACTTAATTTACAGGACAAGACTTTTTTAAATTAAACTTCGTGACAGTTATTGTGCTTTGAATAGGTTATTCATTCAATTGTCATAACAAATCTTTAAAGCAGATACTATTTTTTATTCCCATTTTATATATGAAGAATCAATGTCTTGTAAACATTAAATGCCTTGCTCAGAGTCACATAGATATTAAAATGTAGTAGCAAGACTCTATGAAGTATATTCTTCACTACAATTCCACAGTATATAATAGTGAAATTAATAGATGGCTTTCATGATAGGTGAATGACCTTATCAGCTTCATGCCAGGTGGACACCAATTAGTGAGGTGACTAGTAATACCCACTGATAAGAAACTTCACTCAAACAATGTAAAAAAGTAGACATTATATATTTACACAATCTCTAGCTTTTGCTTTTCTCTTACACACCAAGGGCATTGTTCATGATAATGTGAATTATTTTCAAATCAAATTAAACTTTTACAAGTCAAGAATTTAAAATTAATAAGGAATATGCAAATTTTATTAAGGAAGTCACCACGAGGTTGAATTGTGTACCAATTAAAATAGAATAGCTGCTGGGGCGCCTGGGTGGCGCAGTCGGTTAAGCGTCCGACTTCAGCCAGGTCACGATCTCGCGGTCCGTGAGTTCGAGCCCCGCGTCGGGCTCTGGGCTGATGGCTCAGAGCCTGGAGCCTGTTTCCGATTCTGTGTCTCCCTCTCTCTCTGCCCCTCCCCCGTTCATGCTCTGTCTCTCTCTGTCCCAAAAAATAAATAAACGTTGAAAAAAAAAATTTAAAAAAAAATAAAAAAAAATAAAAAAAAAAATAGAATAGCTGCAAGTGAACATAAGTAGTACATACACGAAGGCACAGAGTTGAGGTCACCATTGGCTTTACCCCTGCTGTCTTCCCAGCTCCCTCCTCTATGCATTCTCTGCCCCTTCGGTTGCACACTGTGCTACTTGGGTACCTGGACCCCAGACTCTCCCTTGTTTAGAACTGATCGAGCCAACTGTTGCAACTAGTTGCTGAAAAGGATGGCAAGAGTGAACATGGTTTTAGTCACAGGTGCACAGCACCTCTGGGGAGAGTGCAACCTCAGATGCTGCTCCTTTGGGGTCACTCTTTGAGATACAAATAAGACTGCTTGTGAGTAGCAGTGACTAGCCCATGATCCCTGGCTGTCCAGTCTCCACCAGGATGCCCTATAAGCCAGTGTTATCATTTTCCTCATGTTCTCCTGTTACTCATTTGGGACACATAAGGATGCCATGGCATATGATTTAGAAAGCTCTCCCATTGAGCATTTCTAGAATCCCATTGTTATTCTGATTTCTGTTCATGAAAAAAAATTAAATCAAAAATACAGGCTAACATATCTGCCTTGGACCTAAACTTAAGGTAAAATTTAGTTTATACTTTATGAGCAATTGTTTTGATTAACACCTATGCATGTTCAGTTGGAAGTTGCTATTATTATCAGACATTGCTGTTTAATTTATGAAAACTATAGAAAAAAATTTTGTACTCCAGTGGAAAACTACGCACTGTCTACAGCATACGCTTCTGAGTTATTTGATTTTAGTCTTTTATTATCTTTGAGCTATTTCACAATCATAATTTGTAGATCACTGATTAACATGCAAATTCCACCGTAGCTAGTAGAGATTCAATTGACTTTTCTCTCTCACCCTATGGAAAACCCAACTTTGCCCCCAAGTATACATGAATTTGAATATTCCTGATCTATACATTTGTCTACTTTTTGTATTCTCTTTTGAACAAATGTAACATCTGCCTGGAGCCTTCATTAAATAAATTAAATAAAATGTTAACCATTGTTTATTTTTTTTCTGAAAATGATTGTTTAACAAAATCGATTCATGTACAACTACCTTATAACCCATATAAAAAGGTAAATTTAAATGAGATGATGTATGTGAACTTCTAAAAGCCCTTTACAGACAAAACATAGAGTTATTACAATAACACATTAAAGAGATATGAGAAATATCTTATTGGAGAAAAAATCTAGTACTTTCAGTAGAAAGAGAACTGCAAGTCTTATTTTTCTGTCAGAATAAATTCAAGTACACTGAAAATAACAGGAAATGCTGATCAGAGTTGAGAAAACAGAGCATTCAGAGAGTGATGAATTGTTTAAAGAAAATCAGCCTGGATCACAGGGAGACAGCCACACCTGACAAAACTGATAGTATTTTGCTTGATAAAATAATACAGTTGTCAGAGAAAATTGGGGACATAATTTTCCTACGGTACAAATCGTTCCCTATATGACCAGATAGAAAACTCAATCTACAAGGTCAACCATTATGGAGGGATGTGGAAGACGGCTACTTGGATAAAGAACTGTCTTGAAGAATGAAGACAAATGATAACACAAGAAGAAAACCTCCACATGGATGGGAGTGACAAGTGTGATGTGTCAAAGATCCACATTAGTTCCAATTGTAGAAAGTTAGATACCAGTGATGTGAAAGGCAGAATACTCAACAAGATAAACAAGTGTTCACCTGAAAAAAAACTTTGAGTCTAAAGTCCGCAATTCGTTCAAGGATCAAGGTCACTAACTTCTCAAAGATTTGGCAAGACTGTGTTGAACAATGGTTTCCATAGACCAATGGTTTGAATGTCAGTCATTGTAGTGAAACTAAGAAAATTAAGCCACTGACAAGGGAAGAAAAGATCATGTCAAGTTCTTCAAGGTTACAATATATTAAAAAAAGAGAAAATGTCTTGGGTATATAGTGTGTGTGTATCTGTATATGGGCATATGTGTGCACATGCTTGTGCAGGCATGCAACGGAATAATCTTTTGTTTTATAGTGTCCTTCACCTTTCTTTTTTCATGTTTTTAATTTATTTTTGAAAGGGGGGAATGGAGGAGGGGCAGAGATAGAGAGGGAGACAGAGGATCCAAAGTGGCTCCACACTGAAAGCAGCGAGCCTGATGTGGGGCTGGAACTCACAAACCACGAGATCATGACCTGAGCCGAAGTCAGACTGAGCCACCCAGGAGCTCCCGTCCTTTACTTTTTTACCTAAACCAGAAGAGCTGATGTCATCATTTCAAATCTCAAGAGAAAGTTGCCTATTTATTTTAGCAGAGCAGGACATATTAGTAAAAATAGTGCTGAAATCATGAATGTGGCAGTGAGCAACCAAATTGAAATTGCTGTGCAACCTTGGTGTCTTGGGTTTTTAAGAGAGAATTTCTGAGTTGGAAAGTGTCTTTAGTTAGCTGATTATCACGCTACTTCGAACAATTTGATAATTTAAAAGATACTAGTTGTACACAAATACTAAAGCTAATGGTGAAAAAGCTGTATTCTGTAAGGGCAGGTGCTAGGACAGGAAATGAATTATATCGAGGATATTACACAATCCTTTCAGATCAATTTAAATTGTTTTGTTTCCTAAGTATACATTAAAGACATGAAAATTATGAAAATATAGCAAAGCTTATAGAATAAAAGACTTTCAAAGAATGGATATTTAATACTTAACCTGCATGTGTGTAATGGTAGTTTCATTAGTTGTTCTTGGTGTTGGTTCCCTCTAAAATTAGAGAAGAAAATGTTTATTGAGTTATAACATGGTACTAATGACTTCTCTAGGCATTTTTTAACATAAATGGCCTCAGTTTTTAGAAAAAAAATTTGAATACCCATATATAAAACATATAGTTTATTTCATCCACATAGAGAAGAATGGAGCCTATGATTTTTGTATGTAATAATGTGAATATGTCCTATATATTGTGAATATGTATATTCACATAATTTGAATATGTCCTTTCCTTTTTTTTTTCAGTGCAATGTACAATGTATAGGATCACTAAATGAGTAGAAATTCAAATGATTAAGTTTTTTAATTTAAATTTTAGTTAGTTAATATAAAGTACATTATTGGTTTCTCAATGATTAAGTTTTTTTAAAAAACTAAAACTTGGGTGACAGTATTAAATTTTTATAACCTGATTACTGAATAGAAATGATGTACAGTATTTTTGTTTACTTCTTTTAAAAAAAATTAGACCAGCATTGCCTCCCAGAATTTTCTGCAAGCATAAAAATATTCTAGAATTTGTGCCGTCTGATACAGAAGCCACTAGCCACACGTCTCTATTGAGTAAGTGAAATAAGGAACATATTTTTACATTTTATTTAATTTCCAATTCTTTAAATTTAAATTGTCACGTGTAACTATTGGCTCTCATATTGGACAATGCATATCTAGGCAATTGTATTTTTCCTCTGGTTACGTCTGTACATTATTTGTGTTTTCATAAAGCTATCCACATGGAGATAAGATAACAACCCCGTGGGTGCTTTTATGACATCCGGGAGTTATCAGATCCTTAATATCTATGTTCTCATTCTCAATCCCTATATATAAATTCTGACACTTGTATGCATTTTAGTAACTTTAAAATAACAAAGCATCTATGAGCATTCCTTTGATAAGACCTGTACAAATGGGGAAAAAAAAAGATGATCTGAGCTTTAAAGAATGTAGGAAATATTAAAAAGTCACTAAAATTGCTAATACCACACCATTTTCAAAGCTTGTTGTCCATGTTCCTTTCTGAGCTCAGTTCAACCTGAATTCGTTGAATACTTTCCAATGGATGTCATTTTGTTTGAATCTCAGTGGAGATTCAAATATTTATGGGAGATACTTCTTTTCTAGTGTGTGTGTCCTGGGAAATGTACTTTAATCACTTTTGTTTTATTTCTAACTCATTTTTTGTTGGTATGTTTAATATCCCTTCAGATTCTGGGGATAAAATGTGGGATATGTGTTGATCAAAACAGAACTTCTCTCAAGGTATTCAGAATATGGAAGGATCATGGCCACATAACACTGTAATGAAAATGCCAAACTAAGTTTGTAGAATATTGTGGGATTTAGAAAGAACTTTTCTTATTTGGCTGGTTTTGAAATCCATTACCTAGTGAGTCAGGTAAAGCATTAACCAGTGAGAAAACTGAGACCCCAAGTCATTAATTGATGATTGAGGAAGCAAGAACTTGAACCATGTCCTGATTTTGAATCTAGGATTCCTTCCACTGAACCAATATATGGTTAAGCCAGAAGTGATATCACCATCACTACACCAGAGGACCTGTATATGAATGATGTTGAATTATTACAGAGTGATCTCAGAGACACTGGAAAATACTCAGATAAACAGTGCCATTTGAAAAGTAAACTCTGAATATTAATGGTTCAAATGGAAAATACATTTTTAAAATCAGTGAAGATTAGCTTTATGGGTTGGCCTATAGATTCTGCACATTTATAAGTCCCCATAGACTTGCTTTAAAATGTTGCCTCTAAATATAATGTACAAATCACTATACATGTGCTTTAGGGTTGATTTGTTAAATGATTTCAAGAGGGTGTATTTTATTCATAATAAATTACATGAATACTTGCAATAAAAGTATTTCAGCATATAAAATTTAAAATCTAGGGCCCTAATCCTCTAGTTTATGGGTTCAAGGAAAACTCCAAATGTGTTAAGGAAAGCATTACCAGGACCCAAAGTCAGACAAATGGTAAATTTCTCTGAATCTGAGCTCTGGTTTGACTCTCACAAATCACGGGGAATGGATACAGAACTACATTTCTCAAAACATGTTCTGTAATAACATAATTAAATATTTGCAAAAAACAATAAAAAAATATGTAAACTATAGTACTCAAGGGGTTGTACCAATTTGAATGGTTTATTTATGTCAGAGTATTTCTGATCCCTTAATATACTAACACAAATGTGGAGAGGGATATCAAACAAAACCAGAGGAGGGTAGATGGTAAAGTTGTGAAAACAGATATTATTTATAAAAACTATTGCAATAGGGAAAAAGAGACTTTGGCATTGAACTGGGCTCCATTCTGAATGCAGCATGAACAAGTGGAAATGTATAGCCAAGGAGCAGGGTGGGGGTATTGGATGGAAAATTACTGAGAGGAAACACCAGAGATATGGAGGCATTATGGCAATAGTAACCTAAAAGGATCTTGCTCAAGGCAGTCCCATCAAATACCAAAGATGGGGAATGAGGAACTTGATCAGATATCAAGGCTTGATATTCTTACAGAATTGACTTTGCAGGATTCTTGCTAGAACTGGACTCTACAAAGAAGGACACTGAAGCCCAACATGGGACCTAGTCAAAAAGAGAGCTCAGAAGAGCCTCTCCAAAATGTGGTCAAGGAGAGAATCTTGCCAAGCACTTGTTTTCTAAATGTCAAAGATATTGTTGTTTTCCATTAAACCTCTCATAGGACCTGCCGTCACTTGGAACATACTTTGAGAAATTATAGGTGCAGCATCATTTCAGTCTGTATTTAGTTCATAGTCTTGGGTTCTCCAGTTTTAGCACTAAGGACAATAATTGAATGGCTTAATGACTTTTGCTGTTCCTGTCATGATGGGATAGGAAAGAAAAAGGATAATTTAATGAGACTTGAGTTGCAGATCTGGCTCTGATATTATCTACTGTAATTACGCTGTGCAAACAATTCAAACTCTCTAATCTTCAGTTAGATCATCTGTAAAATACAGATGTGGAATTTGTTAGTAGTAAATTTATTTCCTCCAGGGGCTACTATCTGACTTTCTTTTGCTCGCTTTTATATTTTTTATTTGGCTGAGGCACTTCCCTGATATTACTTTGAAAACTGTTTATATTAACTTCCCTTACTTCTTCCTTACCTGTCCAGTTTTTCATACAACTCTCTACACTCTACCAAGGTAGAATAAAGGTAACTGAATCCTTTAAATTCTTCTTATATCACTGTTTCCGTCTTTTTCAAAATTGAGAAAATCACTCTCTAGCAACAATCTGATCTTTAATTTTGAACCGCTGTTCCAAAGGGTTAAGGAATATCTTGCAGCTAAAAGACTTAAATTGCGGTCTCCGGAAATTAACTGAAAACTCTGTCAGTCATTCTCCACCAATCCTAGGGGCTAAGTCTCTGAATGTAAAAACAAAACAATTGTCCAAAGTTTTAAACATCCTCCTACCATATTTTATGCCATTTCATCACAATTTTTACACCATATAACATATACGAGATAAAGGAAATATAACAAAAGTTTAGCTAACTGAAATACAAGACAGGGAAGTAAGGGATGAATGTATTATTTGTTAAGCATTCCTTGATTTTAGGCAAATGCTAGGGACAATACACTGAACACCCTGCATCTCTCCCTCAAAGCCATCTTATAGGTCATATTTTGTGCCATGCTCTTACGTATAAGAAAACAAGGTCCAGATGTTGTTAAAGAGCACTTGTCTACCAACTTGGAGAACCAGGATGCAAACAATGTCTTCCAGAGTCAACGTATGTTAAAAAGCAGAATTTGTAACCACGTTGGAAAACAAGAGCAAACAGAGATAAATATGAAGCAGGGCTGGGGCTTTTTTATAAGAGACAGAGAGAGAAAGATTTGTGCACATGTAATGTAGGTGGGTTCATCCTGGAGAGACATCAGAACAACATTCCTATTAAAATTATTTTTTTTTGGAGGGGCACCTGGGTGGCTCATTCAGTTAAGTGTCCAACACTTGATTTCAGCTTAGGTCATGGTCTTGCGGTTCCTGGTTTTGAGTCCCCCATCGGGCTCTATACTGACAGTGCTGAGCCTGCTTGGGGTTCTCTCTCTCTCCCTCTCCCTCTGCCCCTCCCCTGCTTGTGCGTGCTCTCTCTCTCTCTCTCTCTCTCTCTCTCAAAGTAAATAAACAAAAAAAAATTTTAATTAATTTCTTTTGGAATAGGACATCCCAGAAGGGATGTAAATGATAACCTCAGGCTAGAAAGATGAAGGCCCAGTGCCCAGATTAGATCTTGAACTTCTACACCGCTTCAAAATAAAAGTAGCATCTTAATTAGTGGTTCTCAAGTCATGGTTACATATATTGTATTTTTCTAAGTTGATATTATAAAAAGTCCTGAATTATAAAATACATTATGCCATAAACAGGCCATACCCTACTACCCATCTTTCCTTGACTATTCCAAAACAAACAAGCAAGGTAACAAACAAAAACAAAACAAAACAAACAAGGGCATTATATTAGGTAAATGCTACAATTCTGTACCCTTAAAGGTTTTTAAAAAAATAATCAGTAATATCCTCAATAATAACACATTACACCTTTCTTCTATCTTATTAAGATAGAGGTAGGAATACGGAAATTGCATGTTTCCTTAGACTGCTTTGCATTCTAAAACATCTAACTTTGTTGTGAAGATTTACAAATTTACAAGAGAACATCCTACCCCTTTTCCTATTATGAAACCATTCCTTTGTAACAAATTCCAATGTCTCTAAAGGCTTAAGTAGAGGGAGACCCTTTGTGCCAAAGATGCTAACTCACATTTTTTATTGTTTGTTAAAGGTTAGGCAATTAGGACTTTTTGTTTTTTTCTCCAAAATACATAGTATAAAATAAATAATTCCATAGATTATGAAAAGGACAAACTTATGCAGAATTGGTTGCAAACCCTATCTTGAGATCCAATCAGAGATTCAATGAAACTGAGGAAATTAAACCTGTCCTACGAGAGACACTTCAGTTATTTTTCAGTGTTTTCATTTTTCTAGAGAAGATCAAGATTTCCTGCCCAAAACAAATGAAATGTAGAGCAAATAAGGAAAATTGAGCTAGGTCAAAACACGAAAGTTAGTGAACTGGGACATACAGGTCAAAGTTAGTGTACATCTACAGAATTGTCTAATATTTATTAACAGTGCTTATGTCACTGATTCATGTGATGGGAATGATTTCGCTTGCTACTATACAGGCTGACCAATTTTTTTCTCATGAGAATAAAAATTGAATTCTGTTTTTTTTAGATTTATTGAAAACATTAAGGCATAAACTTTTCTTTTTTTTTTTTTTTTTGCCTTTTATGATCTCTGTTAGTACTCACCTCCCATTCTTTATATTGTGCACATACAGGGAAGTAGTGTAGTAGAAAACAATGCAAAAAAGAAAAAAAAGGGGGGAGGATGGAGGGAAGGTGAAAATAAATCTTTAGCAGGATATTATCCTCATTATTTTTATTGTAAAAATTAGGGTAAGGTTTGATCTCACAATGCATATTTGGTCATGTCAATGATGTGCTATGTATTTTAATTGCCATTTTGACTAATGACTAATGATTTTATCTTAGAGGGGTATGGAAAATTTAAAGGAATTCCTGCACAGAGGAAATAATTTGAATTTTCAAAGCATGCATGATAACATTAAAACTGAGAGAAACTGAGGCTTTACATATAAATATGTTGGCTGATTTTTCATTATCTTTATAACCTTTGTGGTCTTTTCAATTTTAATATAATAAATGCATAAATGTCACGTAAAAGCATACTGAGTTCTTTTTCATAGTCAATGCAATTCTCAATTCTTTCGCTATAAGGTATTGTTTTTTATTTTGCCAGGGGAAGCCATTTTTAGTTTGTAATATGATAAGAAAAATGGCTTTAATTAACTTGCTTTTAATACCAATTACAGATATTTTATTATACTTTTATCATAACTTACTAAAGATTCAAAGTACAGGCATATTTTATTTAAAAAGAAATGTTTTACAGGAATATTATATTATAATTCCTGTATTATATTATATATATAATATATATATTATTGTATTATATTATATATATAATATATATTATTGTATTGTATTATATATATAATATATATATTATTATATTATATTATATCTGAATGTTTGGGAACATTTTTCTATACATTCATAATAAGAACAAAAAAGATAATTGGCATAGTTAGGGACCAGAGTTGAGAGTTAAAATTAGTACCTGACACAAATTCAAGTTTTAAATTAAGATAGTATTTAGAATATTGAATCTATTTTTACTTTAAACTAAGATAGTATTTAAAATATTGAATCTATTTCTCCTCAACCTGTTAGAAAAGGAAGCTTGAGATCTTAGTGTGGTGGATATTTCATGAGATTCAGGAAATACTAGTAATCAGTTGTTGGTCTCCAACTACATTTTTATTTTGAAAGGAAACCTTTAGATTTTTTTTTAAATAAAAGTAAAACTTCAAAATATAAGGAGTCAGTTCTTTTATATTAAATTATGGAAAGCAAACATCGACCACCACAACTTTTAAAGAGTGTATCCCTTTATCTACTATTCTGTATTGCAAAATATTGGAATTTCCATTATAAATAAGTTCAGGATGATCACTCAAGTAATTTAAATACAATAACTAAAGTTGCTGATCAGTAGGATGCATGCATTTAGAAATTTACAATATTTGGTTGAAGACGATACTGCATATTATTTTTAGGGGAATAGGAAAATAGTTACCATTGAAAACGCTAAATCAGTAGAAATGTCAAATATATCATTGAACAAGCAGTATTCAATTTTTGACTGGTGCTGAGAGGGACAACTTGAATAAGGAAAAGTAAGAAACTGTCTTGTGGAGCTCTGAATTTATCAAAAATAAGAAGAATTAAGATAAGAATTTTTAAATATTTTTTATTTATTTTGCTGTACCTCCTTTGCTGAGATGACTTTAAACTTCTGGAAACTGAGCGAACGTTAGCCGTACCTGAATTTCAAAATAAATGCATATCTTGGGCCTTATTCTTTGTCACACTTAGCCCTTCTTTCCCTACTTTTTTGTCTGACAACATTTTCCAGTAAAACAATTACTTGTCTTCCATGCTTTCAGAAGAAGTTTCAGAGGGAACTTTGATCTCTGGTCCCTGATGATCATTGATTTTGGACAATGAGAATTAAATCTTAAATTAAAGCACTTGTGAAGTGAAAAAAATTCTAGAAACAATCGTTAAAAGGAAACGAGAATTATAATTCAGTGACTGCTTAATTTTCAGAAGTAAATTATCTTGTAGAAGCAATAATAACTCAATAATGCATGTCGTAATTTCTAGTTTCACCATGAAACATTTTTAAATGTCTCTGTAATTAATAGCTTGTAAAGAAAAAATTTAAAAATGAAGGAAGGAAAGTAAGAAGAATACAAAAGAAGTGAGTAAAATAGAAAAAATATATTACAAAGGAAGACATAAAAGCCAAGTGTATCATTAAGTAATCATTTAATTATAAACTAAATACTCAGAATAAAGGTTCAAGATTGTCTTCCTTGACTAAAAATAAATACAGCCACAGACAACTTACAAGAGCTGTAAATCAAGTGAACACAGAAAGATTTAAGTAAAAGGCTAGAAAAGATATATTATATCTAATAAAATAAAATTCTTGTATATACATGTAAACAGGATAAAGGCAAGTGAGTCTTATTTCAGTTACAAAAAATGGTTTAACATTTAAAGATAAAGCCCTTTTCACTAACAGTGTGATAGAAAAAAATTATGGAAAAAAATGTATCAATAGATACAGAAAAACTGATGACAAAACTCAACACACATTCATGGTACAACCTCCTTGATGACAATGATTCCAATAATTCCTTGGAAATTTGGAATGAAACAAAAATATCTGCTATCACCACTTCTGTTCAAGTAATATCCTCACACTATAAAACATGAAAATAAATAAAAAGCAAATAATTTGACAGGAAAGATGAACATAGCAATTATTTGCAGATCATACAATTTTGGTCACGGAAAGTCTAGAATTTTACATTTAGAATTAACAAGAGTTTACCAAGGTTACCAGACACTAGCAAATTTACACAAATTTGAAAATTACTTGTATTTCTATCTGCTAGCAACAAACACACTATATAGTTTAAAAAAAAAAAATGATTTCCACTTAGGCTATCCCAAGACATCAGATGTCCAAGAACAATGAAAGATGTGTAGGACATACACATTAAAAATTTCAGAAGACCATTAAGTAAAATCAAGTTAGAGTAGAGAAAATGGAGGTGTGTGGAGAGATGAAAAGAAGGAGTACTTAGAATTTTTATGGCAGCGAAACTACTCTATGATTCAACAATAGGTACATGTCATTTTACATTTACCCAAACCTATAGGATATACAACATCAAGAGTGAATACTCAATTGTGCTGTGACCCTAAAACCGCTTTAAGAGAGTCTTTAAATTAAAAAAAAAAAAAAGGAAAAATTGTAAAACTCAAAAACTGTGTTCCTTTCTGAAGCTGGAGGTCCTCTTCCCAGTTAACTGCGGAGGTTGGCAGCATTCAATTCCTTGAACAATCAGCACAGTCTCTACTTTCTCGGCTGTCAGCTAGCGCCTCCTAGAGGCTGCCCCCCAAGCCCCGTCACAACATGGCTATTTGATTATTTAAGACGTAGAAGTCTCTCCGACTTTAAATCTCTCCCTTCAGAGAAGGCTGAGACCCTCTTCAGATGCTCACCTAAATAAGTTATTTTACCCAGAGAATCTTCTTTTGGATTGACTCAACCTAATCATAGGTGTGAATCCCATCAAATTCATTCGCTTAAGTCACTTGCTCACACTCGAGATCAGGGAAATATATAGGCATGTTCACCAGAGGTGGGAATCTTGGGGGCCAATTTACATTCTGCCTGCCACAGGTGTGTTCACTGTGAAAATTCATCAAGCTGTATATTTATGGCATACATAGACACGTTTCTATATGTTCTATATGTTATACCTTAAAAAGAAACCGGTAAAGCAAGGCAGAAGTTAAAGACTAAAGCAGATGCCACAGGATAACTGTGGGGAGATCCTCATACGACTCAATGAGAGATACTTGATAACTCCAGACACTAGAATGTGGAGAACCAGAGGAAGGGAATTAGTATGAAAGAAGCAGTTCTAGGGTGACAACATCTTGAGGCAATCTTTTATTAAATGTCAGAATCATATCATTTGCTTTCTTCTAAATGAATCATATCACTTGCTTTCTTCTCAATGAAAAGCAACCTCAAGAGTTTAGGAAATGAAAAGAAGTCCGTGGTTGCATGTACATATGCTTAAAAGAACTATGCACACTTAGAGCAAATACCAACCACTGAATATTCTAAGAGAAACCAGAAAACTTTGCCATGGCAGATTCAGTGAAATAGTGAAAGAAAAAATTATTTAAAAGAAATTCTATATAGCAGTGCCTGGGTGGCTTGGTCAGTTAAGCATCCGACTTCAGCTCAGGTCATGATCTCAGTTTGTGAGTTTGAGTTCCACGTGGGGCTCTGTGCCGATAGCTTAGAGCTTGGAGTCTCCTTCAGATTCTGTGTCTCCCTCTCTCTCTCTACCCAACTCACGCCCTGTTTCTCTCTCTCAAAAAATAAATAAAACATTAGGGGCGCTTGGGTGGCTCAGTCGGCTGTTTAAGTGTCCGACTTCGACTTCGGCTCAGGTCATGATTTTCGTGGTCCATGAGTTCGAGGCCCACGTCGGGCTCTGTGTTAACAGCTCAGAGCCTGGAGCCTGCTTTGGATTCTGTGTCTCCCTCTCTCTCTGTCCGCCCCCTGCTCAAACTCTGTCTCTGTCTCTCAAAATAATACATAAACATTAAAAAAATTAAGAATAAATAAATAAATAAAACCATTAAAAAAAAGAAATTCTATAGATAATGTTTGGAGAGGTAGATGTAAATTGAGATACTTAGTACTTCATAATTCTATGATTTTAAAAGCGCAAAAGTTAGGGGCTCCTGCATGACTCAGTCGGTTATGTGTCCTACTCTTGATTTTGGCTCAGGTCACGATCTCACAGTTTGGGGGATCAAGTCCCATGTGGGGCTCTGTGCTGACAGTGAAGAGTCTGCTTGGGATTCTCTTTCTCCCTCTCTCTCTGCCCCTCCACCACTGATGCTCTCTCTCTCTCAAAAATTTGTAAATAAACTTTCAAAGTGGAAAAGTTGAAAGAAAATTTTAAAAAACCTCTTCAACAACAGACAAGTGATATTTTAAACTGTGATACACCTATAGGATGTATTATACAGTAAATTTTAGAAAACTTATTTTTGCAATCATATGGTATTTTTCATGGAAACAGAATAGATACAGTTCATAGACTTAAGAATTTTAATAATAAAAATGATAAGAAGTTGCACAGAATGTAAAGGAAATATTTTTATTTTTTTAATTGTTTTAAAATAATAAGTGCATGTACATTAAGGAAGAAATAAATAGCTCTGTATAAAATATAAAACTGCAGACATCAGAGGATGGATTGTAGATTTCTTAGGAAGTAAGAGAAGAATTCAAACAGAAAGATATTCAGAGAGTAGGGTAAACAGATATTGCTAATAGCTGGCTAGGACATTTGTCTTCAGAAAACAGTTGAGGAAGGGGCGGCCAAATCCATCATTTAGCCATTGAGCCTAAGTCTGTAGAACATTAAGAATTAGAGTTAGGTGGGGGCGCCTGGACGGCTCAGTTGATTGAGTATCTGACTTTGGCTCAGGCCAGGATCTTGCGATTCATGGATTCAAGCTCCGCCTCAGGCTCTGTGCTGACAGCTCAGAGCCTGAAGCCTGCTTTGGATTCTGTGTCTCCCTCTCTTTCTGCCTCTCCTCCACTTGTCCTCTCTCTCTTTTTCTCAAAAATCAGTAAATATTAAAAAAAAAAAAGAGTTAAAGTTAGGTGTGAAGTAGGGAATATTCTTCTAATATGTAGATATTTTTAAACTGGAACGTACTTCTCTCACAAATATCTGGTCTCCTTCACTCAACAGCCCTAACAAATGGGAAAGGTGAGGCAGTCTTTTGGATAACTTATGTTTTAGGTGACATTTTCAAAATTGCATAGATTAATTAAAAAAATTTTCAACAAGGCTTCATGCGTTTTTCTGCCTTCCATGTTGCCTGCTTTGTAACAATCTGGATCATAATGCTATTGCTTGAAAGTGATCTTGTTTTTAATATTTTAACAGAAGAGTGGACCATTGTCACTCTAATTTTCTACTTTGATCTTTCTTGCTAATATTAGGGTCACATTTCCACACATTCTGTTATCTCAGTAACCTGCAGATATGATGAATCCACTCTCCACAAAGGGATTTCTCATAATGTTTCAAAGGATGGCTTAAGAATTCCTTTTGAAGAATAATGCAGTCATGGATTATTTTAACTTTTCCTGAGCTTTATTTCATTCTCCTTCTTCTTGGTAGAAAGTATTGAGGATGAACTGAATCTGCATATGAAAAAGATGTCACATGCAGAATTTTGTTTAAATTAGTAGTGGTATTGTGGATTGAGTGGTGAATGCGGTACTGAGTATATGAATAAAAGTGATTAATTATCTAGCTAATCAAAGAATATATTAAAGACTGCATGAGCTTATACCTGCCTAGGGAATTGCTGTAGCTTTGAACACTTTTGCATGCATAAGTATTAAAAATAAGGAACTTCCATCAAATGCCTATCATTTAATAGGCATTAGGAAATAGAATTCCTAATAAAGACCCATCAGAAAATAGAATTCAAACTCAAACTGAGGCAACCTATGCCAGCATCATCATCAATATTTTCTTAATTTACTAAAAATAATGACTTTAATTGAGCCGATTGTTCATGCAGGAAGAAACGGTTCAAAGAGAAAACTAGATTTTCTTTACCCTTCATTTTACAGCTAAAATCAACTTAGGAATTAAATAAGAATTGACCAAGAAACAATGTTTCCTTCCTCGGATAAGAATCACTTGATTGTTTAGAGACTTGTGATGAGTTACAAAGCATTTCATCTCTAGTCCAAACACCATCAGGATTAGTTGTGGATAAAAGTTGCTATAATTTAATGGATATTAAGTGACCCATGCGAATTGGCTCGTAGTCTGATGTGAGTCCTGGAGGGCAAACTGTCATATCTCAAGCCCACGCACATGGGCTTATAATTTATAAGGGGTTATAATTTAATGCATCAGCCTTTCATAAATAGTCCTTTGGAGTGAACTGTCTGCCCCTCAAAAGGTAAATCCCACAAGAAATATTAGGGATTTATGCATTTGCACGTCTTATTGCATGAATAAACATACCATTCTATGATTTGCCTTGATTTGAATAGAATTTAAAGGGTGTTTTTTTTTTATTTTTTAAAAAACGAATCAAATAAAATGGGCCCAATGCATTATTAAAAGCACTAGATGAATGTTTTCATTATTTTTTTTTTTCACTTGCTAGGATTGGAAGCTAGCTCAGTGGTAAGTTCGCCACCATTTATTCTTCAGCTAAAAGTAACAGGACACGCTAAGCATCTTGACATATCCATTTAACCTCTGCTTTGTGTCTAAAAGCTGAACATTTATCAACCTCCACAGCCTTGGCTCTTTGAATTGCTTAGAGTAAGCATCTGTATTCAAACATATGCTGTGGATAACTACTGAGATATTTTAGCCAGTTTGGCGTAGCAGCTGTTCTGTAAAAGTGAGATGAGTAATTTAATAAGCAACTCTCCTTGACTCTGATACTCTTCCCCCAAGTGTATGCCAACCTCAGCCAGAAATGCAGCCTAAAAAGGGTTCACTGCTTGTGAGACATAAAGACAAGATAATGATTTATGCAGAGGACCATCTTCCAGGTGCTGACAGGCACTCACTGTCCCATAGAAGTCATCACTGCCGCTCCAAGGAAACAGAAGGAATTCTGCACAGATAGCATGAAACTTTGCTACTTTTCTGAACACATCTTGTTTGAACCAAGTAATAAAAAGAACTTGCCAAAATACAACTTGCCAAAGTACAACAAATATGGACCTTGGTCTTGCTCCTAGAAAAACATAACATACATTAAAAAATACTTTAAGAGGTGGATGAAGGTGAACTACCATATTTGTTATTTCCTATATTAAACCAAATAGTCTTACAACATGAATCCAAAGCAAATTCTTTGATGTATTGAAAGGTTATACCTGTGAAGCTATCAGAAAAAGTCTGAATTCAATAATATGATGACCACTATTTGTTCATTCATAAAGTGTTTGAAATGCTTCAGTATTTAACTAGAAATGTATCCTGGTTTTATATTTTTTTAATATTTTTAAAAGAGAAAACAATAGACGACATCTGGATTTGTAATATTTTTTGATATTCTGTGTAATGATAGTGTGCTCCCCAACAATGCCCCAATAGACTACTTCCTTTATGATGCACCAATTTTCTTTTTTTTAATTTAATTTATTTTGTTATTTACATCCAAGTTAGTTAGCACATAGTGCAACATTTTGTTTAATTTATTTTTTCAATTTACATCCAAGTTATATGATGCACCAATTTTCATCCTATTATTACCTTACAGCATATTCAGTTCATTAGTCCTTATAATATATCCTAAAACTTATAGGAGACATGTGACTTTACTCAGAAAGCATATTTGTTCACAGTTGGACCCTAGGAACATGGGTGTAGGTAGCATAACCAATTGTGGACCAACGTGGCAAAACAATATACATGTCCATCGGAAAAACAAACGAAAAGTTGTAAGTGGAAATTTTGAGGTTCCTGTTCAACATAGTTAAAAAAGAGATTTGGCATTACAGCCATTGTTAAAACTGGCATTTTGGTGAGTTTGCCATCATAGCTGCCATATCTTCTCAGCCCTGGCTACACAATAGTACATCCAAACATCCAACATCGGCATCCACATCCTATAGGGAGTTTGTGGAAATACATACTTTCAGGACTCGGTACCTACTAAATCAGAATCCGCATTTTGGCAAGATAACTGGGGTTTCTATGCACAAATTTTGGAAGCACTACTCTAATGCTTCTCAACCTTGACTCCACATTGGAAGAATCTGAGGAGCTTTGAAAAATTAGCCATGCCTGGGAAGCATGCCCAGGCCAATTACATCAGTGAAATAAGTGTGAACAGTACAGTCAAGGCCCCTATTCCTTTTGAGAAGGCTTTCATTCTAGTCTTTTTATCCCTAAGAGCACATAAGTCCATATGCAGGGCATGGACAAAATTGGTGATCACTGGACAATTCCAATAAATGTAGTTAATGCTAATATTTCAAAAGCCAAACAGCTCTGTTGAAAATATGAGGCATTGTTTGATTTGGGTCATGATCCCTTTTTATTGACAAAGCATTCTGAAAAGCTCTCTACTCTCTGCCTGCTTAACAATAGAAAGAAACACAATTTCAGATCTCTGAGCCACAAATTGATCTGTATGCCATTGTTTCTCTAGTCCATATCTTCATCAATATATGAAAACACGGTTTATTCTCTTTCCCTCCTTGCCATTGCTCAGCTGTAGGTCAATATAGAGTAAACACATGGAAGCCTCCTCTATGACTAGATAAGTAGGCCAGCCACAAAGACAAAACAGAACAAAACAAGGCAAAAACCTCAGAGGCAGCAAGGGAACCAGAGAGCATTCCTAAAATATATTTGAAAAGAATCAGAAATAACTTGATTTTTAACTGCAGATACATGGTACAGATCCCTAACAGTCTGAAGTGGGGTACTAATACAAGGAAAATGCCATCTGCTATGAAAACAATGCCATAATATTTGAAATCCATCCATAATTATTCATGTAGAATTGTATTTTGGATATGTGAATTTCTGCTGATGAATGTACATATGTATGAGCCAATATATACCTGTGTGTGTGTGTGTGTGTGTGTGTTTATTTGTATTAAAACAAAAAACAGATGCAACATCTTCTCTGTGATTTGGAACATAATTGATATCATGGAAGTGATTGGCCACACATTAGCCTTAAGGTTTGAGTACAGAACTACATACAGTTTATTCTTTTCTCACTTCAATCACTGGCATATATAACATAAAATCATTTTAAGTGGATATATATGCTAGTTGGACCTCCTCCTATGAGTAGAGGAAACGGGTGTTAAGCATCTCCATGCAGCTGCAATATTCCAGAACAGAGCTTATTCTTAGTCCGGACAAGTTCAAGTGCTCTGCCGTCACCTCTTCAGTGTCATGAGAGAGGGCCTTGTCACCTGGGGCCTTCACTAACCCACTCTTCATTTCATACCAACACACCCTTTTACTAGTGCCATTTCTGTCTGCCTGGGTCCTAGGCAACTTCTGGTGACTTAATTTCTGGTTGTAAATATAACCGTACCTGGTGCGAATGTTCCTTCTTGTAGATAAGCTGAGGAAGTGTAGTCACATCGGAATGGGCTAGGTCAGACAAATTGCTGACAGGGCTCTCCTAGTCCCTGCTGCAATACAAGTTGTGTGGGAGCTGACAAAGCTTTCCAACCCCAGAATTTATTTATTCCCTTGTCAGGAAGTGTTGATTTAGCACAGGGCCAAACTTTCTCATGTATCGTTAAATAGGTCTGAGTCACAAGATGGA
Source organism: Lynx canadensis (assembly GCF_007474595.2). Taxonomy (NCBI): domain Eukaryota; kingdom Metazoa; phylum Chordata; class Mammalia; order Carnivora; family Felidae; genus Lynx; species Lynx canadensis. The sequence goes on along the minus strand of NC_044311.2, from coordinate 135,904,064 downwards.
AAGATGATGGATACTGAACTCCCAACGCCAGGGTCCAGGTGATGTATTTGTGACAGAAAAGGCCCTTGGTGTTTAAAATTAAGTAACCCTTAAGTAGTAGACAGCAGTATAGTGATCAAGTTCAAAGGCTTAGAAAGAACATGTGATTTACTGCCTCTCCCACGATGTAAAAGAGAAGACTATTTGAATTAGGATTATTCCAAAACTTGACACTGATAAAATAGTATTGGTCAAAACAATGAATAAATGAGTGCCTAATGCAGAATTGCCAGCTCAGGAGAATATATGATGGTCGTGGGCTCTGTCAATTCAATTCGTTTCATTAGAGAAAATTTGTGTCAAGATCCTAATCTCTTCAAAACCATCTCTTAGTCTAGACCACACTATGTCTAGATCGTAGTATTGTGTCTGAAGCAGAATAGGTCCTCACTGAATATTTATTGAATAGTGTGCCCTTATGTGGTATTATTGTGGATTGTATATCAGTTTCAGACAGGTCCTTTGAATAAAAGTATTAAGTTTATTATCTCCTGGACTTTCAGAGAACATAAGGAATTTAAATCTGCAGAATTCTGGAAGAGCCTCAGTGCTCAGTTGCACACAGAGTGGCAATATCACACTTGATCTCATCAGAAATGATGCTGGCTCTCAATTTACCCACCAAAAGGAGAACAAGGTGCCTGAGTTCACAAATAACATTTAACCAGCTGCCAGACTGGCAGGCTTTTCTCGACAACTAGAATTTTAATATTCAGTGTTCTCTCAGGCAAATGCAAGCCTCTTTCTATGGGCAACCATAGATAAATCCCAACACTTTCACAAAGGTCTATCTCACAACAACAACAACAACAGCAAAACAAAACGAAACAGAAAAGAAAGAAAGAAAAGAAAAAAAGAAAAAAGAAATGACAAACTAAAAGTAATTATGGAAACTAGTAACAAACAAAAAGAAAGTGGTAAGACAAGAGGACAGAACAAGAGAGCACACTGTACTTGAAAACTTTTTGTCTTTCGGCCATTTACTCTACTTTGAAGCTAAAATCGGTTAAAAGCACAGCTGCAAAGAACACTTATTGTTTTAACTCTTATAATATTTGTTATTCTGCATACACGGTGTTAGAAAATATAGCTCTTGGCAAAAATGTTTAAAATCCGTCAGAATCAATGCTTTTTTTCCCCCAATCTCAATTAAATTTCCATGGTGAAAAAAAAAAAAAAAGGATAGCCCAAGTAAAAACACATTTTTTATTTGAAAGCTCATTTCACATTCTTTGAAGAAGTGGTACTATTAGAATCTTGGGTGAAATCTAAGTCCTTACACCATAAAAAGAGACCAATAAATAATATGCTACACTAGACTTTATAGTTGCCAATTCAAGTTTCTCAGTTTAATATTTTGAATAACAGAGTACAAAATGTTCTAGCTTTGGGGGCAATAACTTTTAAAAATCTGGATGACTCAATTCTAAAATGCCATACGGTGTGTGTGTGTGTGTGTGTGTGTGTGTGTGTGTGTGTTGTGTGAATGTGTAAAATAAACACTTTGGAATTATACTCTGATGAATGTCAGTAGCTCCTTAGCACAGCCCTTAGTGATCCAGTTAGTGTCGAGTGCACAGTGCTAACTTGTAAGACCTCCCTTTCCTGCATTGTTACTTTGGAGCTCCTTGAAGAATATCTACTATGTGTCCCTAGTCCACAGAATCACCCAGCTCCAAACACAGGGAACCAGGGGGCAAGTTGTCATGTCATTTTCTGCTAAGAACTTTTATTGTCTCTTACTTGAGAGCCTTCCCTACCCATCTTTGGTGAGTATAAAAAATGTAGAAAGAGGATGAGTATAAGCCTGTTACAATGGCTCCATCTTTACCATATCTCAGATGTGTAAAACTTCAGTTTGAAAATGTGTGTTCAGCGAAGGTCACTTTTACTAGAAAATAAATAAGTGCTTTTATGGCAGGTTAATCAGCGTACATGTTTCTGGAAAGAACTACTTCACAGCATCATCAATTATCCTGCGGAAAAGCCATACGTACATAGTTTCTGTGAACTCAATTTTATATTCTTTTACAATACATGGCATTATTTTTACAAGGCATTGTAGTACATTTGTTTGAGGTCACATATATTTCTAAGATGGTTTATAATTTTTCACAACTACTGCCATCTTACATTTAGGAATATTTTCTACTTTATCCTTGCTATGTTCTAGCAACTGGAATCACGTTGAGAAGCCATTGTTCTTCAGTGGGTTCTGCAGGTAGGCACATGGAAAGCTGAGATTTTGCTACTTGTTTCCAGATAAGCAAAGTGTTCGTTTTAACTCTATAGGAAGTTGAGAGAATATGCTAGAGTGCTTTTTAGATCTTGAAACCCCAAGCTCTTCCAAAATACTGTGTAAGTTTAAAATTCCCTATATTATATTCCCTTCTGTTAAGTATGTCCAGAGTGTTGTTTTCCTGAGCTGCACACTGTTTTAATATTTATGTGTGATGTTGAGATCTAATACCTAATTACCCTTCACATTAATGTAAAGCAGGCATCAGATGTGTTTACTATCAGCTTTTCCTATTTATGACCCAAATTTTTATGGCTAGCTGTGGTATCTTGACAAATGAGAAAAATCTTCAATTGCTTATAATATAATGCTTAAATTCAATCCTCCCAGTCTGACTTTAACTGAAGAATATCCATTATAAGAGTCCAAAATTAGTAAGTCAACATGCACAGAGTTTTAAAGGAAGTGTCTAAGAATTTATTTCTTGACTCTTGAATATCCTTCTTTTATTCAAATCACATTTTAAAACTCAGAAGGTTGAATGTTTTAAGGAAGATTTTCAGAAAGATACGCTGTTAATTCCATTTCAGTCACCCACGAAACTGAATTGATTGTTGGTCCTTCCTTCAGCTCAAAGTCAAAAGGGGAGGAGCTTCACCAAAGCTCCAGACGTTTTCCTACATTGGGACCACTCAGGCGCATGGCCTTCTGTAAGGCAGAGCCAAGAAAGTGCTAGTACCCAAGACTGGTCTAATACTCCAGAGTACTGAGGCAAAGTATAAAAGGTAAATCCTATGATTTGCATGCATCATGCATTGTGAAAACAACCTGGTGAGCAGTAGCTTTGTATCCTGTCCAAGATGGCTGTCTAGAAGGATGGAGAAATCTCAGCTAAAAGAAACTGCAGGTTAACTACAAGATACCTAAATCTAAGGAAACTGTCGCAAGTGACCACCCTTACTAAAGTGTCGAGATACCTCCATCCAAAGAGAGATAATTGCAGAAGAAGGGAGCAAGAGCAGGAAATTTCCAAAGAAACCTTTGCCAGATCCAGAGAAGGTGAAATTGACTCATAACAGCATCTATTCAAATAAGATCTTTCCGATCCTCTTCCCAGTCACCCAAGGCTGATGAACAGATAAACTAGATAGCTTTTGTGGAGGAAAGAGCCAAGAGGAAGATCAGTGCCTGGAAGATGAAATACAAAAGCTGTCAAGTCTGCCTATGTCATTCAGCAGTCTCTCACTCTAACCAGGCCCTAATCAGAAAGGGAGGAAGATTTGAAGCAAAATCAGGTTCATAGTATTGGTTAACATCTTGGACTGGACATTCCATTTCCTGAGTTAAGATGTGTTAAGACAATGAGACCATATATGTATCTATTTCCTATGAGAGAGCAGGAAAGCCGTGGAATCTATAAGTTTTCTTGGAGGGGCAAGTCAGACTGCACCCCAGAATACTGCTTAAAGGGATAATGGGAGAAAAGTTTGAGTTAGAATTTGGGTCATAATTCATAGAATTGTGGTCAGATTTTAGGTCACCCATGTTATGCAGGTACAGCTTAATTACATATTATATATCCATAATGACAAACAGGAGCATATTGACAAAAATTGGACAAGTAAAAAAAAAATCTATCAGAATTCCATGTTGCATCTTGATTTAAGGTATTTTCTTTGTACTCATAAGAGGAGCATTTAATTAGTTATACTTAAGAAAATACCCCTTCAGCGTGCCTGGGTGGCTCAGTCAGTTAAGAGTCTGACTTCAACTCAGCTGACTTCATCTCAAGGTCTGTGAGTTCAAGCCTCACATCAGGTTCTGTGCTGACAGCTCAGAGCCTGGAGCCTGCTTGCATTCTGCGTCTCTCTCTCTCTCTCTCTCTCCCTCTGCCCTTCCCTTGCTCGTGCTCAGTCTCTCTCTCCTCTCTCTCTCTCTCTCTCTCTCCCACTTTCTTTCAAAAATAAACATTAAAAAAGAAAAAGAAAAAAAAAAGAAAATACCCACTTCAAGCAGATTGGACAATTTCTCTCAATGTTATCCTATAAGGAATAGCTCCCAGATGAAACCTCTTATTTTTTTTAAGTGAAGAAAAAAAAAGCAGTTGCTTTGGAATCAGACAGATGGAGTTCTGAGTCATGATCGACACAATAATTAAATTCTTAGAGTTTTACTTTTCTAAACTTACACTAAAAATTGGGGATGGGGCAGAAGAAGAGACAGGACACCAGTATCTGTCTCATATGGTATGATCACAGGAATGAAATTAGAGAATATTTGTAAAATCCTAAAAATCAAAATAAATTTTAAGTTCTTTCTTTTTTATCCACTCTTCACATAGAAATAAACTGATAATGGACCTTCTTGCAATTTGAACTGAACACATCACCTTCTGATAACGGAAATAGATCCCTGTCCATCCCTAATGCAAGGAAAATAAGATGCTGACCACAACTGGATGTTGAATTTTCTGGATGAGAATTGGGCTGCAGACCCTTTCTATATTATAAAAAAGATAGCAATATAAAAATAAAGTTATTCTTAAAATTTATCTTAAAATTGATCTGCAAGTCAAACCCCCATATGTAAGTCATATTAATATAGTTACTAGATTTATATCAATATCAATTATTTTTTGGTGTCGTCTAATTACTGATGATACATCCCTCTTTTCTTTATTTCCCTAAACAAATAGAGCTGAAAAAGAAATTCATCCTACCAGTTTTTCTTAACTATCAGCAAAGGAAGCTACCAAATGTGAAAAACTTTTAAATGCATTTAAAATGTAACTTCTACTTATAAACCTCAAACTCCTTTCCTAAAACTTTGACAAGAAGAAGAATACTGCTCACAGCTCAGCTGAATGACTTACTCCTCCTCAGAAAGCTATTGATTAACTCCCACAACTTGGTGTTCTTTTTATCTTGAAGATTCCACTGAGATCACCATTTCTCCTCAACCAGGCTGAAGCAGCATTTTGAGATTGGGTGGGTGTGAACATTGATTTTTGGAACTGGCAGCTGAGGTCAGCTCTTAATTTTTCTTGCTTTTATCTTTTACTATTAGAATATAATCCATAGTCCTGTGGGGTTAGGATTGAGTAGGAAGGTTTGAAAGCCAAAATACAGCTTCTAAATGCAAAGCACTGGCTTACTTCATCTGTGAGCTTGGGGTTCCCCACCACAAGTCTGTAAGAATGCATTTAGGCTCCAGTTTGCTCAGTTCAGAAGTAGGATGCTCATTCATTATAGGCATATATTTGGTTATCATTTATTAGAGGTGCAAGGAAGAAACACAGCAAGAGTGCCAGGAGAGGTATACTACTAAAAGATCACATGAGTTCCCCAGTTGGAGACATCAGTGCTATTGGCAAACAGGACAAGTTTTTGGAATCAGAGGACAGGGGAGAAATCCTTGCTTACTTAGCTCTTCAAACAATACAGTCCATGTGTTTATTGTTTAACAGGCACTGAAATGAAGTATGGAGGCTACCTCAAATAGAACTGCTCTCTCTAGGGCAGTCTCAGAATTGCGGCCTTCTGGTTTGTTTTCTAACCTGTAAACCAGGGATACTCATCAGAATTCTCAGCGCTAGATTAGTTATGAGCATTGAATCAGATGATTCATTTAAAGTATTCTCTATATTGCCAACCTCTCTAAATATTAGGTGTCTCTTCTGTTAGTGTGGAGTAACAGACCTTAAGTTGTCTTCTGAATGATCAGTGTGTTGGGGGACCCACCAACTTTGACCCATTACATATTAATTAAGCTCTATATACTTTATGTGAGCATTGATTTCTAAAAATAATATTTGGTCCATGAGAGTTAAAATTTTCATAATTTGGTACTAAGATAAAATCTTGTTCAAGGGTTAAGCATCTTGTACCTTCTCAAAGCCATTGTTATGAACATCAGTAAGCACAGATTACATGGTAGTCTAGATATGCATGGTGAGAAAGCTGAGCCAATTCTGTGTTGAATTCAGGTTTCTTTTAAAAACAAATCAGAATCAGGATATTTTGCATACAATACGCATCTTTCTTATAAAATTAACTGAGAAAGTGGGAGGGAAAACCCATTTACTCTGTTTAACAACGGGAAATTCATACAAGTTGACTCACTTTTACACACACACACGCAGACACACACACGTATACTTACATGCCATTTGTTTCAAGATTACCTTATGATTCAAATAGTTGTTTTAGTCAGACAGATGAGCTGCTATAACAACCCCAAATATCAATGGATGAACATCATTTAAATTTATAATTTAGTCCAATATGGGTGTTCTTGGTCAGACAACTCTCCTGGGCCACTCTTCTTCAAGGAGTAATTTAAGGAAGGAAATTTCTTCTCTTACTGGGTCTATGGAACTTTGGCTCTTGCCATTTTGCCACTGAAAACAAGGAGGTAAAGTGTTAGGAATGTGTGATATTTTAGGTTCAGGAGTGGACCTACAGTACTTCTACCCATATCCCATTGCCCAGGAGCATGCTACTTGCCTCCATCTACTTGATAGGGGAGTGATGAAATGGACCCTTAGTATGTGCACAGCAGAAAATTGAAATAGTCCAAACAAATTATAGCATTGCTTTTATCATGGAAGCTCATTACTATGACTATATATGGATTTTTAGAAAAGTACATACTATTTGTCATTATCAATAACTGAGATATTCTCTAAATAAATGCCTTACATTTGCTTACTATATATTTACAAAACGAATGGAAGAAATCACTAGAATTTGTGATCATGCAGTTCCTTTGCCAGATATTAATCTTAGGTTTTAACAAGAAGTGGACAGTTCAGATTACTAAAGCCAAATTGCTACATAACTTTTTATTCACAATTTTTGGTATCATGTGTAAGATAATGATATTCTCTAAACAACTTTCCACCTATACTTAAGCTTGAAAACAAGACCTATATACCAGAACTCAGGTGTTTTCATATAACGAACATAATCTCATTTTGTCTTACTGAAATTGAAAAATACAACTGCATAGAAAACCTCTTTCCTTTTCTTTTCAGCCATTACAAATTTGAATGAACATAACATTCAAGCTGTTTAGTGGTGATTTCTTTTCCTGACATGGTGAATAAAATACATTTCATTGTGATGTGAGTAAAATTTCATGGGGTGAAGCCTATTATACAAGAAACACACCCACGTAAATGTTGTTGAGCCCTTTGTAAGTTGTCATAGGTCTACACTCGAGATCATCCATAAAAAAGTAATATGGCAAATCTCTTATAATTTCATATTTATCTTAAAGTTAATAACAACGAACTGTTGGAAATGTGAGTAAGGGTTATATATATTTGTTATAAGAGATGATTTTAAGTGTGTGCTTGATAACCTCTCTTATCACCTCATCAGATTTAGAGTGATGAAACTATGTATCATGTCATCTGTCTCAAACTCTATTGCACGTTTGATACAATAAAATTTACTCCATGCTTTTTAAACTAATGGTGTCATGATAGATAATTATTTGGCCAATGGTACTTGACTTTTTCATCATTTTAAATAAAAAAAATAATTAAGCATGCTTCATTTATAATAGACATACAGTGTGATAGCATTGTGATGCAGATGACTAGTTCATTAAAAAGTACTTGGCAGAAATGAATTTAATACATTTTCCTCTGGATTGTTGGCTCTGTGGTTAATCACAGAAAAATCCTAATTATCCCCAATTAGTGTGTCTGTTAATCTAGTCAAGAAATTAGAAAGCATACTTCCTGTTAGAACAGAAGGATGCATGACAAAGGATTGACAGATAAATAACAGTCAGTCCCTAATCTTCTAATTTTATTTTAATAATATATTTCCCAAGAGGCTATGAGTAACTTTAGATGTTGGCAGCAGTATCCGTACAGTGTTTTCCATTTTGTCATGGTGACATTTCAAACATAATAAAGCATTGCAAGTATAGTATGAAATTGTACCATGATCCCTTCACCAAGACATCCCATTTAAGCTTGCCAACTGTCTCAACTATGCCGCTGGGGGGAAATCTAATCATTGGTCATTTCTTGCATTGATCACCAAGTTTCTTTAGGTTTCTCATCCTGAAGTACTTCCTCAGGGCTTCTTTGATCTTCATGGCCTTCAATTTTGTAGACTATAGGCCATTCATTTTGTAAAATGTTCTTCAATTTGAGGTTGTCATGTTTCCTCATGATTAGATTCAGGTTATGCATTTTTGACAAGAATATCAGAATCCATTCTGTGTGCTTCTCATTGCATGTCAATCTATCACATTTCTGGGAATATTAACTTTGATCACTATGCTAAAGTTGTGTACTAGCTTTAACTACTCTTTCCCGCTTATAGTCAACAAGAATTCTATAGGGAAGTACTTTGAGACTATGCAAATATCCCAATGTTCATCTAACTTTTGCATAGTATCTCTATCATCCATTGATGTTTGGGTTAATTATTACTATGATGATTACCAAATGGAGATTTGCTATTTCAATCATTCCTTCTACATTTATTACTTTTTTATTTTGAGAAAGAACTTTCCTCTCTCTCCATTTATAATCAACTTGTATATTTACATCAGTATAGACTCATAGATTCCTATTTTGTTCAAAGGGATGTGTTTTGTTAGTATGAGTATATTGGTGTTCAAGTTATCTTCAAAAACATGATCTTTGGATGAGTAGGATGAGGAGTAGGATGAGGAGATGTTCACAAATGCTGAATTTATGGTGCAGTTCAATATAGTTTATGCTGGATTTAGGACTAGGAATACAATATCTTCCTGGATATATAATATCTGAAAAAAAAACCCTTTTGGAAAGTCTTTGACAGTATTGTACTTCTTATTTTATATTATTAAATATTGTATTTTAATAATTCCAGAATTGTCTTATTCTAACCATTCAAGGAGACTCAAGAATGAGACTTCAAAGGGAGAGGAACCAAGATGGTAGAACAGCATGGAAGTTTTTTTGTGTCTGGCTGATCAACCCTAAACCATCCTGCACACCTAGAAAACTGATTTGAGGATTAACACAACAATCTGCACAACCCAAACCGCAGAACTCAGCAGGTACGTGGTGCAGAGAGGTGAACTGTAGTAGAGAGAAGTCACGGAGGGCAGAGAGCCATTTTTGCATGTGGAGAGAGGACAGAGATAGCAGGGGAGAGAATATGGGAAAAGAACCCCTCCCCCAAAAGCAGCTAGAGAGAAAGTGGAAAAGTGGAAACAGCCACAGGGACTGAACTGAAAAGGGAGAAAAGAGAAAGGAGGTTTTAAATTCCATTAAGACTCTATAAACAGGGGGAGTGCAGAGTCTGAAACTCCACAGCCTGACACATGGTGGTGCTCTGGTGGGAAGGGCAAACCCCCAGGAGCAGAGAGAAGTCCAGGCGGTCTCCAGGCCACATGGGCAGAGGTGGTTCCCCTACTGGGAGGACATCTGGTAGAGGTTGTGTGGCTCCCCCGCAGTCAAAGGCCCCAGTAGACCTGGGAGAACAACTATATTCACAGGTGGTGGAAAAAGGTCGTTGGGGGTGAAGCCTGGGGCCAGATGTGTGTTGTGATTTTCCATAATCCTTGAAATGCTGCTGCTACACGATTGCATGAACTTTTTCTGGCGTGGGCTGGCACACAGCCACAGTCTCGGCATCTGCAGCAGCACAGTCCCAGGAATGTTCTTGGGTGCAGCCAGCACCAGGCCATTGCTTGGTGAGTCCCTCCCACGGAGGGGCAATATGGGTCAAAGCCGCAGTCCCTCAGAAATAAGGGATCAGGAAAAACAGCCGCATCTGAGATAAAACTTGGGAGGGAGGTGCTTCCTGGGGTGCAGTCATGGACAACGTAGTGGCGGGGAGTGGGCAGAACCTGAAGACAAAGGACGGTGCGCGATTGTTCTTGGGGAGAACAGAGTTCCGATACTAGAGACTGGGTAGCTGGGTGATGCCATTTTCACCGCTCCTGCACATGCATGTATGCCACAACAACCCACCCCAGTAAGCTAAGCAGTGCCATCTAGTAGAGAAAGGAGCTGTTACACTAAGCCCTGCCCAATTGGGCCAACCTCACTATTCAGGAACAGAGATCTCTCTGCCTGCTTACTTTACAGACTATCAAGTGCTTCATAGTTTGACTTCTAGGGGAAAACAAAGTAATTTCAATCTTATTTTAGTCTGTTTGCTCGTCCATCTATTCAGTTTTCTTTTCTTTTTTTTCTTTTTTATTTCTTTTCTTTTTCTTAAATACTGAAAGAGAAAAAAATATTTTTATTTCCAATTTTTATTAAAAATATTTTTCTTTAATTTTTTCTACTATATTTTTTACTTTTGTGTAATTTTTTTTCAAATTCTCTTTTACTTCCATCATTTCATTTTATTCTATTTCAGTGTATTCGTTTTTTCAAATTTCCAAACGATTTCCTTTATTTTTTTGTCCCCTTTTTTCTCCACTCTATCAAGCCCCTTTCAACACCCAGACCAAAACACACCTAGGATCTAGCATCATTTATTTGATTTGTGTGTGTGTGTGTGTGTGTGTGTGTGTTGTCTTTAATTTTTTAATTTTAATTTTTTTAATTTTATTTTTTTTTACTTCATTAATTCCTTTTCTCCCTTCAAAATGACAAAATGAAGGAATTCATCCTATAAGAAAGAGCAGGAAGAAATGACAGCCAGGGACTTAACCAACACAGATACAAGAAAGATGTCTGAACCAGAATTTAGAATCATGATAATAAGTATACTAGCTTGAGTCAAAAATAGATTAACATCCCTTTCTGTGGAGATAAAAGAAGTAAAAGTTAGTCAGGATGAAATTTAAAAAAGCTATAACTGAGCTGCAATCTCGAATGGATGCCACAGCGGCAAAGATGGATGAGGCAGAGCAGAGAATCAGCGATACAGAGGATAAATTTATGGAGAATAATGAAGCGGAAAAAAAAAAGGAGATTAAGGCAAAAGAGCAGATTTAAGAATTAGAGAAATCAGTGACTCATTAAAAAGGAACAACATCAGAATTATAGAGGTTCCAGAAGATGAAGAGAAAGAAAAAAGGGTAGAAGGGTTAGACATCAAAATCGAGGAAGCACAGAGGACTCCCATTAGATTCAACAGAAACTGACCATCAACAAGGCATATCATAGTCATATTCACAAAATACTCAGGCAAGGAGAGAATCATGAAAGCAGCAGGGAAAAAAAAAGTTCTTAACCTACAAGGGAAGACAGATCAGGTTTGTAGCAGACCTATCCACAGAAACTAGGCAGACCAGAAAGGAGTGGCAGGATATATTCAATGTGATGAATCAGAAAAATATGCAGCCAAGAATTCTTTATCCAACAAGTCTGTCATTCAAAATAGAAGGAGAGATTAAAAGTTTCCCAAACAAAAATTAAAGGAGTTAGTAGCCACTAAACTAACCCTGCAAGAAATTTTAAGGGGGACTCTCCAAGGGAAGAAAAGACAGAAAATAAATAAATAAATAAATAAATAAATACCAAAAACAACAAAGACTAGAAAGGACCAGAGAACACCACCAGACATTCCAATTCTACAAGCAACATAATGGCAATAAATTCATACCTTTCAGTACTCACTCTAAATGTCAATGCACTAAATGTTCGAATCAAAAGACATAGGGTAATAGAATGGTTAAGAAAACAACATCCATCTATATGCTGTTTACAAGAGACCTGTTTTAGACCTAAAGATACCTTCAGATTGAAAGTAAGGAGATGAGAACCATCTATCATGCTAATGGTCAACAAAAGAAAGCTGAAGTAGCCATACTTATATCAAACAATCTAGACTTTTTAATAAAGACTGTATCAAGAGATAAAGAAGGGCATTATATCATAATTAAGGGGTCTATCCACCAAGAAGACCTAATAATTGTAAACATTTATGCTCCCAATGTGAAAGCACCCAAATATATAAATCAATTAAGCACAAACATATAGAAACTCATTGATAATAATAACATGATAGTAGGGGATTTCAACTCCCCACTTAAAACAATGGACAGATCATCAAATCAGAAAATCAACAAGGAAACAATGACTTAGAATGACACACTGGAACAGATGGAATTAACAGATATATTCAGAACATTGCATCCTAAAGCAGCAAAATATACATTCTTCTCCAGTGCACATGGAACATTCTCCAGAATAGACCACACCCTGGGACACAAATCAGCCCTCTACAAGTACAAAAAGATCGGTATCATACTGTGCATATTTTCAGACCACAACACTGTGAAACTCGAAATCAGTCACAAGAAAAAATTTGGAAAGGTAACAAAATACTTGGAGACTAAAGACCATCCTACTAAAGAATGAATGGCCTAACCAAGAAGTTAAAGAGGAAATTAAAAAGTACATGGAAGCCAATGAAAATGATAACACCACAACCCAAAACCTCTGGGACTCAGCAAAGGCAGTCAAAAGAGGAAAGTATATAGCAAACCAGGCCTTCCTAAAGAAGGAAGAAAGGTCTCAGATACACAACCTAAACTTATACCTTAAAGAGCTGGAAAAAGAACAGCAAATAATACCCAAAACAGCATAAGACAGGAAATAATGAAGATTAGAGCAGAAATTAATGCTATCAAAATGAAAAAAACAGTAGAACAGATCAGTGAAACCAGAAGCTGGTTCTTTGAAAGAATTAACAAAATTAATAAACCCCTAGCCAGTTTGATCAAAAAGTAAAAGGAAAGGACCCAAATAAATAAAATCAAGAATGAAAGAAGAGAGATCACAACCAACAAGTGGAAATAAAAACAATAATAAGAGAATATTATGAGAAATTATATGCCAATAAAATGGGTAATCTGGAAGAAATGGACAAATTCCTAGAAACATATACACTACCAAAACTGAAACAGGAAAAAATAGAAAATTTGAACAAACCCATAACCAGTAAAGAAATTGAATTAGATATCAAAAATCTCCCAAAAAACTAGAGTCCAGGAACAGATGGCTTTCCAGGGGACTTCTACCAAACATTTAAGGAAGAGTTTACACCTATTCTCTTGAAGCTGTTCCAAAAAATAGAAATGGAAGGAAAACTTCCAAACTCTTTCTATGAAGCCAGCATTACCTTCATTCCAAAACCAGAAAAGACCCCACTAAAAAGGAGAACTACAGACCAATTTCCCTGATGAACATGGTTGCAAAAATCCTCAACAAGATATTAGACAACCAGATCCAACAATACATTAAAAAAAATTATTCACCATGACCAAGTGGGATTTATAACTGGAATGCAGGGCTGGCCCAATATCCACAAAACAATCAATGTGAATCGTCACATCAATAAAAGAAAGGACAGGAACCATGTGATCCTCTCAATAGATGCAGAGAAAGCATTTGACAAAATACAGCATCCTTTCTTGATAAAAACCCTCAAGAAAGTAGGGATAGAAGGATCATACCTCGATGATCATAAAAGCCATATATGAATGACTCAACGCTAATATCATCCTCAATGGGGAAAAACTGAGAGCTTTCCCCCTAAGGTCAGGAAGAAGACAGGGATGTCCACTCTCATCACTATTATTCAACATAGTACTGGAAGTCTTAGCCTCTGCAATCAGAAAATACAAAGAGATAAAAGGCATCCAAATTGTCCAGGAGGAGGTCAAACTTTCACTCTTGGCAGATAACATGATATTCTATATGGAGAATCCAAAATATTCCATCAAAAAACTGCTAAAACTGATCCATGAATTCAGCAAAGTTGCAGGATATAAAGTCAATGCACAGAAATAGGTTGAATTCCTATACACAAACAATGAAGCGACAGAAAGAGAAATCAAGGAATCTATCCCATTTACAATTGCACCAAAAACCATAAAATACCTAGGAATAAATCTAACCAAAGAGGTGAAAAATCTATACACTGAAAACTATAAAAAGCTTATGAAAGAAATTTAAGAAGACACAAAAAAAATAGAAAAAGATTCCATGCGCAGAGACTCATTAAAATAGCTAATATCCATATACCTGTCTCCATAACTAAATAATTGCCTTTATATTCTGCTCATATGACTGCATATTGCATAGAATTTCATATATGAGTATGATCATTTATAAGATTTTAGCCATGAAACAGAGTTTTCCATAAATATATCAGGCTAATATGGTTGATAATCATTATACTATAGAATACTATTTTATGACTTTGCCAAATTCTAAATGAAGAACAAACCTGTATTTCCACTTTGCTAAATCAATAAGTAGCTACCAATAAAAACTACATCAAAATGAATTCCTGAATATCACAAAATGATGCTTAAAATGTAACTAAGCAGAAGTAGCTAAAATTAACCATTAAATAAACATTTAAATTGTTTATTTTGCAGCCTTATTTATTTTGACTATTGAATTTTTTAAATCTCTTTAAGGAGATTTTCATAAATACTCTTAAATACTTTCAACCAAAATTTAGTACTCAGTATTTTTGAATCACAGATTTTAGAGGATATTTTAGGGAAAAAAAGAACTCTTAAGTCTGGGAAAGTAATTTATTTCTAAATTATATAGCAATTCAAATGGACGTTAAGTTATTATAATGTTATAATTTTTATAATCAAAACAATGGGTGAGTAAGAAATGTTTATTTCACCATGGCTTATTTTATTATTATAATTAACCCAGTTAGAAATGTTGTATGAAAACAAACAAACAAACAAAAACAAAAAACAACTCTCTGCCTTTTTGGTCATGTTCTTCAGAAGAGAAAGGAATCCTTGTGACATTGCAAATATGGCCATGGACATTCTATCAACTGCTTATAATAAAGAGCAGCTCCGAAAAAAAGCAACAAGCAGCTTGGGAGAATCAAAGACAACTTGGAAAAGACTGTTGAATTCAAGTGAGAAATAAGCCAACAGTTATAACCCTGAGTTTTTACCAGAATAAGTTTAGCATTAGAACAATTTCATCTTTCTCTCCATTCTCCAAATTAGTTTTGAAAATAACTCAATGGATGTTGAAGGGTGAAACTTTTGCATAACTGTATATTTAGGGATATACACTTAGGTAAAGGTTCAGAAATATAAATTGGGTTGCTATTGCATTCCACATGTAAAGGTAACAGTTATATACTCCTCAGTTGGAAAATATTCTTCATTGATTATAAACATAAAAAGAAGCTTCTGAAAGCTTAATCTGAAAGAATATTTTCACTCAAAATTACATCAAGATAATTTACTACCTGTATTTTTAGATATTTTAATATAATATTAAATAATATATTTTAATATAGAGTGTTATTGTGTTACAATATGTGAATTAGACAAAATACTTGTTCACAAAAATTGATGATGAATACAGAGGAAGGTTTACACAAATACATACACACACACCATACATATATTTGCAGTATACCAGTGTTTTAATTTTCTATATATTTTCAATACATAAAATAGTTTTTAAATATTCAACATGTAAATTTTTATGTATTATTTACTTTTATTTTATAATACAAGATAATCTTTAAATTACTTAAAATTTATTTCATTAAGTTTAAGTTATATTGTGGTGACGAAAACTGTATTTTACTTCATGATCTTCTTTTTTTTTTTTTTTTTTTTTAGCGTTTATTTATTTTTGAGACAGAGAGAGACAAAGCATGAACAGGGGAGGGTCAGAGAGAGGGAGACACAGAATCTGAAACAGGCTCCAGGCTCTGAGCTGTCAGCACAGAGCCCGACGCGGGGCTCGAACTCACGGACCGCGAGATCATGAACTGGGCCGAAGTCGGCCACTTAACCGACTGAGCCACCCAGGCGCCCCTTCATGATCTTCTTTTAGGCATAATTCATTAGTCAATGGGAAATCCCATCATTCCATGCCAAAAATCTGTGTATGTGGTTAATAGCTTACTAAACTTATACTGCTAAATCTGTACATATATTAAAGCTACCATTGTCCTTCAGGAACTGTGAAATTTACCTGCTGTTCCTCTGTAATCTAAACTGTTTTAACAATATTTAAAAGTGATGCATTACTCCCTACATTGGTCCCCATAATCTGTGCTTAACATTTCCATCCATAGGGGCGCCTGAGTGGCTCAGTTGGTTAAGTCTGACTTCAACTGAGGTCATGATCTCACAGTTCATGAGTTCCAGCACCCCCCACCCCCATCAGGCTCTGTGCTGACAGCTTGGAACCTGGAGCCTACTTCGGATTCTGTGTCTCCCTCTCACTCTGCCCCTCCCCTGCTCGCACTCTGATTCTCTGTTTCTCAAAAATGAATAAATGTTAAAAAATAAAAAAATAAATTAAAAAAAATAAACATTTCCATCCAACCTGCATTTGCTGCCCATTTCTTCAACAACTACCATATTTACTGCTTCCAATTTGCTCTTTCCTGCCATTATATTTTTTTCTGGAGCAATTGCAATTCAAGTAATCCTTAAACCTCTAGTACTTTCCGTTGAATTTTAATGTCTTGGGATAGTTTTATTTGCTTAAAAATAATTGCTGTTTGTAAGAATCTTCAACACAATAAATTCTCCTGCTTGTCCAAAGGGAAATTCTCAGCAATATTACTTTTCAAAAATGACTTGTCTATTTTGTGTATTTATTTATACAAAAATAATAGTGACTATAATAGTATGTCTGACACATAATTGGCATCCAGCAAATATTTGTCAATTAGATAAATATGAATTAGCTTCCATTTTTTTATAACTTTCATTTTTAGTTGCTTATATACTAGATACTTGACATTGATATATACTGTTATACATATATATTGATACATATATACGTATGTAGACATACATATGTGTGTCTATAGATGGATGTATAAATAGAGAGAGAAGGAGAGAAGAATGGAGGGACAGTCGGATGGGCAGACAGATACATAGAATTATCCCTACTCCTAGAAGGTGAGAGTGAAGTTGAAGAACTGGTCATGGACTAAGTCTTACAGTTGGCAACATTGGCAGGACTCAAAACCTCTGGACTTTCCATTACATCCCTTCCTCTGATAATATTTATCTTCTTATGCAAAAGTTCCATATTTAGAAGAAAAAAATTCTGACTAAACAAGGAATTCATTTTTTATGCATCCATATACCTTTTAATTTTATTTTTAATTTATTTATTTAAATTCAAGTTAGTTAACATACAGTATAGCTTTCAGGAGTAGAAACTAGTGATTCATCACTTACATTTAACACCCAGTGCTTATCCCAGTAAAAGAGGAATCCATTGCATAGTCCTCGGATCTTTAAATTTGCTGGGGCATCCTCATGAAAATAAGGCCCTGGGAAAGGATTTTATACATTTAAGTTTAAATACAAAAGAAGTCACTATGTTAAAAACCAAACTACTATTTTCTGAGAAAAGGATATGCTAAGAAGCTTAGAACTCAGTGTATAAAATGAATCAGAGGAGTAAATCTTAGGGAAGTTACCTCTGTTTCTTTCCAGTGTACTCTCGAAGCAATGTATTTATGAAGAATTTATTGTTTTTAGCTCCAACTATAGCCATTTGATTCCCATCTGATCCAGATTTGGAATTCCTTTCTATCTTCACTCTACAAAATAAATCAGTAATGCGAGGAGAACCCCATCATAGGAAGAAAATATTTTCACAGTTGTCTGCCTTTCAGTAATTAACACTCACTTCTCAATACACAAAACACTGGGCTCACACATGCACATGTTTATGAAATATTTCTTAGGTGAGTAATAAATATAAGTCTTCTAACATATTACACCCCAGATTGGTATATTTTGTGCTAATTCATTTGGTATAGAAAACAAAGAACACAGCCTTTAAGCATTCCCCAAAACACTAATAGCTTACAATAGAACAGTTTACTTTTATCAAGAATGAAAAATAAAAGGTGAAAAAAATTACATGCATTGGGAAAAAAAGTGATGTAATATAAGAAAGATTTTGTGATTTTCCTTCCATTCGAGCATTAAAGAATAATATCACTTTAATAATATTAAATAATAATATCACAGTTTATTTTTATCAAGAATGAAAAATAAAAGGTGAAAAAAATTACATGCATTGGGAAAAAAAATGATGTAATATAAGAAAGATTTTGTGATTTTCCTTCCATTCGAGCATTAAAGAATAATATCACTTCAGGGAACTTATAGCCAAAATTGCAGTGAGTATCTATATTAAGGGCCAACTCTGAAAAGCAATGAAATGTTAAGGTATTAAAAAAAGGCTTTGAAAACATTTTTAAAAGTCATTTTTTACCTTGAATTAGCCAGGATGTAAAATCTTCTTGGCACTCAATTGTTTGCTTAAAAGGATGAATGAATGAATGAATGAATGAATAAATGAATGGTTGGTTGGTCACTAGAAATATTCCTTAGGAATACAGCTTTTAGACCGGATTATTATGTCTGTCAGTTGATCAAGGTTTCATATTGTTTTCCCAACTCTATCTCTCTATTTCTTAAGCTTCTACTGACTAACAGATTCTTAAGCTTCCAGCTCTACTCTGAGCCTCCTGTCTCAGGGCCTCTGACTGCTGCAATTCACCGAGGTACAGCTCGGGGAGCTTCGTTTCATCCTCCAAGTGGACCTGAAGGTCAGCATGCCTGCCCTTGGGCTCAAGTGTCCCAAAGTTATTCTGGATCTTCTTAATCGGATCTAACATCTGAAGTTGTTTTCTCCTGTTCTCCTAACTGCATGTTAATTTTTCAAGATAAAGCAAGTGAAATACTAGGAACATATTCTTATCAAAATGGAATGCATTACATATCAAATGATCATCTTTAATGGCATTGACATGGGAATCATCTGTATGACATTTCATTAGCAATCAGTCTAGAAAAATAAAGAAGTAATGATAGACCAAATCTTTGGACAACTTCTTGGGGTTTTTTTCCTCCTGATAATGATGAGGTAAAACATTAAAATTCAAAGGTTAAAAAAAGATCTATCATGACAACTCTTCCTCCCACCTTGTACCCTCGCCACTCGGTTTTCCCACACTAACTATAAAACCCGTCTTATTAAACTTGCACATTTTTTTCAGAGATAACTTATGTGCATGCATGAAGGACTAACTACCTAGCTGGACGTTTGTATTTTTTATACAAAAAGATGCATAACATAGAGTAGTTTTCACCTTACTATTTCCTTTAGCAATATTTTTAGAACTCCTTTCTTCCAATTTTCACTCATGTCCCTCTATCTTTCACAGGACTATGTGCAGCACATCCCTAAATCCTTACTACTTTGCTTGACTTTTGCTTATGTGTTTATTTGCCATTTCAAATTTGTAAATATATTGTAACGAAACACTCCAGGATGGGGTCTTATTGATTTAAAGGGTATATTTGTTAGTTTGAAAGATAACTTGCCCACATGCATTTTTAGTGCTTTGCAAGCCCACCAGCAATATATGGGAGGGTCTCTTATTGTCCATCTTACTAATGTATAAATAGAATCCAACATTAGCATCTTTGCCCATCTGACAGTAGAAAACCATACCGCAGTGATTTGTGTTTCATTCATTTATTTGTTATCAGAAGGAAGGTTGAAGACTGTCATGTTTTTTTAAAAATTTTTTTTTTCAACGTTTATTTATTTTTGGGACAGAGAGAGACAGAGCATGAACGGGGGAGGGGCAGAGAGAGAGGGAGACACAGAATCGGAAACAGGCTCCAGGCTCCGAGCCGTCAGCCCAGAGCCTGACGCGGGGCTCGAACTCCCGGACCGCGAGATCGTGACCTGGCTGAAGTCGGACGCTTAACCGCCTGCGCCACCCAGGCGCCCCAAGACTGTCATGTTTAAAAGCTACTTGTATCTGCTTTTTTTCAGAACTCTTTACCGTATTGCCTATTTTTTCTATAAAGTTTGTTTTCTTAAGAATTTAAGAATTTTTTATGACTATATATTTTTATAACTATATATTGTTTCAGTTAGGTGTTGTAAATGTTTTTCCACATTTAGCAAATTCTTTCTTAAGGTGATTTGTTTTCTTATCTAGAAGATTTTTATTTTTGTTAGGTCAGATAAATTTTCATTGCTGGGCGCCTGAGTGGCTCAGTCAGTTAGTGTCCAACTCTTGAGTTTGATTCAGGTCACGATCTCAGGGTTTGTGGGCTCAGGCCCCGTGTCAGGCTCTGTGCTGACAGCCCAGAGCCTGGAGCTTGTTTCAGATTCTGTGTCTCCCTCTCTCTCTGCCCCTCCCCTGTTCAAGCTCTGTCTCACTCTCTCTTTTTCAAAAATAAACATAAAAAAAAAAAAAAAGTAAAACTGTCATCATGTGGTTTCTTCTCTACTTTTATGATTCTACTTTCTATCTTTAAATTTGTTTTCTGGGGTGCCTGGGAGGCTCAATCAGTTGAACATCTGACTTTGGCTCAGGTCATGATCTCACGGTTCGTGGGTTTGAGTCCCATGTCAGGCTCTGGGCTGACAGCTGGGAGCCTGGACCCTGTTTCTCATTCTGTGTCTCCATCTCTCTCTGCCCCTCCCCTGCTTGTGCTCTGTCTGTCTCTCTCTTTCTCAAAAATAAATAAACATTTTAAATAAATAAATAAATAAATAAATAAATAAATAAATAAATTTGTTTTCCATTTGGATATGGATTCAAGCATTTTCCCCCAGACAACTGTCATTAATTTATCAAAGATCTTCTTCCTGGCCTTTGCTATATACTAAATTTTTATAGGCATTTAGGTCCCTTTCTGGACATTCCATTGTTTTACATTTACCTGTCTGCTCATACACTACTATCATACTTTCCTAATAATTTTATCTTATTACATAAGTATTTATCCATATTTTGTTAATAATTTTATTTCCTGATTTCCTATTAAAATTTTATTTACTTATTTATCATCTTAAAAATATAACATGTGTTCATAATATAATTGTTAAATTATATATATCATTGTGTATACATGTATATATGTATATATCACATAGATGTATGCGTAATACATATAGTATAACATATATACTTCTCACTAAATAGATGATTTTTGCCTTCCTGAGGATGGAAAAAATGTTTCCTGTTATGTTTCGTTGTTATTTTAATATGTTTCTGGCTCATGTTTGCTAATACATGGTATTTTTGCTTGTATATTAATAAATCAGATTGTTTTATTTTTCTTTTTTCCTTTTTTGCAACATCTTTGAAGAGATGGGACGTCATGGCAGGCAAATTTCAGAAACAGTGAAAAAATCTTTTTCTTGTGACACCTGGGTGGCTCAGTCGGTTAAGTGACCGACTTCGGCTCAAGTCATGATCTCACAGTTCGTGGGTTCAAGCCCCACATCGGCTCTGTGCTGAACACTTGCTCAGAGCCTGGAGCCTGCTTCAGATTCTGTATCTCCTCTCACTGCCCCTCCCCTGCTTGTGCTCTGTCTTACTCTATCTTTCAAAAAACAAAAAAAAAAGAGAGGGAGGGAGCCAAACCATAAGAGACTCTTAAAAACTGAGAATAAACTGAGGGTTGATGGAGGGGTAGGAGGGAGGGGAAAGTGGGTGATGGGCATTGAGGAGGGCACCTGTTGGGATGAGCACTGGGTGTTGTTTGGAAACCAATTTGACAATAAATTTCATATTAAAAAAATAATAAATAAATAAATATAAAAAAATCTTTTTCTTTTCAGAAACAAGTTTAAAAACTGTGGAAATTCTGTTCTCTAAAATTGAATTCTCCATTAGTATGCTCTGGCCCTTAGGGTTTTGGAGGATTTAGGATCAAATTTATCTGTTTTTTTCAATGAACTATTTGTGTATTTGGTGTTTTGTCTGCACTAGTATTATTTATAGTAACATGTGTTCATACTAAATTGTCCTTTTCATTCAGGATTTCACTTATTTTCATAGTTTTGAGCAAAACTGTTCCTGTTTCTTTAAAGTTTCAATGTATCAATGGTTATTTTCCCATTATAGTTGTATATGTGTGTTGTATGTGTTCCTCCTTATTTCTGATTATTACTACTTCTTATGTATGTTCATATTTTATTCAGAGAATTGGATTAAATATTTAATTACCAAATATAATACTATTTTGCCACTGACCTATTACTTTTAGCTATTTAATATTTTCTTCCATCTTCTTTATTTTGTGGTTTTTCCTTAAGCTTTTGAGTTATATGCTAAAAATGTTAAATTTTATTTTTAATTTAATATAAAAATTTAGAATTATCCATTATTCTCATAGTAAGTATTTTAGTTGTATCCCAGGTAAAGATGCAGTTTTGATTTCCTTTTGACCTAAGAGTTGTTTGAAGAAAGTTTTCTTGTTGATTTGTTTTTTATTCCTTTTTAATGTTTATTTATTTATTTTGAGAGAAAAAGCACAAGAGGGTGAGGGGCAGAAAGAAAGGGAGAGAGACTCCTAGGCACTGCCAGCCCAGAGCCTGACAGGGGGCTCAATCCCATGAACCGTGAGATCATCACCTGAACTGAAATCAAGATTTGGACACTTAACCGATTGAACCACCCAGGGGCCCATGCTTTTTAATTTTTATGTGTGGTGGGCTTTTTAAATTCTGATTTGTTATCCGTAACTAGTTTTATTTCATTGAGATCAAAGAATGTTCTCTGTACTATTTTTTTTATTGACAGAATTCATTGAAAATTTCTTTGTAGAGAGATAGATAAGATTGTTTAAATGTTCCCTGTATGAGTGAAAAAGAATGTCTAATTTCTGTTTTCCAGAGGTATAGTGAGATATATTGGAATTAGACCTGACTTGCTATTAAGTCTTTACATAATTATCTCACTTGGTTTGCCATGGGATTATGGGGGTATAGTAAAATGTTTTCTTCCTACACTCTGTCCCCATCTGTTTTTCTATTTTGTCCCCTGTGGTTGTTGTATGAATGCAGATGCTGTGTTATGTGTTGCATAGACATTTGTATAGTACTTTGATATAAACTTTAAGTGTTTGGGTAAACTTGGTTGTTTTTCAGTTATTTGGAATATTTTCCAGTTCCACCCCCATCTCTTCCAAATCTGGAAGTTATTGTACTGTTTATTTTTTGGCAATCAGCTAGATGAAGAGTTGTAGTTCATTGTGAATTTAATTTTCTTTTCCTTGACCATTAAGAAGATGAGGCACCATTTTCCATCACATGTTAATCGGTCATTTAGTTTTCCTATTAGTGATTTTTTTTGTATAATTTTTCTGTTTCTATGTTGTATTCGATTTAATTTTGTTATCAATATATACACATGATTTGTATAATAGAGTTATTAACCCTTTATTTGCTATCTGAATTTCAAACATTCCTCCTGTTTATTTATATAGCCTGGGTGTGCCGTATAGTTTGTCTTACCAAAGTTTTAAATTTTATGGAGCTAAATATGTCTTCTTTCTCATGTACAGCTTCTAGGTTTCTTGTGTTGATAGGAAAGTCAAGCTTGAGATTACCTTTCTGACTTCCTAATGTGTCTCTAATAAGTTGGACCTTCATTTCCACCATAAACACAAAATTTTCAAGTAAACCAGCCATATGATTTCTGCCTCTTCAGGAACAGTCAGTCTATTCATGGCCTTTAGCTGTTGTGATCACTGTCCAGTACTATGGTGAACTGTGTGACTTTTAATTTCATTTTTATAGTTCTTATTTAAGAATGTGTTATATCTCACCATTGACATAAATTCTCTTTTAATGTGTATGTGCTTCATATATTTTTGTTTCTGCTCTAAATTGTCTTTTTTTAAACTATTAAAATAGGACCAGGGGCACGGCCTTTTGCAAAAATAGTTGTTCTAATTTGACTTGAGAATAATATGTAATCTCAAATTATTGGGTGCAATAGTCTACTTATATTCATTAGATGACTTCAAACTGTTTCTAATTGTGCAGATTTTATTCCACATGCTTTTATTAGATTTTTTATCTGCTTTGTCTGACAGAAATATATTCTAAAAATAGTGAAGTTTATCTATTATGCCAAATTTTCTTGTCTATATGTTGAAGTTATGTGATCATTTACAGAAAAATTATGTATCCTTATCTATCTATCCATCTATCTATCCAGAAACTATTATGTTTCAATGATCTCTTTAAAGAATAGGCATTAAATTTGTATGTTATAGACATTGTGATTTAGTTATTAAGCGTACGTGCTCAAGTAGAACTGGTTTTAATTCCATATCCACTATTTACTTTCTATTTGACCTTGGCACTTCCTGCCTATTTCTAGGTCTTAGTTCTTTATGTAAAATGGAGATAAATGTCAGCCTCAAAGAGCTGTTATAAGGATTCAATGCAATAAGGTATTCAGAACACTAAGCATGGTCTGACACTGACAATGAGTTCAAGAACTTAAGGATACTGTCACTCCTCGGTTTTTCAGTTTGCAACTTCATTAAATATACATTTTTAAATTTGCATCCTAACTACTGCTTCTCTACTACTGATTTTATTGTTTTTTTTTTTACTTTCTTGAGATACTTTCAGTATTCCTTTTTTTTTTATCAAAAACAATAAGGTATTTGAAGGATAATTGTTCTTATTTTGACATAGCTTTGGTCACACTCCTAATTTTTTATTGGTAATACTTTTACTTTTCTTATTTTTTCCAACAGATTTTATTTTTAAGAAAGTTTTAGGTTCACAACAAAATTGAACAAAAGGGACAGTGGTTTTCCTTTTCTTCCTGCCCCCACATGCGTATAGTGTCCCCTATTACCAACATTACCCACTAGACTGGTATTTTGTGACTGTTGATGAATTTCCATTGACACATAATTATCACCCAAAGGCCATAGCTTAGAATTAGAGTTTACTCAGTGTTGTACATTCTATTTTTTTAAATTATCCATTATTGTGATTTTTGCAAAATGTTACAGGAAGATTATTTAGCATTATATATACATACTTAACGTTGACCAATTCTACCTCAAAGTTATCATGTATATAATCAAGAACTCAGCTCTCAGATTCATAGCAGCTTTATTTATTATAGCATAGGCTGGAAAACCAGCTAAATCTCTGTGATTCTGGATTGATTTGAAAAAAATAATTTTAAATATTCATATAACGACTCAATTTGAAATTACATTGTAATATATACCCAAACTTTAGTAGTATTGCAAACTTTTCATATGCATTTTTATGGAAAACGTAAACTATTTGTATGTCTGTGTACCTGTATGCATATGTAGGCATGTGTGCCTGCTTATAATTTTGCAATGAGGCAGCTTGAAAGCTCCTCACGGAGGCTAGGCATTCTGTTTTCCACAGGAACCCTAATTCAGCTCCAGTGGTGCCTCTGAAGGATTACTGGGCCAGTGGAAGAGGCAAATCACAATTGTACCAGGTATCCATATCTTCGGAAAAAGGATAAATATCCATGGCATACTGTCCCCATTTAAAACGGTAAGTAGAAAAAGTAGAATATATTTTTAAAAAATATGCAGATATAGTTGTTTTTACTAGAGGATTATGTATTATGATAGTAACAATTTTTAGAAACTTTTGTTAAGTAAACACAGCTAATAGAGCCCTCTATTCAACTCAAGTCCTGGAGGAATATCTGGATTCTGCAGATAATTTGATGAAAAAAAACATAGGCTGGCTCAGCGGGTTAAGCATCCAACTTCAGCTCAGATCATGATCTCCCAGTCCCTCATGATTTCGAGGTCTGGGAGTTTGAGCCCCACGTCAGGCTCTGTGCTGACAGCTAAGAGCCTGGAGCCTGCTTCGGATTCTGTGTCCGCCCCTCTCGTCCCTGCCCCACTCGAGCTCTGTCTTGCTGTCTCTCAAAAATAAATAAATGTTAAAAAAAAATTTTTTTTAAACATAGGCATGTGAATAATATAATGCTAGCATCCGCCATCATTATACACTCTTAAGTACGTTGCTAATTTGGGCCTCAAAACAGAGAAAATCCCAAAGTATGAGATACAGATATTTTTGAAACAAATATTGTGTGGGAAGTATTGTAATTTTCAGAAGAGCTCTTTAAACTAACTTTATGGTTTGAATCAGAATGTATATAATAAACAAAACATGTAACATATAATCACAATGTATAAGATACCACAAAGGAAATTGTGTGTAAGAGAAATCAACATGGATGTCTGTAACTAAAGGAAATTTATCTATAGCTTTCTTTTGGAAAAACGAACAGATGCTGTTTTTCAGTGTAAACACCTAACTTGCTGTCAAGTAGATTCTATAAGGAAAAGTTAGTTCCTTTTCTGGAAAAAAAAAAAAAAAAAAAAAAAAAAAAAAAAGACAGAGAGAGAGAGAGAAAGATAATTAGGAATTGCAATATTAATGGACATAGACTTCTTGAACTTATGTCTTATGAGAAAATTGGAAAGCATAAAAATGACAAATAACTGTCTTGTATTGAATATTCCTTCTGCCATAAATTGAACTTAATTTGACTCTTTCTGGACATACTACTCAAATGCTATTTGCTGCTACACAGCAATTTGATCTAAAAGGCCTGTGGGATATTCCAAAAAGTGTCAGCACATTTTTTCAGCATTTATTGTCTGCCTAGCACCATATCTAACACAGGAAAAGCAATTAAATGATAGATGAGTAATTGCATTGGTGAATTAATGAATGGATGAAAGAAAAATGTTCAATATGTCCACAATGTATATCATAATTATTTGACATAGCATTATTTCTTCAATCTCCTAGGATGTGTTCAAAAGACTCACTATCTTCTGTCTCTATCTCTGTCTGTATCCCTCACAGACATTTGTGTGAAAACCCACTCATCCCATACAAAACCCTTGTGCAATTTTCAAGGAAGACAAATATTGCTTTGACTTCAGAACTTTGAGAACTATTATCACATCCAAATGCTTCCCTCCGTCATACGCAAACATTTCCTGGGGGCAATGGGGGAGCAGACTAGGGGTCCTGTAAGAACTGGTGTCACTCATGTCTAAATCTCTAAACTCTTCTAGAATTCATCACCCTTACCACTCATTTGACACTTCAAATATATATAGCTTCATCTGGTATAAACTATTTTATTTCTATTAGCTATACTTCCCCACTAAAAGGAAAAATAAACCTTTTTATTAAGAGGGAGGAAACACTCTCTTATAGTTAGTGGGTACACAGTTCTGATTGCTTAGAAGACTTGCAGAGGCAATAAAAGCAAATTCCTAAGTAAAAGGCAGGACCTAAACAGCCCACATCTCGTATATAGAATTACAAGTTTCTTATCACTTCTATAGCTATGTACTCTCTCCTGACATGTGGGTAGCACTTAAAATTCTCCCAGAGCTCTTTAGTCTTGTGTTGAAAAGTATTTTGAACTGCAGAGATGATGTCCCACCTCAGGTCTTAACTTTTATCATGCCACCCCAAAATCCAAAATCTTTGAATTCAGAATTTTCTTATAACTCGTTCTGAATGACAAAGTATGGTCAGAATGATAATGAAGCTATTTAGAAGATTCCCTTTGTATTGTGTTGCTGTTTTTAATTCCAATTAACATGTGTATGTTTCATCCACTGTCCTTCAGAAATACTTGTGTACTGCCAAGACCCTACTGACCTATGGAGTGATACGCATCGTATCTGTGTCAATTTATCTTGCTAAATTACGGAACACCCGAATCCTGAAACACATTTGGCCCCAAAGATTTTGAGTAAGGGTTTGAGAATCTGTACTATTTATTGACCACATACTTTAGGCCATGCTTTCTCAAATGTGTACATATGCAAGGAGTTAATTTAAAAAAGATAAATCAAATAAACTCTGCAGTGAATTGAACCAAAATAATTCCTAGC
This sequence comes from Lynx canadensis, assembly GCF_007474595.2. Classification (NCBI taxonomy): domain Eukaryota; kingdom Metazoa; phylum Chordata; class Mammalia; order Carnivora; family Felidae; genus Lynx; species Lynx canadensis. The sequence goes on along the minus strand of NC_044311.2, from coordinate 135,876,061 downwards.
ATGGTGAATTTTAACCTCCTTTATGGAAAACAGAAAATGATTTTTTCATATTCAGTAGTTTAATAATAATTTTAACAATAAAAATGTTCTTCTAAATAATTCAGATTATGTAGAGTCTGTTTCTGTAGAGCAGAGAAAATACACGGTGAGAAAATAATCCATATACTATTTCCTACATCATGTATATGTTCTTGTATTAGTAATTCATTTTGAAGTTTGGCACAGTTTATTAATATTTAGTGCATCTAACTCAGTGCTTTGCACATTGACTTGAAAATATGCTGGAGAGGTAAATTTAAATGACATTTTAAATTAAAAACAATTAGAAAATATTTTAAAAGGTAAACACAATAAAAAATAATTTTATAATACCTATTAAACAGAATATTGAAAAAATATTTTTTCCATAGCTAAAATATAAATGTTTAGATTCTTCTGGTTTAATAACTCCCTCAATGACATTTAAATCTATTGCATTTTTAGCTTACTAGATTTTTGTTGGTATATTAAAATCTTTAATATTTATCATCTCATCATTCATACTCTCAATTATTCTTTGCAATGTACATGCTGTCTTTGAGAAAGATAGGGAGATGGCGAGAGACAGAGACAGAGGGAAAGAAAGAAAGAGAGAAATTACATTCATTCCTATAATGAATATGATCTTCACATTTATTGATACAAAAATTGAATTATTATATGAACTACTTCAAAAAGTCATTAAGGGCATGGATACAGAACATGTTGCAATTTGTTTCTGATGTTTCCTGTTTTCCTCCTTTAAACCACACAGAATTAAAAAAAAAAAAAAACAAAAAAAAACAAAAAAAAACAACCAGAAAACCAAAACTTTATAAGCTGGGCTGCATTTTCAGCAAAACTAGAAGGCAGAGAACATCCTCATAATTCACATTACTTTTAAGTCATCACACATTCACTCAGAGTAGTACAGCCCCGTAAGAAGACATTCAGAAGTAAAACCAAAGCAGCCAGGAGGAATAGAAACCATCAGGAGGCCTTAGCAGTGGCAGATCTCAGCAAAAGTCAGTAAAAACTTATTTCCAGAAGGAAAGTACGTCACCCAAAATAGGAATCATTGTGAACAGGGCCGACGTCAACCAGAGTAGGAACATCAGACAAAGAAGAGTGAGAATGTCATAAAGCACACATACAACCTGGAGGTGGGAAATCCCAGAATATAGTAACAAATCTATTCATCCTAAAAGATAGGCATGTCCTGTGCCTTGGAGTTGGTAGCAGTGGGATCATGGGTAACTCAGGGCTGGGCAAGAAGCTGTCCTTAACCAAGGGATGTGTAAGGAGAAGAGTCACCATAATTTATTGAAACAGTCTATCAATGAAACAACTGAAAGGGAAGCATTAATTTGAAAATTCTGAGGTCTACCTGACCCTTTCCAATTTCCCCCTCTCCAAATATCTGAAAATAGCAGGACACGTAAAATCCAACTAAGCATGAATTTTTGAAAAGGAAAGATCACATCAACCATGAAAAAGTACTATAAAAAGTTTGAGTGTGGGGAAATTTCTCCACAAGAGAAACAACAACAATAACAAAACAAAAACAAAAGAAAGAAAGAAAGAAAGAAAAGAAAGAAAGAAAGAAAGAAAGAAAGAAAGAAAGAAAGAAAGAGAGGAAGGAAAAAAGGAAGGTAGAAGACTTGGGTATAGGTAGAGGTTGAGCATATTGCAAGTTACGAAATTGTCACTTGAGTGAGAATATGAATGGACTAGAGCAATAGGAAAAGCCCACTTGAGCTTTATGGCTATAACAGGTTTCCTCTGCTATCCAAAACTAGAGTAAAGGAGAGTGTTCCTATGAGACCTTTTCCAAGCTGAAGCGACATAAGGGAAAGGTAGCCCCCACTTTCCGAAATTCACGTTATATCACTTCACTGGTATGAATACAGTGGAAATTTGAATTGTGAGTGACATGTTCTGCGAGTGTTCCACAAGACAAGCAAACACTTCTAATAAATTTTAACTTGATAAATGAGGGATGTCTTGCAGTGTGAGTAGTATGTGATGCTAAATGTCACATGATCACAACTGAGCCAATGGTTCTTCAAATTTGCTTTGATATACAAGTGCTTTGCATTACAAACATGTTTCTGGAACGAACAGTGCTCTCAAATGAAGGTTTTGCTTGTACTTGGTTTTTTTTGTTGTTGTTGTTAACCAATAGAAATCCAAAGAGGATTTCTGTTTTTACAAAAAAAAAAAAAAGCCATTACTATTCTAATACAGGTACTTCATAAAAGGCAAGAGGCATAAAGCAAAATTTCAGAAAGCAGGGAATACCTATAACTGGAAATGAGATCAATGATCTTGGTTTGTGCTAAAAATACATTTTTTTTCAAGTCTAGTGATTGATTCAAACTATTGCACATTACTTCCTGTAACCTCAGGTATGTCTTGTGAAAACTTCAGATCCCATTGTGGTAGAATGACTTCTACAAGCTGATGCCAAGAATTTGAAGATTACTTCCTGTTATTGTCTCCAACGCACCACAATTAAGGTAAGTACTCCAACACTTTGAAATTGAAACCAGACCAAGTTGCTGAATGTATGGACATAAAACTCTAGTTGTAAATTGCCCCCTTCACTCAGTCCACACCCTTCCACACTTTGTTCCAGGTAAAAAGGCTTTCTTGAGTCATCTTTGGTTGTATGTGGCTTATAAGTCATGTGACCAATTTTCCCCATTGGCCAGCGCAGTATTGGCTTAAATATGTTTTCCCAGTGTAATTATTGTCTTAAGTTTTTATTTATTTATTTTGAGAGAGAGAGAGAGAGAAAGTATGTGTGAGCATGAGGGAGGGAGGGGCAGAGGGAGAGAGAGAATCCCAGGCAGGCTCCATGCTGTCAGCCCAGAGCCCAATGTGGGGCTCCATCTCTCAAAGGTGGAGAATACTGACAGTTAGAAATAATTGATATAGTTTTTCCCCTTCACATGCCAAAGCTTGTGTTTATTAGCTAGTAGATTCATTCCTTTTACTACTTCAAACATTAAGTCTTAACGTGTTGGATTGAGGTACCATCAGCTTTAAAAAGCAAAAATCTTCAGAGTATTTCTAGAAAGAGCATGGTTAATAGGCATGCTTGCCCTCATTGCCGTTTAGTTCAAAATGTTCAAGATATACTTCTCAAATGTATTGTCTTATCTACTTTTTTTTCTTCTCCCACTTACATTATACCCACCCTTCCTTATCTAATCATAAGCAGTGAACTTTTTACAACTAAACTGTTTTTTATATTTGGTTGGCAGTAATATTTCAGAATTTTTCAACCTTACCACTAAATCACAATTTGGTCACAGAGAAAAAAGTGATATAATCATATTTTTTTTCTCAGCCCAGGTCCATAGAGATTTTTTAGAGACACAGTTTTGATTTGAAAATTTTATAGACATCCAAGCACATTCAACAACAAGGTTTTTGAGGGAAGACAGGCTTTCACATTCCACACGGCAACTTTTCTTCCTGAACAGGTAGGCAGTATCTCCATTTTTGATTCATGTAAACAGGGTTTCTCACCCTCTTGTGCTGAATAATCATGGCAAGGCTCTTCTGTGCACTGTGGGATGTTGATCAGCATCTCTGACTGCTTCCTACTAAATGACAGTAACACCTCTCCAGTCGTGAAAACCAAAAATATTTGTAGACATGGCAAAATGTCCCCCGGAGGGAAAAATCACCCCCTGGTGGAGAACCACAGCTTTAAAACAAATCTAAAACAAATATATTAGATTTTCAGGCTGCATTTCCCAAAGGAGCTCAGTGAATTTTCATGCAATAATCCATAAAGCTACTCTAAGAAAGCGTACAAGACAAATGAAATACAGATTCCATTTTATTGATATAATAGCAAATCTTCCCAGTACTATGAATGTGTTTATGTTTTTATATTAAATTTAAAAAGAGTTACGTTTAAAGTGATGTGGCCTGGAGTTGTGCCTTGGCCTGTTAAGCTTGCATATTACTTCTGCCGTCATTGTACTGGTGTCACAAATTGTACTTAGGTCACAATGTGCTCTGCTTATATGCCAAAGTAGGAGAAGAAAGGCACCATTGTCTTTGGGGCTGAACGTTTGTTCACTTATCACACATATTCATATAATCATGTCATCTCAGACTGTCTCCACTTAACAATATAACCATTTGAACGAAGAAGAAAATCAAACAGCTCCATAAAAGATGAACCCATAACTGTTTTCACTGATTGTTTTTTTACTGTCTCCTTGCACAGATTCCCTGGATCTCTTATGTTTATGATTGTCTTTACCTTCAAAGGGTGAAGCAATCACACTATTGTACTTGAAGAAAAGATAAAGGATGAATTAACTGGTCATTTGGATGGGTTCAATTCAATTGGCTGACCTAGAAAATGTGCTTAGATGTATTTCAGTGAAGGTTGAATTGCCTACATCTACACAGTTATGTTCCCCATTTTAAAAAATCTCCTTATAATTAGCCTTTATTTAACATCTCCCTATTTTCTGTCATTCAAGATAAATTCATCTGAACACAGAATTCCAGAAAACTCAAAAGCAAATATATTCACCCTGGAAAATGAGAGCTAGAACAGGACAGACAACTATGGATTTAACACTATTTCTACATAGTCTCCATTAATGGAAATTAAGAAAACGATTAAGAAAGAATAGTTACTTTGACCACAAACTAGTAAGCTTAAGTGACTGAACTATTAAATTAGATTATAAAAAATTTAACGTTTATTTTTAAAACTGTTTTACTTGTATTTTTACAAGTTGATTGCTTTGTTGTTTTTTTTCCTTTAGATTACAAATGATAACTGATACACACTTAAACTATTGAAAAATTATTTCTCTATCTTGGCCTTTATTGCATGATTCTTTATCTACATCACACTGTGATTAAAATTTGAGGGGAGGTAACAATGGTTTACCAAGCGTGGTTAATAATTTACAAAGTCTGAGCTTTGCTTTCAATGATGTTTATATTCCAGGGAGGGTCTTGAGCAAGATTTAGTAAAAGCATTGTTTCCCTAGTATTAGTGCCAGAAGGTCATGAAGCTCTGTTGAAAGGGGACTCCCATAATGTCTTATAATCATATAGCATCTAGAAATGCCTCTACTTTGTAATCCGAAATGAAAAAGGATTAGAGTATGCAAATATGAAAACCTCTAGCATAGAGATTTCTGAATCACTCTTGGTATTATAGTCCTACCACTTAAAAGTGAGTTATTTTGGAAAAATATTGCAATCAAGACATAAAATATAATAGACAATCAATATGCAGGATGCCAGCAAAACATCATATAAACTATGCATTTTTCCTTGTTAAAGTCTTATGTGAGCCATGAATTATGCAAAACAACCAAGAGATCCTATTAAAAAGGCGATACATCTTCAGGATCCTAAGACATGAAAGACCATTTGAGCTTTCCTCTCAAGGTTATTACAGAGTTATCAGAAGTCCTCAGAGTCTGAAAGTTTTAAATGGAAGTAAGGATATATTGCAAATTATATGGTGGTGGAAGAGAAACACTTCAGAAAAAAAATTATTTTTGATGAAGTAATAAAAATCATTTATTTAGTAGGCCACTGATTTGCTCAAGAGCACAATTTATAAAGCAATAGCTTGATGTCAACAGTGATGTCATTGGTTAGAGCATGTTCTTTGAAGACGTTTCCATTAACATGCAAAACATACTGCCCAATGAGAATTTATATTTACTTATCTGGCAGAGTTCAGTATATTTTAGATGTCTCTTTTAACGCTTTAAATTATGATTGCCAAATTATTAGAATTATTAGTAATAACACTGTCACTCAACCATGACTTAGGAGACTCTGATTAATTATGAGAAATCACAGAATAGTGGGTTCAGATGGTCTGTTAGGAGCAAGATTATGGATTTAGATCTGGTGCCCTGTTTGTAAGCCACCCTTTATATTAAATATATTACATATTTACACATATATTATAATTATAATTTATATATTATATCTTATATATTTATATAATACGTATGTATAATTATATATATATATTTATTAGCTTTTCCCTTAGCAAATTATTTTGGCAAAACTAAGGCTGACGAATTTCAGTCAGATGTGTCTACAGAAGCAAAAGAGTAGATATCTGGTTAGTCAATGAAAGGAATGACAAAATGCCTTTCAGCACAATTTAAACAGTACAGTTTTTACCCCACAGGATGTCTAATTTCAATAATCTTGTGTGCTGTTTTTCAGTTCTCCCCCCACAACACACACAGTTTCAATTTAAATAAATGCACACTGCCATAACATTTACAAAAAAGGATTAGAAGGAAACAAAGCATAACATTAAATGTGATATTACTACTTCAAACACCTGGAGACACTCAATTGAACTAAATCACTTTGAGAATACATTCTGGAGGGTTTATATAACACACACACACACACACACACACACACACACACGCAGATCCTTGATGGTCTGTGTTACCATTAGTGTTGTGCAATTACCATATTCCTTGTCATAGTCCAAGTTTTCACTGAAAATGGTGAAAGGAGTAGCAAAGGAAGGTTGTTACCCCATAAATCTTCAGAAACCTTAGAGCTTCTTAACCAAGAATCAGCATAGCTACTGGTTAAAAGCAGGGTTTTGGAAGCATAACTAGCTGTGTGACTTCAGGTGAGTAGCTTGACATATCTGATCCCCTTGAGAGCTGCCTTCTCTTTAAAATAGGGTAAGAAGGTAGCCTAATACTTAGGGTTGCTACAGTGCATGCTGTCCTGGCTCTTTCAGTTGCTCTTCTTTATATCACCAGCGGAGGGTGAGGGGGGCGGGGTGGGCAGCTGGGTGGCTCAGTTGGTGAAATACCCTACTCCTGATTTTGACTCATAACAGACACAGTGACAAGGCTGCCATGTACAAGCCAGGAGAAAGGCCTCAGAGAAAATAAACCTGCTGGCACCTTGATCTTAGACTTCTAATGTCCAGAACTGTGAGAAAAAAAGCTTCAGTTGTTTAAGCTGTGGTGTTTTGTTATGGTGGCCCTACAAACTGGTATAGAGAGGCTAGGGATATACTCTGGCTTCTTTCCTCTAACCAGAATGTCCCTGGTCTCTGCCTCCCATGGGCAAATATTGCTAGAGAATGAATGTGCATCCTGCAGGAGTAGAGCCCCTTGTGATATAACATTTTTTAATATTTATTTATTTTGAGAGAGAGAGAATGAGAGGGGCAGGGCAGAATGAGGAGAGAGACAGAGGGAGAGAGACAGAGAGAGAGAGAGAGAGAGAGAGAGAATCTCAACCACAGCCCACACCACCAGCACAGAGCCAGACTCGGGGCTTGGACCCACGAACCAGGAGATCATGACTTGAGCCGAAAGCACAAGTCACATGCTCAACCAACCGAGCCACCAGACCCCACCCCCCGCCCCTCATGTCTCTTTTATGTGTCCAAATCTCCTCTTCTTGTAAGGACACCAGGCAGATGGATGGTGGTTCACCTGCATGATGCCATTTACCTAATTACTACTTTAAAGGCCTTATCTCCAAATACAATCACATTCTGAGGTACTGTGGGCTAGGACTTCAATTTTGCGTGGGGTTGGGGACACCCCCACAAGTGTTTAGTCCACAACACTTTCTCTGCTTCTGTGGCCTCCCTAAGAACCACTGTATATCCTCTGTAAGTTCATCTCCCCCTTGTCATGTCTGCACCTCTCCAGGGACAGTCGGTCTAGCTGCCACCAGAGAGGTCCTCTGTCATTCCAGCTTCTGCTAGTGACTTAGGTCCAGGGTTCTGGCAATCCCTCCCCTCGTTTGTCCTTCCAGTTGAAAACTGGTATAGGTTAATTGGGATATCCTACCTTCCCTTGTTTAGGTGCTCAGCTCTTTCATCCATGACCAGTTCCCTGAATTAAATTTTCTTTGTTTTAAATACAATTGTGTCCCCTTTCCTATAAAAGAAAAAGTAAATAGATACAGATAAGGAGCAAATGAATCAATGTTTGCAAAGTCAGCAGGAAGCAGTATGATAAGCACCCTGCATGTGTTAAAATAAATGAACAATATTTCCTTATTCTGTGAACGGCTTCTGAAGATCTTCTGTACCTCACAGGAAATTTACTTTATAAACAGCTTCAAATCTGCTCTACTCAAGCTCTTTGTTATTTGTTATTACTTCTCTTTCATAAATTGTTGTTCCTAAAAACCAAAGATTTGTAGTAAAACTTGGAAAATTTTGTTCTGTTTTTCAAATTGAAAAAAAAAGAATAGGACAGGTTTTCTGTGGAGTGCCTGGGGGGCTCAGTCAGTTAAGGGTCAGACTCTGGATCTCGGCTCAGGTCATGATCTCATGGTTCATGGAATTGAGCCCCTCATGGGGCTGTATGGTAACGGCACAGAGCCTGCTTGGAATTCTCTCTCCCTGTCTCTCGACCCCTACCCTATCTGTGCTGTCGTTCTCTCTCAAAATAAATAAACTTTAAAAAAAATGAGAAAAAAAAAAGAATGGGTTTTCTGGGCTCAGTTATAGTCTTAGTTCTATTATTTCTAAGTGTTCCCATTCTTCTACAGTGATGGGGTTAATATGTGGGAGTTTTCACAGATTTGTAAAATCTGTGTTTCCATCCAGTTGTACTCTTTTACAAGGGTGCTAGTTACCACTTTCTCATCTGTAGTTCAGAGAGAGCCACACCCACCTGAAATTTAATATAAAAATTAATGTGAATTGTTAATTGTTAATGTGAATTAATGTGAATTGTTCTTTCAATCTCACTACTTTCTCATCTTTTCCACATCATATTATTATAACTTGACTAAATTTTGCCCTCCCTTGGAGAAATATCATTATACCTGCTTTTAAGATGTAAATAAAACTTTACCCCAAAAGACTTAAAATTTGCAAATTTAGGATTATACCACAAAGAGGCATTTTATTAATACATCCTTTTGATCTTTCACTTAATAATTTCTACTTTGCAACTCAGCTGTTGGCTTCTCCCCACAAAAAAAAATTCTCAAAACTGAAGCCACTTCTCATTCTTTCTTCCCTTTCCCTTGATCCTTCCAGCGATTTCACTGTCTTGATCAATCCATTCCCTAATGAAAACCAACTGCTTAGAGTCTTCTCCTCCTTCCAAGCTATTTTTCTTCAACCCATGATCATCTCAAGTATGCATCCAGAAACAAAGCACCATCAACCCAGAAACACACTATGACAAATATACTTTGCCATTTTTGTCCCTATTGGGTAATTGTGCAAGTATTCTCATTATTTTCCAGTATAACAGACAAGCAAATCAACAAACAAGCAAAGAAAACACACACACACACACACACACACACACACACACACACACACCTGATATCCCTTATACTTTTGCTTCTATGATCCTGGACTTTAACCTGACATCACCAAATACCTCTTTTGCTTTATGGCCAAACGTTTGGGGAAAGTGATTCATTTTCACTATTCCTTTTTCCCTTATCAATTTTTCCATCCTCAACTCCATGAATTCCAGTTTCTTCCCTTGTCATTTCATTCTAAATACTCTTACCAATGTTTCCAATGACTTAGGGATTATCCCCATAAATATTCTATCAATATGATCTTCTTTGACCTCTCTATAACCTTTAGCATTCTCAGCCATTGAACTAGGGCTTTCTTATATTGTCTGCCAAAGCTTTGCTCATGTCTTCTTTTTCAGGGCTTCTTTTTACTGGAAAGTTTGTTTTCTGGAAGTTTTTATTCCATGTTTTTCTGCCTCTGCACAGTTTGATATCTAAGACCTTACTTACCTTATCTAAATAATAGCTACAACCATGGCATTATTTATTACCTATGTATAAATGTTCATAAAATACTTATTCTTGCAGCAGATCTTTCCCTCATGTAACACTTGTTGTCCATGTAATTAACTATATGTAAAATATCTCCTAGTAGAAGATCTTCAGCAGGTAAATATACTAAATATGTGGAGTTGAACTCATCATGTTCTCCCCAAACCTGTCTCTACAACTAAGAATAGTTCTACAATCTAAATTTTTTTCTAAATCTGGGGTGCCTGGGTGGCTCAGTCAGTTAAGCCTCGGACTTCAGCTCAGGTCATGATCTCGCGGTTCATGAGTTCAAGCCCCGGGTCAGGCTCTGTGCTGACAGCTCAGAGCCTGGAGCCTGCTTCAGATTCTGTGTCTCCCTTTCTCTCTGCCCTTCCCCTGCTTGTGCTCTGCCTCTCTCTCTACCTCAAAAATAAATAAACATTAATTTTTTTTATTTTTTTTCTAAATCTATAATTATCTACTTCTAATACTCTAACTATTTATAGATACATAATTATAGCCCCTAATATATAAACTGCCCTCTTTCCATTAACATTGCTATAAAATTCCCTCATATTCTTATCATTTTTATTTAGTGATTTGCAAATACCCATCTCATCTCCTTGCTTCTTGTCTTGCCTGCCGTATGCCTGGAGCACCCATTCCCACCCAAACCAGGTTTCATATTGCTCTGGACGCTCCATCCATAAATGCAAATATGATTAGTTTCTCTGTACTTAAAATAATTCCAATAACTCCCTAACAACACAGGATGAAATTCATGTTCTTACTGGGGCTTTGAGAGTCACCGTAGGGTGCCTGGGTGGCTGTCTCTTGAGTGTCTGGCTTTAGCTCAGGTCATAATCTCACAGCTCATGAGTTCTAGCCCCTCATCGGGCTCTGTGCTGACAGCTCGGATCCTGGATCCTGCTTCAGATCTGCGTCTCCCTCTCTGTCTGCCTCTAACCCACTTGCATTCTGTCTCTCTCTCTCTCTCAAAAGTAAATAAACATTAAAAGAAAAAAAAAATTAAGAGTCACCATACATTACTTTCTTCACAGATTTTCAAGCTTAGTTCATCATTTCATGTTTCAAGTTCTTCTCTCCAGCTAACAAACAAGTAGCAAGCAGAAGTAGCTTCTAGAAAACAAATAGCTTGGAAATAAAAAAATATGCCATAAGATCTCCATTAAGCAATTTAACTACTGTTTTCCTCTTTGGGATCTGCTAATACTTTTTCTTTGCTAGTAAGTCCAGTCAGTAGTTTTATTTGTCTGTTCGTGTGTTTTTAAAAAATCAGTTTGTGTGCATCTACTGTTAGAAGGTCTCTTTTGATTACCCAATCTGCAAAAATTTTTTAAATTAAAAGAAGATGGAAAGATGTCATCTATTACAGTGTATTGGCATCCCCTATAGCAATAATTATGTTTTGCTTCCTGTGTTATGGTATCTGGAAAGCTAATTTCCTTCCCCAGACCACCTTGTGACTGGGATGATGGATATACTGAGGTTCTATCAGATGCAATCTCACAAAATATGAATTTAGAGCCTATTTATGAAAAGAAAGAATGCCACCACTTTGGACTACATGAGCCATGCATTTGCAATTAATGATCTAACAGAGATAGTTTGGTTCTAGAATAAAATATGGAAACAGTGGGTCCCTGATCCATGGACAGAAGTAGCAGTGATGCATTTCTGGAGACATCAGCTCCATCAGTGGTTTATTGATTCTCCAACTTCCTGATTGTGGCACAGAGGGACCTGTTCTCAAAAGCTTTCTGCAAGTCTTAACTAGATCTTAGAACATGCTGCTTTGAGTTTACCAGTGATTGTGGAACACACTGTGCCCTATCTTAAGCCCCATTCTGTTTAATGTAGCTGGATATCTTCATAATAATTCTCTTAGGTGAGTAACATAATTGTTTTCACTTCATAGATAAAGAAGCGGGGGTACAGAAAGTAAGTCTTCCAAGGTTATACGGACAGCAGACAGTGGATCCAGAAAATGAACTCATGCATTTTCTTTCAAATTCTGCCCAAACCTCTATATCTATTATCTCTTCTATGTTGAAGAATTTTCAGTCTTTCAGTCTTGCAGGCAGTGGAACTTGATTTCTTTTTTTTCTTAAGCAATCTTTAAAGTTTATTTATTTTGAGAAGGAGAGAGAGAGAGCACACCCACGAGCAGGGGAGGGGCAGAGAAAGAAAATCTCAAGCAGGCTCCACATTGTCAGCATGAAGCTCAACGTGGGCTTGAACCCACCAACCACGAGATCATGACCTGAGCCAAAACCAAGAGGCGAACTCTTAACTGACTGAGCCACCCAGATGCCCCTAGAACTTGATTTATTTAGAGCATTTTGGAACTCTATTCCTAATGGTGTATGCACATTAAAGGAATTCATATCAGAATGCCATCTGTTAACACAACAAGAAATGTAATTCCCACAGAGATGGAAATGTTTATCTCAGCCTACCTAGCATTGTTTTTCTGTCCTGCAGGAGATTTGTGAGGGAAGCCACATCATAATTAAAATGTTCTTGATTATCATTCATTAATAATGAAAAAATTAAGGAATAAAATATTTAATGGCTTTCGTATCCATGAAAGGTATGGTCTTAAATATAGGAGTGGATTCTTGAAAATTATTTGGCTTTAATTTCTTGTACAACTTTTAAGATATAATCAACCTTAGCAATAAATGTAGAATTTTTTTTTTAATTTGGCTAAGCCCACTCCCACGAATAGCTCTTTAATAAAAGCAGTCTACCTTTGCTTCCATGGTCTCCCTGTATCTTATTTCCATTGGCTGACCTCTCTTCTGAGTAATGTTTTCTTTCTTTAGATCTGATACTTACATTCAGTAAATTATTGCTTATGTCTTCATGCTTTTGGACCATTGTTTTTTCATGAATTCATTTATCACTCAAAAGGTAATGTTGTTTACCTTACCTTGAATTTCTTACAGAAAACTCAATATCACCTCTCTTTACCCAAATACACTTACTATCCTTAATTCTAATCATCCATCATCTATTTCTCCAATGAGAACGAAAGCTCCAGAAAAGTAGACTGTCACATTTATTTTTGTAGCCTCAGTTCTTAGCATAGCACAGGGCAAGATCCAAAAGTACCTCAAATAATATTAGGAACGAAATAACAATATACTTGAAGGGATTTTGCCAGTTGTAAAATGCACACTAATGTAAGATATTGATATTATGAGGTTTGTTGTTCAAAATATACTATCAGGATTTAAAGATAACGTCTATTGTGTTTGCCAAAGAGCAAATTATTAGAAAAGGTTTTATGTTCTTTATTTTTTATTCATTTCCATAGTGCTAGCTCTCAAGAACTCAATATGGTAAATTATCATTTTGAGCTCTGAGATAAGAGAAAAAAGATAAATGTATATTATTTCAGCACTTCACACTTCAGAATTGCTCCAAAAATGCCTTCTGAAAAATGTGAATACTCAATTGCCTTATTTGGCATTTCTAAAGATGAAGGAGCTAAAGAAAATATAAGATTAATTCAAAATATCTCTACTGGGGTGATAACTTATTCCCAGTATTGTACCATAAATATGCCACTGCAGCCTTATTAACTGATTCAATCTAATTAGTGTCAAAGGCAAGGTGCATGTCTTGAATGTAAGATTGCATTCAACAATAGCCATTGGGGCCAAAATACACGTAATGAGACACATTTTTCAAAGAAGTGTTTTCATTGTGAGGATTTCTGGAGAGATGTTATGGGATGTCAGTTTAGTTTACTCCAACAAATATTTCCTGAGAATTTATCATGTACACAATGTACTAAGCTCAAGGCAGGCACAAGTGAATTAAAACAATCTCATCAAAGAGTTTATAGTTGGAAAATTAGATATTCAAAAAGAAAATTCCAATTACATGTGACAAACGCAGTGATAAAAGTTTCAAAGTGCTCTAGAGAAGAAAAGAGGAGGATATATAACCCTGCCATAAGGATTAGAGTTGGGATAGTGATAAGAAATACGGAGGTTTTCTGGTTAGGGTAAGATCTAAGCTATGTGCTAAACAATGAGAAGTCTGAATCCAAGAGAATGGGAAGGGAACAATCTTTTTTCAAAGCAAGGGACTTGTGAAGTTGCAGAAACATGAAATTAATTGGTAGGTCTGGGAACCAAAAATAGATCATCAAAGTTGGAATATAAATTGCGAGATGGAAACTTAGTGGAAGATTACATCTTTTTTCAGTGACGGAAAACATCCATGTCATGGAAGTCTTTGTCTGCAAGGATTAAGAGTGGGTGGTGGAGACTGCCCAAAATATCTGTGCACATACAGTGTTTTGCACAAAGATGTTCTATGCATGCTATTGCCTCATCATATGCTGTGCAAACATTTAGTAACAGAGACATAAAGTTAGAACCCATTTAATTTGCTTTTAAAAAGTTATCTAATGTGAACCCACTTCAATATTTAAATAACACTGAACTTAGTAAACTATTACAGACAATACTTGAACCTGAAAACTGTAGAATCAGGGGAAGTTGCTGCCTCCCCATTAAGCAAGCTTGCAGTGGTGGATTACATTTGTACCTTATTATTTTATAAAATGTGTCTTTCTGAACCTGGCCAGAACTATAACTGGAATAGCATCCAGGCTAAGAGGCAGTCTGAAAACTACAGATGGAAAAGTGAGGTTACAAGCTACATAGTAAAGTGGGAAGATTTTTCTAACTCACTCTAGTTGAAACAAATCTCACACGGGGTATGGCGATTGCTTCCTTAAGGAGTATTGCAATTGCTTCCTTAATCTGTCATCCAGGTCTGTATGCTTCTCTCCACAAGATATTTATCCAAACTGCAGCCTAATGTACTCTTTTTAAAACAGTAGTTGTGTTCTCCACTTCCACTCTCAGTTAACAACCCTATAATGGATTAGCACTGCCTTTATGATTAAAAATTCATATTTAACATAGCCTGTCAGGCCTTGCATATTTGGTTCTCTGTAAGAATCTCTAGCCTCACATTTTGCTTCTAAGAATCCTCACTCAAAATGAGCCCCACTAGCCTGTTTTTGTACCAGCACTAAGCCACTGTATGCGGAATTCTCTCTGCCTAGGATGTTTTTCCTAGTTCTCCCCACGCTCCACTCTCTTTAATCAAGTTTATTGGTGCTCAACTTTCAGATCTCATCTAAATGGCCTCTCACTTACAAAAACCTCAACCAACCTCTTCATTGGTCCAAACCATCCTTAAGATGTGATTCACAGCAGCATTTACCTTTCCTTGTAAGCACTTGCTCAGTTGTGATCACTGTCGCTGTTATTATCATTTGAATAATGGGAACTCTTTCTTATAAAGTAAGCTCCATAGGGACAGGGACCACATGGGGACAGGGACCAGAATTCTTTCAGTTACCATTGCATCCCTATGGCAATGCCTAATGTTACTACAGCTATTAAAAAATAAATGTTAAACTCCAACTTTCAGCAAGTACAATTTTTTTCTTCTGTATTTTGAAAGATTGGATGGTGCATACAATCTTTAAAGTTGGTGACTGTTAAGTGGTTCCCTTATTCATATCTCTGATGTAAAGTGTTTTGAGGGAGTGAACATTGAAGGAGTAATTTTGAGCCAGATTGATAGGACCTGTTTTGAGTCTTAATCCGTTCTCCACCAAAGTAGTGATGCAAGGATGGGGTTCTTTCTCTAATGTCAAGCTTAGTCAGGAGAGGTTTCAACTTGGTCATTCCCGGAGCTTATTATGTCCTTTATGTAGTTGAAAGGCACAGAGAATGAGACTCTGACTCATACTTAAGTACAGTGGTGACCAGGGGCACCTGAGTGGCTCAGTCAGTTAAGCATTCAACTTTGGCTCGGGTCATGATCTCACAGCTTGTGAGTTCGAGCCCCGTGTCGGGCTCTGTGCTGACACCTCAAAGCCTGGAGCCTGCTTCAGATTCCATGTTTCCCTCTCTCTCTGCCCCTCCCCCACTAGTGCTCTGTGTCTCTGTCTCTCTCTCTCAAAAATAAATACACATTGAAAAAAAAAAAAAAGAAACAAGAGTAGTGACCAATGGCAATAGGAAGAAGTCTAAAACTTGGAAGTAACTACTCACTAGGTGGGAAACAAAGATGTGTGATTCCTGGGGCCAGCTGAGGCAACCAGCATAAGGAAGTCAGCACGAGAGACAGTCTACAGGGTGATAAGACACCGACAGTACGAGGTTGTAGCCTGCTCCACAGGGAGAAGATGCTCAAGTGTGTAAATCTGGGCTGCTGGTTAAAAGAAAAACAAAGTTCATGTCATGACAACTGAGGGAAACAGCAGGGAATTCAGAAAATATCTGTGAAGGAAAAGGAAAAAATATTTACTACTCAAGACAGCACAAAGCCATCTTGCATAGTACCAATGAATTAACCCTTTCTGATTTCGTAACCTCTTCTCTGTCCAACCTTTTTGTTCCCAATGGAGTTAAAATAGCAGAAAATAAAGGGAAACTGATGAGTGATAATTGAAAGTCGAAGAACCATAGCTCTACCTCAAGGCAGCCAGCAACCTACTATAGCTGGGTTTAGCTGGCCAAAAAACCAAAAAACAAAACAAAACCTCATCATTGAATGATACTTACTGATTGATCAGTATGTTGGATGGTTTTAATTAGTGAATTGAAGATATATTTTCATTACAATGTAACTATTTGACTTTCTGCTATTTAATAGTGACAAAAAAGATGTCATGGAGTCATTCTAGCTTTTCAATCAGGATTAAGGGAAGGACTGTTCATTTGTGAAAGGTTTAAAAAAATAGAAGAAAATGTAAAGTTAATTTATAATTATACCCCATGAGTACCACCAATTCAGTGTATCTGTTGCATAGTACTTTATGCACATTTGTTGAATGAGTAAGCTGCATTTCATCTTGCCTTTTACTAATAAGCTGTATGACCTCGGAAAATATCTGATAAAATTGGCCTCATGTGTAAAAGTAAGAAAGTCTTCTGGATCTCAGAGTCCATTTCCAGTCTCAAATGTCTACTATTCTTTAGTAACCTTAATTGTTTGGAAATCCCTTTGTAGAAAGTTTAGAATACTATAATGCCCCCAACTAATAACTACTTTGCATTTTTAATATAGAGACACCAAATGAATAGATATATAGCTGATATCATGGAGCTGAACATTCAGCCAAAGAAAAAGAAAATAGATAATCGCGATATATTTTATAAATGAAATGAAAGAGCACAGAATTTAAGGATATAATATAAAACATATTTAACACCTTTAAAAAATAGATGTTTGGGGCACTTGGGTAGCTCTGTTGGTTGAGCATCCAACTTTGACTCAGGTCATGATCTCATTGATTTGTGAGTTTGAGCCCTGCTTCAGGCTCTGTGCTGACAGCTCAGAGCCTGGAACCTGTTTCAGATTCTGTGTCTCCCTCGTCTCTGTCCCTCCCATGCTCATGCTCTGTCTCTCTCTGTCTCTCAATAATAAATAAACATTAAAATTTTTTAAATAAATAAATAAAATAAAAAATAACATAGATGTTGGTTCTTTGTATGCAAAACCTTAAAACCAGAATTATACTCAGGATATCAAAGCTTCAAATTCAGCTTAAATTTGAAAACAAAATAAATACCTATTATTTAAAACTAAGAAGATTTTTTTTTTTTTAACCAATGTGTTTTGTGGGGAATAAGCTTAGGAATTCCCTGAGCCTGCACTAATGGGTTAACAAGGCATAAAGAATTAGAAAGCCATAGGATATACACACTCAAGTTTGGGTAAACAAGATTAGGTAAATAAGAATAGGTAAGGTAGGGCAAAGGCCCCAACATAAGGCAGGGCAAAGGCCCCAGTAAATATAGGGCGGGGCAAAAGCCCCAGTATAGGACAAAGTTGTATGAGGTAAATAAGATTAGGTATTCAGGGCAGAAATGCCCCCCAACTTAGTACAGTAGCAGAAAGCTGTTTCACAGGAAGGAAGGACCAAATTAGGTAAACAGGTAAATAGGACTATAGACCTCTGCAGGGCAAAGGTGCCCAGAGCAGAGATAATTAGCAAAAGAAAGGTGCTTTGTTGACCTTGAGGTAGCATGCTCTGTCTTTCTTGTCCCCTAGACCAGTTTAGGTAAACAGAAGTGATGCCTCATGTCTGCTGTAAACAACCTTTCCTCCTCCACCCCCCCAGGTCCCCCCCTCCCTGCGCCAGGATTTTGTTTTGTATTAACCCAAACCCCTAACCCTACATATCTTCAAAACCCCCTTTCCCTCACACCCATGAGTTAATGTTCACAGTTTCATTGTCTCTTTGTGCACGTCTATCACCACGTTTGTAAGCCTTCTGACACTAATAAAAAATGGAGCAAGGACCCTTAATCAGGGCTCTTGTCTTCTCCTGGACATTAGCCATCTCTCACATTTTTAATCCTGTGTCCCACTTTCTTGCTGGACAAGAAAAACACTCCAAACCCAGAGTCTATGATAGTGTTTAATATAATAGATTTCTTTCTTTTTTTTTTTAAGTTTATTTATGTATTTTGAGGATCACAGAGACAGTGTGAGCAGGGGAGGGGCAGAGGGAGAGGGAGAGAGAATCCCAAGCAGGCTCTGTGTTATCACCACAGGGCCTGATGTGGGGCTTGAACTCACAAAACCATGAGATCATGACCTGAGCCAAAATCAAGAGTTGCACATTTAACAGACTGAGCCACCCAGGTGCCTCTATAATAGAATTATTTCTTTGTTTGGTTTCATGAATCGCTTATTTGTGTGGGCAATTACAACTTAATAACATGTTTTTTCCAAGCATCTTTGAATGCTTGACCAATTTGAAACTCCAGGTATAGCGATTCAACCTGCAAAGAAAGGGCATGTGTGAAATGCTTAATTAGTTGTGTAGGGCAGCATTTCATGAATATGTGAGGAATAATATCAACTTCATATCTTGTGTTAGCTTCTGAGAAAAGGAAAACAATTTTCTTCTTTCTTGTTAATTCTAGTCAAATAATTTAAATAGTTTTATTTTGATTACTATTATAGGTGGTAAGATAAACATCATAAAACAGTAAGTAATTTTATACCATCAGTAAATTTTATTTAAAAATATTTGAGAAACAATTCATCAAGATTAAACTTTGAAAAATGCAATACAGTAACTACCTTAGGAAAATCATATAAGAATAGCTTTCCATGGGGCGTCTGGATGGCTCAGTCGGTTAAACGTCCGACTTCAGCTCAGGTCATGATCTCACTGTCCGTGAGTTCGAGCTCCGTGTCAGGCTCTGTGCTGACAGCTCGGAGCCTGGAGCCTGCTTCAGATTCTGTGTCTCCCTCTCTCTCTGACCCTCCCCCGTTCATGCTCTGTCTCTCTCTGTCTCAAAAATAAATAAACATTAAATTTTTTTTTTTAAAAAGAATAGCTTTCCAGTGGGAAGGAACAAGCTGGGATATTATACTGACAAAAGATATCTAATAGTCATAGATAGTGGATTAGACATCAGACATAATGTAAAGCTTTTTTTTAAAGCGTTAACTTCATGTTTTGAATTTTCTATTCACTTTACCTTGATGCATATAAAATTTTAAGTCCAACTACATGAACTTGTGTAAAGCTAACAGACAAAACTCATAAGTCCATAAAACACTGGAAATTCATACAGGCCATTGACCCAAATGAAGTTACCCATTAAAATTAAGGGAGGAAAATGACACAGAAAGTCCAGATTATATGTTTTATTTTAAGACAGCTATCTGGGGTTTTGGTCACCAATTTTAGTGTGTGTGTGTGTGTGTGTGTGTGTGAGTGTGAGGGGCAGGATTCCCCCCTACCAATAAGCAATGCTCAAGGTATCAGTTAGATATCCTTCAATCCAACTCAATTCTGACACTATCTACCCAGAGATAGCATCAGATCTCACAGAGGGCAGAGCCCCACCAAACTCCCCCTCCCCAACTTCAAACACCAATAACAAGTCCAGGTTGTTGATTGTGTTTCTGACCAACTGATTGTAGACTACATATTTCATCATGAACCCCCTCCTTGGGTTCTATTAATTTGCTAGAGTGTCTCACAGAACGTCAACATTTTATTACTAGATTACTGATTTATTATAAAAAGGTATGTCTTGGGAATAGCCAGATGGAAGAGATGCATAGGGCAAGGTATGTGGAAAGGGCACAGAGCTTCTATGCTCTCTGGGAGCACCACTGTCCTCAAATCTTCACATTTTCATCATCCCGGAAGCCCTCCAAATTCCGTGCTTTTGGCTTTTTATGAAGGCTTCATTACATTAGCATGGTTGATTATATCATTGACCATTGGCTACTGACTTGTCTCCAGTCCCACTCCCCTCCCTAGAGGTCAGGGGGATGGGACCAAAAGTTTCAACCCTTCAGTCACTTGTTTGCTTCCTCAAATCCAGCCCTCATCCTTGGGTGATCTAAAAGTCACCTCATTAACGTAAAAAAAAACATTTTTTTAAAAATCTGTCTCACCGCTTAAGAAATTCCAAGGGTGTTAGGAGGTCTGTGCCAGAAGGGATAAGGACCCAATATATATTTCTGATCATAAATCACAATATCACAACAGCTTAGCAAGTTTTCTTAGTATTAAAAATGCAAAAACTGCATTTTTAACAGTAGTAAAATTAAAGACATTCAATTAGTTTTTAAAATATTTACAATATTTGGGAACATTTAAGCACTTTGGGACACAAGTGAGAATAGCTGTGAGAATATATATATCATATTAGGCATATGTTTGAATACAAGTTTAAATTTTGGTTAACTATGTAGAGCAATACTCTGAGTAAAAATTCATAATGATATTAACAAATCCAAGTTTTAAGAAGTTTGACAACAGAGAATTAAAAGGAAACGCATAAAAGATTTTATAATAGTCTCAGTTGGCATGAATAGGAAAAATTGATTCTATATAATCCAGTAGGAAAAATAGAGCTGTGAAAAATTGACATGACTGGAGCCATTTTAAAACAGAGCAAGAGTGGTGACTACAGAAGAACTACTGTAGCCATCTTTGTTTGAACTGGGCCAAAACCTTTGGATTGGGTGAAAGGGCAATTGTCTTAAGCAATTGATTGAGAAGTCGGAGGCAAAGGGATATCCTGATCACAAGGCTGATGGTTGTGGACTTTCTAAAGGTAGAATCAGTAGTCAATGTATAATCCAGAGTATCTTGGCTTGCTTAATACCCATAGAAAACTTTTTCCATTTCTCCAACTTATAGAATTTCCTTCCTTCCTTTTCCTAATAAAAACCCCTTATTTTCACCCTATCAGGACTATTTGGGTTTCTACCTGAATCTGTGCTGCCTGAAATGCAGTTCTTTGATCTCAGAAAAACCCTCATTCACCTCTCATCATTGGTCTTTATTTTCAAGGTAACAGATGGTAAGTAATACATTATATAAGAGATCAAAATGGTAGGTGAATATTGGTGAGATAGAGGGTTGGCCAAAACTAATGTTGCTCTACATAATTCATTCTTTCTTTGTAGTCCTTCCATATATTGAGAAGAAACATATTTTCATAATTTACAATTATGTATACAATTTAGTAAAATTTTTAATTTCATAGCATATAATACATTACATAATGCACTTTCAGGTCTCTTCAACACATTCTGTAAGATTCTACATAATTCTTAGGACATATCCAAGTGTAAATACAACATGGACACCATATAATAAATGGTCATACATTTAGGCTCCACTAGAGTTCACAATTCCTTTAAAGAAAACATCTGCCAAGGATTGAAATTAGTAAATAATAACATGAGCACCCACTGTCTATGAGGAAGTCTTGGGTTGGGTTACTGTTAGTTTGTTATATAACCTACCAACATCCATAAATTGCAGCAGGAATATGTCAATAATTTAATCTCTACATTGGTTAATTTGTGCCTAAAGAAAAATGGTGCCTAAAGAAATTCAGAATCTCATATAATATCACAAAACTATACACTGTATTTTATTTGGCCTGTCCAGTCATCTCCTTTGTCCATTAATAAAAATGCTTTACAGTCTTAAAAATGTTTTAAATATCTATACATTTCCTACAAGAAGACTTGCAGGACTTCATTACTGTTATGGAAGCCAGCCTCCAGTATTATTCCAGTAATGCTCACCTTGTTGTGTTCACGCCTTTGTCAGGTCCCTTCCAACATGGCATCAAGTTGACTGGTGTAACCAGTAGGACACTGTGGAAATTACAGAATATGACTTCAAGGCTAGATCATGAAAGATATATTGATGTCTGTCTTTATTGCATCACTCCCTTTGGGATAATTCAGTTGCTGTGTTGTAAGTCATCTCTAACACCCCTAAGGATAGGGCTATGTGGTGAAAAACTGAGAACTCCTGCCAACAGCCAGATAAGTTTGCCGGTTCTGGAAATGAGCCCATCATAAAAACAGATCCTCCAGCCTTAGACAAGCCTTCAGATATCTGCAGCCAGAGCCGTAATCTTAACAGGAACTTTATGAGAGATTCAGAGCCAGAGTCATTCAACTAAAGTATTCCAGGATTTCCCCACCCACAGACACTGTGTGAGATGATGTATATTGTTTTAAACCATTTTTTGGATAATTCATTGTGCAGCTAGATGGCTAGCACAACTGCTAATCGTATTGGCAATTTGCATGCTACATACTAATTTTTTTTCACAAACTGTGTACATTGGTATATTTTATTCTTTATGGTCACATTTCCATTTGTCTTCCAGGTATTTATTTATTTATTTATTTATTTATTTATTTTTAATGTATAGATGTTAGAAAAAACCTACTCACTCCGCACAATGGATGATTTCCTCAAGAGAAAAATAGTGAGTTAACAATGATTTCTTCCCAAATCCTGATATTCATTCCCTCAGAAATATTTTTGAGAGCCTATCATGTGCAGATGGAGGTAATAACATATAAAATCCCTTCCCTCATGTAGATTGCATTCCAGAGTGGGGACACAGAAAATAAACAGTTAAGTAAATCAGACCGTGCTGAATATTATGGAGAATAATAAATTTTCTGGCAGGAGGAGAAAGCTTTTGTGACACATGAACTGACTCATGTTTCAGTAGAATCCCAGGGCTGCCAATGCCAATAGGCAGAGTTTATGCAGCTCACATTGTTGATACAATTACCAATGGATACTGGAAAATGCAGCTGCTGGGTTCAGAAATTCAATATAGCACCTGATCTTTCATATGAACACTTTCAGTTGAAAATGGGCAATGTAGCCATTTGTTGAATTCAGTCATGTAACTACATTCTAGCCATAAGATGTCAAGTAAAATGAAGAAGAGTCTGTAATTTTACCCTACTTGCCAACTAACAAATTAGCCTGCCATAGAAAATCAAGGACCAGGGGCACCTGGGTGGCTTAGTTGGTTAAGAATCTGACTCAGGCTCAGGTCATAATCTCATGGTTCATGAGTTTGAGCCCTGCATTGGTCTCTGTGTGGACAGCTCGGAGCCTGGAGCCTGCTTTGGATTCTGTGTCTCCCTCTCTCTTTCTGCCCTTCCCCCACTCACACTCTGTCTCTTTCAAAAATAAATAAACATTAAAAAAAGAAGAAGAAAGAAAGAAAGAAAGAAAGAAAGAAAGGTCAAGGACCATGCTGCCATGCTGAGTCCATTCTGTCATTCTGTTCCGTGTATAGACAGAATGTTGAACACATACCTGTGGCAGGCTAATAAAATACATATGACTCCTTGGTCAGAGACCAACATCATTTATCACTTACATTTGTTCCCTATACATCAATTCCCACAGGGAAATATAATGAGACCCAGAAGTTATCTGCATATGCCGTAGGGTGCATCACAAGAAAGAAAGGTCAAAATTAGAAAACTTGGTCTTATGTAGCGCTGTTCATGACCTGTCTATCCTCACCTCCAGAGCAAGAAAGAGCAACAAGAATATTATCTTTATTATGGAATGTAAGAGAATATGATGGTGAGGGAGAAGCCATCTCTCTGTATATAACCTTGGAATATGAACAAATCTCCTCCAAAAAAGGGAAAAAAGCCTTAAATCTCCTGGTCTGTCTCCATACACAAAAATTGACTGTACATGCTTTTGCTCAAGGGACTCCAGCTGTATAGGAATGGAATCCATGGGAAAATGTCTTCGAACACAAAGGAGGCTAAGGAAAAGAATATGTGGCATTTTCAGAATGGTAGTGAGTTTCAGGCTCTTCTTCAAAAGGTAGAAGATTCTGAAAATATATAAAAGAAGTCAGATGCTGGGTAAACAAGAGAATTGCTAATAGCTGCTAAAATTGACCTCAAAAGTGGCTGATTCATTGGCACCGCAATGTGGACAGAAACCTAATTTCTTCTCATGTCTTCATGAATCCACCATTTTGGTTAATTTCAACCTCAAGCTGTTAAAAATACAGTAACAGCAGTCTCAGGAATCATGTAAAAATAATATCAACAGCAACAATGACAGAAGCAACAAAAAGTTTTAAAAACAGAAGAGATACTGTATTTTCCTGTGGCTCTATTTTGTGCATGAAAAAACTTTCAAAGCCTGCCAACAGAGTTTGCTTCTGGTTCTACTGTCTAGAATTGGATCATATGTCTGTTTCTGAAACTGCAAGTAGTATAGAGTATGGAATTACCATAATCGGCTTAAATTAATCAATTTAGGTGGATATGGAAATGACCACCAGAGGGTGCACTGGGAATGGCAACGGCCCTGGCTTTGGAGGATCAAGAAACATTCTGAAGTATCAGACCAGGTAGGTTAAGTCTGAGCAAAATAGTTGAAGGGAGTGAAAATGTTCCCTGTAGAAAATACAGCATAGGAACGGGGGGGGGGGGGGGGGATACAGTTTTTCCAGGAATAGAAAGGAGTTTAATTTAAATGGAACTTTGATTTCAAGTGTGTAGTTACTGGAAAGAAGACCAAAAGGCAGATTGAATTTAATCACAAAGAATCAAGTATAAGAATGTTTAAATTTTCCCAAAGGCTATGTTTGTGTACAATACTATATAACAATTCCAGCACAAGTGATTCTTTAACTCCATACAACACATATCCTACGCTAACATTAATTTCAAAATTTGGAACTACTTTTATAAATTTATACGTATTCATTCAGTCTTCTATCTCCTTCCCCGAGAGTAAGTTTTTATTATTTGGTACTATCTTCCATGAGACTAGAATTCAAGATGAGACCAATGCTTATAGGTAAACAAGGAATGGCATATGTTAATCATGACACAATAGAAATGTTGGAAAGGATAATAACTTAGTAGTTTTTTTAATAAATGTGTAACATAATGGTTTTATTACCTATATAGAACATTTCATGTCTTTTCCTCTTCCAAATAGTCCCAAGGCTTTTAAGAAGAACTTTTTGTTTAATTTAGCAAGCATTTATTTTGAGTTTCTGATCCTCTTTACCCTACTTGAAATCATATTGCACAGTTACAATGAACAAGGCAGCATGGAGAATTTTAAGGATAAAGAGTTGTAACCTATTACACTTCCAAGATGACTTTAGTGGACTACTCTGACATTAAGGTCCTCTGAGATGTATTCTCATGAGTAGTAACTACATGAAATATTCAGTCTCGATTAAAGAATTTTCCTTCTTCCTTCGTTTTTATCTCATCACAATGCAGTAAGATATTATGTTTTCCTTGACAATATCAAAATGGGAAACATTTTTTGGAAGAAACCCCCTGAATCACGATGAATAAGAGAACATCTTAACACCCACACAGTTAAATTAAAATTTGTTTTCATTAGAATTTGATACACAAGAGGAAATAAAAAAATAATTTTGTAAAAATACAATACACACTTTTTTTTATTCTAAAATAAGACACATTCATAATTGAACACACTAGACAATGAGACATCTTTTATGGTATGTTACTTCTTGAAAGTAAGTTATTACCTAACCTGATTGAAAGAGATTTTGGCTGTTCCATATTTCCCCTTTAATGCAGTTCTGTCGGCAGGGGGAAGGGGGGATGGATTATAAAAACATAAATATCCTATGAAGGAGGATTATATAGAAAGAAATAAGCAGCTTTCATAGAATTGTCAAAAAGCCTAAACTTTTATATAATAGGTATGCATCTTAAAAATAGGCAATTAATGGAACCAAAACATGTCACCATAGGTTAGAAAGAATGCAAATGCCCTTTCACACTTTGTTTTCCAACCTGCCCTTGGTTGGGAATACCCCAAAACTGTATATTGAGGTTTAGGAGAATTTTTATCTTGAGAAGACTATGATCGGTAGGTTACTTTAGTATCGCGTGATTCAATTAGCTCCAGAGAAGAAGAAATTTTGATTTCTTTGGTTTAAGGAAGTAACATAAGTGTACTATCATTATCAAGAGTTTTTATTCTAGGCTGGCCTGTCCCACTCACCTTAATATGATGGAAGTTAAGTTTTCCTGACAAATACTCCAAGTAAGAACAAAAATTATGGCTCTGAACAGAATCATTCAGAACTCAAGTGTAGAAAAAATTAAAAAGTAAAATATACTGCAGGCACAGGAACTGAAAATAAGCCACTGTCAAGATGTTATCACCTTTCCCTGGTTCATTTGGCATCAGCAATGAGTGTTGGGGACTACTGGAAGGAGAGCGAGCAGGGACAATTCCCAAGAAATCATCGGGAGACATTAAAATAAAATCAAGTGATAACTAGAAAGTACTGAGAACATTTCACTAACATATTTCACAAAGTTGCATTTCTTTCCCCCCACTCACAATGAGCATCAGACACCAACAACCACAGCTAGATTACGATGTCTATTTTTGGAAGTAAAAGTAAGCAGTTGTGTTTTCCTATTTTGTGGCTTTTATTCTTTTGATGACTTCATAATACTATCACCACTTCCACAATTTTCTCTCTTATTCTACATTTTCCTTTGAAAATAAGCTTCTACTGTAATGTCTGGCAGATGGGTAGGAAGGCATAATTGGATTAGGTGGTGTGGAGCGTGCTCATGGTTGGTAAAAGAAATAATGAATTTTCCTTTCTTGTCCACATTCAACTTTCTCAATTTCTCATAGAAAGATGCTGAAAATAGCAATTCTGCTTAAGTATTTATAGCATGTCAACTCCTTGTGTCCAAGCAGAAAATATATAAAATTTGTTCTGCAATGTCCAGCTTGTTTCAATACATACAAAGTGGAATAATTCATACATGCATAGAAAGACCACTGAAAAAGATGTCATGAACATTTTGAAAGCCCTGTGCATTTTATTATCTCCAATTTCCCTCTCTTGTAAAATTCTATTCAATTACCCATTCCTTTATTCTTAGCACATATGTTCTCAATTTGCACTGTATCAATTTGCATTTATTTGTAGATCCCTGTTGGTAAAACATTTCTTAATGTTATGTGAATGTACATTTATTTTTTTATCTCCACAACTGGATTGAAATTTCGTGTAGGACAAGCACTTAATTGACTCTCTCTGCCTCTAAGCTAGGATGAGTGCTCAATAAAAGTTTATTGAAAATGAAAACTCTTGCCTCAAAATCACTTTTCACCACCAAACACCGAAATCATAAAGGAAAAGATTGGCCCATACAAACATTTTAACTTCTGTGCTTTAAATATGGATGAATGAGCAAAATTGAAAAGTAAATAAAAATTGAGAAAACATAGACAGCATTTATGATATACAAAGCTTTTTAATCATTACTCAAGGAGTTAATTTAAATCAGTAGTAAAAAAATGAATACTTCGAGATATGAGAAGGGGTTACGATCATACAATTTGCAATGAAGATGATAGATACATACATATATACATGGATACATATATACTTAGATATAATCATATGAAAAATATACTGACACCAATACTAATGGAAGAAAATAAGATTTAAACTAATTCAAAACTTGTGTTTATCTCTTAAATTGGCATAGACTCTAGGAATAATAAAGTTAAATATCAGTATAGTTGTGGAGGAATCAGGAACTTTTTTAGACCTGTGGGAGGAGTGCCACATGGTATACACTTTATGGAGGAAGTTTTTACCATGTGAATCATATATTTAAATACATATTCAAATCTTGGCCCACAATTCTACCTCTGTGAATTTATTATATAAAAAAAATAATGAGTGTATTCAATAACATACACTTTGTAGACAACTAAATGTATTGTCTGAAAAGGGTATCGTTACCAGAAAATTAGTGGCAAACATAAAAAGATTGAATATTTGTCTACAGATTGCTGGTTGGCACATTGTGTAAACATATTGCATATGATGGATTTGGATTTCGTTTAAAAAATGAAATATAATTCTATCACAAATGGCTGATTTTCATACTTTAAATTTTTAGTCACATAATGACTTCACAATACTTAGACCTTAGATCCTGCATGCTAACATACAGTAATTGTCCAAAAGCAATCTAAGTCTAAAAGATTAGAGTGTATAAAATTGTTCATGTTTGTGACTACTTCTACTTTTTAAAAAAAAAAAAACTGTGCTCAGGATTATTTCAAACTCAACTAATTTCAGAAATTAGGTAATATCAAATGCACTATGTATTTTTTTTCTTGAAAGAATAACTGATAACACTGATAATAATGTTATAAGTAATTGAATTTTAAATTACACACTATTCCAATTAGCTGAAGTATCAGAGAAAGTTGGTCATTGATATATAATTGGTACTTTGCTAGATTCAATATGACCAAAGAAAAGCAATTTGTTTACATAATAAGTAGTCAATCAGCAACTTCCTAAAAATATGAGTAGCACAAACAGGTCCCTTTTGGGGTAATCACCTTTAATGGATTAGAGAAAATAATGTTAACCGTACATTGTGCTTATTGTGTTTTCTTGGCCTACCGTATTTTCTGCATGTTTTTGTGACATAAACATCTGTTTTCTTTGCTTGTGGTTATAATGCCAACAGAAAGAAGCTGGACAGAGTAGCAATTTGATTGTTATACTTTTCCAAGTGCAAAGATAAGTAATAATAAGAACGGTAATCATGTTTTCAAGCAGCACAACATGTAATCCCTTAAAAAATTGAAGTATCCACATGTAGCAGAACAACTGTGGCCAATTCCAACTGGTGGCTACAGGGTATATGGGAGAACTACTCCAGAAAAGATTGATGGAGCACTCCTGTTAGGAAAAACAATATGCGTGATCATAAAACTTAACTTACATACTTATGAAAAGGATGAATTTGAAAGCAAACCATAGACCTATTTACTTATGGCTCCTATGCCTACTCCATGACTCTGACTCTCAATTGTGACTTTCCACCTATAATTTTTGGTAGATTTATGGCTGTATATATATATATTTTTTTCAATTTTTGTTCTCCTCAAGGCAAGCTGTTCATGTTTTCAACTGCCACTGAAGTATCTCTTGAAGGTAAATAGAACAGTTGAAAAGCTGTGAATAACTTGTTTGCTGGAAGTAAGAGAAAGATTCTCCTACTACTTGTAGTTTTCTACAAAGGCTCATACCAAGAATCCAAGACTCAGCCTGAGGGGCTACCTCCACAGCCCAAGATAAATTTCAGCACTCCTCACATCTCTAAGCTCATTACGATAGTGGCCCTAACAGTTAAACAAAGGAGAATGCGGACCCAACTTCATGACAGTCTGGAAAAAGCAAAACTATAGAGACGGTAAGAAGATCAGTGGTTGTCAGTGGTTAAGGGGGAGGGATGAATAGATGGAACAGAGGGGCTTTTTAGGGCAGTTAAACTATTGTGTATGATACCATAATGATGGGTACATGTCATTACACATTTGAATGTACAATACAACATACAATGTGAACTATGGACTTTACTCAAAAATACATCAATATTGGTTCATCAATTACAATAAATGTGCCACACTAATGGAATGGTGCTGACAGTGTCCTTTCAAGTTCATCTCTGTACTACTCAGATCCACTTGTTTCTCACAATAAATCCTCTCTGTACTGATAATGTTTCTTTCTTCATGATGGCAACAAAGCATAATTTCTTTAGAAAAAAAAAACTTACAAGAGGAAAAGTAATAGAACAATCTATACTAGCCACTGATATGATTGGTACTGAGGCTAAAATTAATACTCATCCTCTTCTGCCTTTTGGTCGGGTCTAGGTTGCTCACCTTGTGGGATAATCCATACTGAGACCCTGGTTTCCATACCATTGTCAAACTATGGTTACTCAATATGTAAGTATGTAAGTATGCCAACAAGAGACCCAAAGAATCAACTCAGGTCCCGTAATACCTTCCTATTCCTACTGTGTTGCAACTATCCACATTTCCATGAAAACCGGAGTCAGTTTCTCCTATAAGGATATTAACTCTGTATTGTGTTTACTGGTTTGCTGTCAGGTGGACACCAAATGACCAAACAGCACCAATAACGATAGATTAAGTGAAATGCTAAGAAAGGTTCAGTTGACCTAGAATGGGTTTGTCTGGGAGGTTTTGCTTAGCTAGGTTCTGAAGTTGGAGGTTGAGTTCAGGTCCTCTGCTAATATGTTCATTTTGGCTAAAGGAACAGTGCCTAATATATTATATTAGCATAAGAAACCAAAACATGCAATTACACTGAAGACCTCTGCTCCCATCAAATTGCTTACATTTCTGTAAGCAAATAAAGCAATCCATTGGCAAAAGTAAGTCTGAAGTCCAAGCCCAGCTTCTTTGGGCAGGATAATCAACTCACCCACAGTAGGTGGAAGAGGGAAAGAATAATTTCCTGGGAAAATTATTTTCCTACAGCTTTCTGACATTGTTAAATGATTAAATTAATTAATGTTTTAATTTCTTAGGGCATCTCCTGGCCCCAAACACATGCTATGTAAGAAAATGCTAAATAAAAATAAATAAATAAACAAACCAGTGATCACTTGCAAAACCAAATAATTTTTCCAGTAGTATATATCCCTAGTATTAAAAGAAATAGTGATTCTACTGCTATAACTCTTCAAACTATCAGAAATAACTACCAATGATAACGTGATAGAACTAGAAAAGGAAAATCTCTTACCTCTGCACTATGAATATTATACCATATAATATAGAGAAGAAACTCTTTTCCAGAATACTATACTGCTTACATTTATGTTTATTAAATAAAAATTCTTAAGACTAAAGTAAATCTTCAAGTTCAGTTCGGCTTCCTTAAAAGAAATGTAAATTCATTACAGAAAAATGTTATTGAGGCAAAATTTCAAGTACAGCAAGCTGAACATCCCAATTATAAAACCAATTGTCTATGTGAGAGAATGTTGGCCAGGAATCCACATCAGTGGGCTGTACAGCAATTGCTTACAGTGATACATCAAAACCATAATTTATGCTTTGAGATGATATTTAGAGTTTGTATTTGGAATTCAAAGTTAGTATGTTGAAATAATAAGAAAGAGAATCAAGATATCTTTCTAAATCTTGCACTCTTCCTATGACAACCACCTTTATGTTATAAAGTGTATCCTTTAAATACTGATGTATATGATAGTGTTTTTCTTTCTTTTAATCATTTTTATAGAGCCTGTTATTCCATCCATACACAACTATGCTTCATTTCTATAAATAAAGTAGCTATTCTGAGACAACAGCCATAAGTGGCTTTCTAATGTATAACCATCCACAAGCTGATAGCTGTGTGTGACATAAGCCATAAGACTGTAGAAACCCTCAAGGGAAAGATCTCATTTTTCTCTAGGTGTGAGATGAAACTACAACTATTAAAGAAATCTGCACCCAAGATTTGTCTATCTATTATTTCACCCCACATTATCCAACCCTTCAAGTGAAAGCCACACTCTGGAATGATATTTAGATCATACAAGACAGCAGAGGTCCAACCAGCATGAAGTTAGTGGTGAGTTTTGTAGCCAGCAGTTGCTGTTGCTGAACAATGTGAATGGGAACTATTTTCCAGGAGGAAAATCAGATTGACACTTTGATCTTAATGGATCATAAGGTAAGAAAATATGTCTAGAATTTAAACTAGGATTTTAGCAGGTAAGATTTCCACTATATGTTTTATCCCATCGTAACAAATCCCATGGTAACCCATATGTTATTTAAAATACTGTGCACAGATTTATTAGACAAATGTATTATTCTCTTTACAAAAATTAAGACTTGATGCTCCATTTTGCTCCCTTTTCCCAGTGTATCATTGATATGAATAGAAAGCTCTTAATCAAATACACTGTTGTTCTATATTTTTAACTGAGATAAATACACAACTTGATGACCTCTGCTATTTCTAATATTAAGCTATAAATAAGGAAAATAAGAAAATGACTTCCATTAGCTGGAAAATATCTGAATTCAGTCACATTCGTGTATGAATTATTTTGCTTCAACCTCAGAGTCATTTAAAGGGAATTTGTGTTTTCTCTTGGACATTGTTAG
Organism: Lynx canadensis; assembly: GCF_007474595.2. Taxonomy (NCBI): domain Eukaryota; kingdom Metazoa; phylum Chordata; class Mammalia; order Carnivora; family Felidae; genus Lynx; species Lynx canadensis. The sequence continues at coordinate 135,843,831 of NC_044311.2, read as the reverse complement.
ATCTATAAAAATGTTACTAGGCATTATGCCATCTCAGCACTTCAGCAGTGTGATGATAATGGATTCCTCTCTTTGCTCCATTTTAAAATCTGCTACAATATTAAAAAGAATGAGGATTTGTGATATCATTGTGTATAAACTTAAGTCATATAAACTAACTTCACAATTAAGTCCATTAGGTAAAATACTATGTGCTGAAAACTACCTTAAATTCCTCACCACTAGTTTTTGTCAGAGATTTTTTTTATTCAGGCTAGAAAGTTTGTAAATTTGTACTGTATATAGTTATATAGTTATATATATAGTTATATATATATTATATATAGTTATATATGTTATATTTTTGTACATATATGTTATATATTGTACATATACATGCATACATGTGCATATATGTTATATATTTGTACATATATGTATTTAAGACTTATATGTAGGACATGTATGATTTACATGACAAATCCTGTATAATATGATGAATAGCATAATACACATCCACATATCTCTATGATTAGGGACCACAAATCTAAATGCTTTCTGTTATGAGTTGGATTGTGTCCTCCTCCCAAAAATATGTTAAAGTCCTCATCTCTAGCACCTCAGAATGTGACTTTCTTTGGAGATAGGGTTTTTACCAAGGTAATTATGTTAAAATGAGGTCATTAATATTGACCATAATCCAATATGCCATGCATACTTATAAAAAGGAGAAATTTGGGGTGCCTGGGCAGCTTAGTCAGTTAAGCATCTGACTCTTGATTTCAGCTCAGGTCATAATCTCACCTTTAGTGAGACTCACCTACACTGTTGGACTCAGTGCTCACAGTGCGGAGCCTGCTTACAATTCTCTCTCTCTCTCTCTGCCCCTCCCCTGCTCTCTCTCTCTCTCTCCCTCTCAAAAATAAATAAATATTATTTAAAAACGTTTTATTTTTAATTTTTTTAATGTTTATTTATTTTTGAGAGGGAGAGAGACAGAGTATGAGCAGGGGAGGGGCAGAGAGAGAGTGAGACACAGACTCTGAAGCAGGCTCCAAGCTCCAAGCTGTCAGCACAGAGCCTGATGCGGGGCTCGAACTCATGAACCGTGAGATCACAACCTGAGTGAAAGTCAGCCCCCCAACTGACTGAGCCACCCAGGTGCCCCTAAACATTAAAAAAATTTTTTTTTAAATAATACATAAAACGGAGAAATTTGAACATGGGGACAGACACACAATGAGGAAACACAAAGTATGGCCACACAGGGAAAAGATGACGTGTGACTAAAGCTATGTAGCTACAAGTCAAAATATGACAAGGATTGCAGATGTCAGGGAGGGAGAAGTTTTTCACTGTCCAGGGTCCCTCTGGCTGGATTAAGAATTAAACTTTCGTGGGAAGTTTAACAGGAGATTAACAGGAGAAAAAAAATCAAATTTTTTTTTGATGGGTCCACAGAGGCCCAACAATGAAATCCAGACCTAAAGAAATAACCAAGGCAGACAGTTTTTGTGATTTTTAGACAAAGACAATAAATCTGTGAGGACTAGGATGATGAAAACTTAACTTTGGACTTCAGTTATCAAGCAATTCTAACCAGAATTTGGGCTGTAATAGTAAATTGGTAAAAACTAACAAGTGTGTATATAGCCTTCTCTGCTTTAAATTCTCTATTGCTAGTGGTAAGGGTGTCCTCTTTACCCCTTGGTACAGGGAGCTTACCTTCACATGGGATATTTATTTCCTGCTTTTAGGGGAATAGAAGAGGGTCTGAGTGTCCCTTCTGCACAGACTGTCTCATAAGTAGTTTTTATTTAAAATAATATGCCAACGTGGCACACCTTGGGCAACCTGTCCTCAGACCCTACACAGACAAACACCAGAAGTTAGAGGAGATGAGTACTGATTCTCCCCCAGAGTCATCGGAGAGAGCATGGTTCTACCAGCAAGCATTCCTCCAGATCTAGCAGAGATGAAATTTTTGTTGTTTTAAGCGTCCCAGTTTTTGGTGTTTTGGTACAACAGCTCTAAAAAACCAATAGACCTTCCTGGGCATTTACAAAAATAACTGACTGACTAATGAAAATACTTACATGAATCATATTTAGCCCTGGAGATTTTGTTTTGCATCCTCAAGCATAGATGCATTTTAATCAAATTTGTCGTAAACACAAATGTGAAATTGCTACTTAATATCATAGATGTCAGCAGTAAGATTTAGAATTATCTCAATACCCTGGAAACCTGGGACGGAAACAACAGCTATCATCTTAATGGGAACAAATGAAGTGTGAAAATGCCCAAACTCCAGTTGATGTTAAAATTGTGGAGTATTTGCTACTCACAAGTATGAGGCAACAAGGACATAAATTGCTTACAAAATTGACACAATTTTAGAAGACTACATTAAAAATATTTCAATCATAGGAACTGTTATTATTCCAGGCTGAATGGAATAATACATAAAAATCATATCTATTTAGAAATGTCACCATAGAACTGAGATTATGCAGACTCCAGGGTAAAGGCTATGTGATATAAAAGCAAATGTAATGAATTAACTGACCTGCATTTTAGTACAAACCTGGCTGCAAACTATATGATTTGAAGAGGCGCACCTGGGTGGTGCAGTCAGTTAAGCTTCTGGCTCTTGATTTCAGCTCATGTCATAATCTCCTAATTCATGAGTTTGAGCTCCACATCGGGGTCTGACCTGATGGCACAGAACCTTCTTAGGATTCTGTCTCTCCTTCTCTCTACTCCTTCCCCACCTGTACACACACACTCTCTCTAAATAAATAAATAAACATAAAAAAGTTTTGTTGAACGAAAAAATAAAGCAATTCACTTGTCTTTTTGTAGGTCAGTATCATAGATTATCAAAGAAGGGGCTTATATTCAGTGCTTATTCCCTAGGATCATTGGAAGCTACAAGATTCATACGTCTATTCATTTGTATAATAGCAATTTATTGAATATATGATGTGCTAAGAATTGTAATATATTTTAAGCCTTTAATAATGAAGAGGACAGATAAGTTTCATTTTGCAGGGAACTTACTTCAATGTGCAAAAGGAGACAATGAATTAGGAGTAAGTACTATAAAGTTAGGGGGAAAATATGAGGTCATAAAGAATGAACATGGTGTAAGGGATCCCAGAGTTGTTGACCTGTATTAAAAGCATTTCATGAGAGTTGTTCATTGCATTGTGGATATCATCTTGAAAAGAAAATGTTAAAATCATAGTACATTGAAAATTGAACAGGTACGATTTTTCAGAAGGAGACTTGTTTTGTGTGTCCCATAGGTACAAATAGTAAGGGGAAGATAATGGTCATAGTTTTGGATTCAATATAAGATATTACTGAAAGTAAAAAATAAAAACTGGATGGATTATTTTAATGTCCTGAGTTCCATGATGATAATTTGATAGGACATTATATCAGAATTCCAACATTGAGCATTGTACCTTCCATCACTAACATTTAGCATAATTTTTATAACATAAACAATATTAGGTTCATAAATTTGAACAATTTGCTAATCACCCTGGAAAAAAAAATCTGAGAAAGAATAACAAACCAATAGAGATTTTCATTTCAGTTTTACAACTTGAGAGAGTAACGTAATTACTCCAAGTGTTGTTTGTTTTATCTAAAGGTGTGTGTGTGTGTGTGTGCTTCCCTTGAAGCTATACATAGTTGTTTAATCAAATTTTTGTGAGTAGATAATTAAGAAAAGAGTGGGAAGTGAAACTGGAAAGTAGACTATCAACTATTTTAGAATGAAGACATTATAAACAAGAGATTTGCGAATGGAGTGTGCCTGAAAGATGGGCCAACAGAGTATTATCATTTTGTTGGAAGTAGGCTCCCTTTCTTCTGTATCCCTGCTGCTCTGGGACTTTAATGTATTCTCCTTCCAGAAATGTCAGACTTGGAGATTTAAGGGTGTGATAGACTGTGAAGAAAAGAAAATCCAGTAATAGTATATCTGCTACATCATAATTTTAAGCTTACCCAAAATATGGGTTCAACACGACTCCAAAGACCAACTTCGAAATATTTTATTCAAAATCTTTAAAATGATTGTTTTTCACACTACATTTTGAAATTATTTTGATTTCACAATATCTTATTTTTTTAAGCCAAGACTGCTGATTTTCATTCTTGGTTCTGTGTCTGAATGTCTGGGAGGCCATTTCTTATTCTCTCATCAGTTCAATAACCCATTTATAAATGGATATAATATTTAAATAGAGACAAAGGGTTATGTTAAAATTAATACATTTTTACACGGCACACTAAGATTTTTGCTTACTGCCTCATTTAAGGAAAAAATAATCTCAGCCTAAAAATATCTTAATGATATAATGGAATTGTTCAAGAAAATTTAAGTGTCAGCTCTGCCCCAGTAATTTTTCAGAACTAAGTAGATATCTGAATTTCAGCCAGACATTTTAAACCAAGGATCTCCAATATTCTTTGACGAGTTCTAATTCAAAAGAGATGAGCAGTTGTTTACAAATGGTGTAGTGTAGCCGATTTGAGCTGAAAGGTGTTCTTTCTTGGTTTCTGGAGGAAAGCCATGCTCATGTATAGGTTTACACTGACAGAATGTGCACAAAAGTTAATTAAAAAAAGATAAAGCAAAAATTTACTACATTTTAGTTTATAATTTGGTGGGAAAGCAATAAAACATGCAGAATGGTGGCTTTTCCATGGCCATGGCAAAGTAGGTGGATATAGAATTGTCATGGACCTATCTCAATGATGCAATGGGGAGTTATGAACAGTAATTACAGTACAGACTACAAGGCTGCAATTAGGGAGACTGGTAATAACATTAGACATTGTTTTTCTTCCATATTTCCCTGGAAAATCTACTTAAGTAATGAAATTATGTTCTACAATTTTCCCATTGTATTCAAAAACAAGGGGAAAGGAGAGTGATCCCAAGATGGTGACATAGAAGACTCCAGAATTTCCCTCCTCCTATGGACACACAGAATACACAGCTACATGTGGTGCAATTCCCTTTGTGAGAAATCTGGAAACCAGGTTTGAATGGCTCCTACACACTGAGACTAGGAAACTGCCCACATTGAAACAAGCAGAAACAAGCAAGATACCCACCCCAGACACAGTGCCTTACACCTGGGCACTCCCAACTCCCAGCTTTTCCCTGAGGAGCAAAGGGTTTAGACCACACCTACCAACTTCTAACGCTGTCATCCAAGGGACGGGTCCCCAAATCACCCAGCTTTGATAGCCCCTGAGGCTTGTATTCATGAGTTCCAGAGGACTATAGCAAACACATAAGTGGTTGTTAAAGGGGTATACAAACACTACCTCTGACTATTGTCCCCAGATTCAGTGCAGAGGAAGCAGACAAAAATGGCCATCTTTCAGTTTTTCCTGGAAGTTTGAGTGCATACATTACTAATGTATCCACTGCTTGAGGGTCCAGCTTCTAATTAGCCTGCATCTAGTGCTAACTGACGTCCTCCCAGGAACCTAAAAAGCCAGTCGGCACTTGCTCACATCCTTCACTTGGCTTGCTCCAACAATAAAACCAAACCTCCAACTTCACCCTAGAAGGATCTTATTCATGCATTTAATCACCCTATATTTAGGACTGTCACACAGAGCCCTAACAAACAGAGCAGTTTTTAAATGAGTGCACAAACACTCCCTGCAGCTACACACCTGGGCTCAATGCAGAGGGCACAGGCAAAAGCACCCATCTCCCTGTTTTTCTCTGGAAACGAGTTGACTGAATACTTGTCAGGCTGCTAGCAGAGGTTCCAGTTTCTAAGCATCTTGCACATAGGACCTGACTGGGATTCTCCCAGAAGCCTGAAGGAGCTTGGGTATGTTCCACTGTCTCCCCTGCCACCCCTCACACACACATTTCTCCAACAGTAAAACCAAGTCTCCAGTTTCTCCCTAGGAGCTTGTTCACATATACGGCACCCCAAATTTTATATCTGCTATCAGAGAAATTGGATCCCAAATCACCTAGCCCTGGAAGCTAGTGGGGCTCAGCAACCACAGTCTCCCAGGGTCACACAAAACAAAAAGGTGGTTCTATTATAGAGCACGAACATTTCCAGAAACTATTCCCTCTGGCTTAGCAAGTATGAGTGAACAAACACCCAGTCCCAGTTTCTCTCTGATAAGGAGCTAGACTGCATTGTTTCATGTTCCACTGTTGAAAGTCAGGCTTCCAATTAGCCTGCATTGGAGAGCTGAAGGACCAAGCATTTATGCCAGGGATCTGGAGTAGTCATATGGGCATTTCCCCTGCTTTTGGGACACTGATGGGTCTTGGCACACCATCAACTACAGGAAGCTATTAAGAACAAAAAAAAATGGTTTGGACAAATCACCAAGGTTTTAGAGGCAATTGGGATCTCAGACAAGGCTGACAACGATTCAATTCCTACACAGGACTACTCTGTAAGGACTAGGAGAGGTGGCTGTTTTACCTAATGCACAGAAACCAACACAGAGAGTCAAAGAGAATAAACAGGGAACTATATTCCAAACAAAAGAAAAAGATCAATATCCTGAAACCAACCTTAATAAAACAGAGATAAGCGATTTACCCAACAGAGAGTTCAAAATAATGGCCACAAATACGATCAGTGAGGTCAGGAGAGCAGTGCATGAACAAAGTGATAATTTCAACAAAGACGTAAAAATATAACTAAGTATCAAGCAGAAATCATACAGATGAAAAATACAAGAACTAAACTAGAAAACTCAGTAGAGGATTTTAACAGCATACTAGACCAAGCAGAAGAAAGGATTAATTAACTGGAACACAGGGCAGTGGAAATCATGTTACCCTATTGTTAACATGATGGGAAAGCAGAAATTCTATTTTGTTTTGGGGCTCCTGGGTGACTCATTTGATTGAGCATCCAACGACCCAGGTCATGATCTCACTGTTCTGGGATCAAGCGCTGAGTCAGGTTCTGCCCTGACAGCCCACAACCTGTGTGAGATACTCTCTCTCCTTCTGTCTCCACCCTCCCCTGCTCTCTCTCTCTCTCTCTCTCTCTCAAAATAAATAAACTTAAAAAAAAAAAGCAGTTCAGTTTTGTTTTTTTCTTGTTGGTAACCAATATATGTTCATCAACATAAAATAAATGGACATTAAACAACTCTAATAATTAATGTATCCATATCTTGTTTCTTTATAGAATTTGTACCCAACAAATTCCTCTGTACCCAACTCGCTTCATTCCCAATGGTCTTCATGAGCTAGTACAAATTCTTTTTAATGTGCCATAGAAAGTTATTTATATTCTTGCTTCTGACATCCAATACAGCATGTTCTCTTACCATTCTGTATGTTATGCCCTTTCCGCATTCTGTAAATTATTAGGTTTTGTTAGACTTCTCTTTGTTTTACACCTCCTTGTTTTTGTATACGGTATTCCCACTGTATGGAATGCCCTACATCTCACCTCCCACCCTGCTTCAACATATTAGTGTGTACACATGGGCACGCAGACACACACACACACACACACACACACACACACACACACTGACCTGGCTTAGGCTACATTTTCCCAGAGACAGATCCTGAAAAAAAAGATTTGAGTACAAGTAGTTTATTTGTGTCTCCAGGAAGTAGCAAAATGCCTGTAATATAGTAGATGCTGTATCTCATGTATTTAGCAACCCAAGAATGCTAGTTTATGATGATAAATAACTTACTAATATTTGCTTCGTATGCTTACAACACTAAAGTGTTTTTATATCCACCATATTAATTAAGACAATTAGAGTCATTTTCCACCTTTTTACTAAAACAAAACTAATAAATAACAAACAAAAATGTAGACTTAACATTTTGGAAATTTCTGGCTCTGTAGTTCTGTTAAAAAAAAGCTGAAGTTGCTCAGCAAGCTTGTAGAAGGAGAACATATTTAACATTAGTCTCTATACTCTCGAGGCTTGGTTTTACAAAACCAGCTGGTTTCCATCTCCACATAGGCCCATGTTGTCTAATTGAGAAAATCATCTCCATAAGACCCTGCAGTGCTGCTCTCAATTTCTATTTTAACAGTTGATATTGTACCTTCTAACTCAGTGGTTGAGTTGCGATGTTCTCAAAAATTTGCTCTATGGCATTCTCGCTGTGCACCTTGACTCCTCCTCATTGTGTAGAGTTAAATCCCAAGTGATAGGCTGTAATGACTGGAAGGGGATTTGGAAGACATTTCAGTTCAAATATCTTGTTTCATAGCTGAAGCTGAGAAAGGATTATTTTGTTCAAGTTCACCAACAGAGGAGGGGTGATATTTAAAATATTGAACAACTTGTACAGCTGGGTATCAACCAGTCAAAACAGGGCATCAATCCGTCAGAATGGGCACGGGTCACTGAGCACAGCCACGCTAGTGCAAGGAGAGGAAGCATAGATCCTTCAGCAGAGACAGTATCGTATCCAGGCAGCACATGATGCTGCTGATTATGCACCAGCACAGCCTCTTCTCTGCCTAACCCTCTGCTGCATACTTGTAAAATAAATACAACTGATGTCTGTAATATGAAACCTTCACTATTTTATACTTTTTTTTTTCCTGGATAATAATTTAAGAGCAGGAACCATGTGTACAGAAGTTTATGTATACAGGTTTGAAATGATGTAGTAAGGAATATGGAAAAATATTGGTTTTCCAGAGTTGGTATCTTTCTGCCTCACTTCCAGATCATACAGAACATTCCAAACCAAATCTAACAAGTCTTTAAAGCAAAAATTAAAAAAGAAAGAAAGAAAGAAGAAAGAAAGGAGTGAGAAGGGAAGAGAAAGAAAGAAAGAAAGAAAGAAGAAAGAAAGAAAGAAAGAAAGAAAGAGAAAGAAAGATAGGGAGAAAGAGAACACAGTGGTTGTAAGACAAAGAAAAGTAAATTACCAACACATGATGGCTCAGGTATAATCAAATGAATTACCATAATGGTCTGAAAGCCCCAATCAAAAATTTATGAAATAATCAATAGCAGTGAAGAGGGTTATCTTGTAATCAATAATGGAAATTAAACACTATTTCTGAAATTCTTTGTTTTATTTGTTTGAAAAATCTCTGAACATTCCTGATAAATAAGTATAACTGTGATCTTAATCTTGGTATAGATTAATTTCTCTAAACATCTTCCAACACTTCAAAAAATATTTAAAAGGGAAAAAAGTAAGGTAAGTATATCACAGCCTATTTTTGCATTAATGCTATGAGGGCTTAACTTGGAACTTAATGTGTAATTCTTTATTTTAATGCACTAATATTATTTTTTGAAGAGATCATTTTTGGAGCTCTCACTGGAACATTAATTTTCATAGAGTGCTATATTATCACATTTGTTAGCAGGAAATTCAGCCCAATGTAGCTTGGAAATAATGATTACTTTCTGAGTGGAAATAAGGGTGGTTGTATTTTGAAATAATTCCTTTTCAAAAGTTATTTTTTATCTCAGCTAGCCCAAGTATAGACCATGAACATCAGTACCTTGTTTTCTCTGAGAAAGTTATATGCAAATTTTTAACTTTGATATTAACTTTGACTAAATTCTCATTTTTCTTTTATGGTAATATAGTTCCATCTATTAACTATATTAAAAGTAATTAAAGTAGGGGTGCCTGAGTGGCTCAGTTGATTAAGTGTCTGACTCTTGACTCTGGATTTCTGCTCAGGTCATGATCCCAAAATTATGAGATCAAGCCCTGCTTCTCTCTCTCTCTCTCTCTCTCTCTCTCTCTCTGACCCTCCCCTGTTCTCTCTCTCTCTCTCAAAATAAATAAGTAAACATTAAAAAAAATAAAAGTAATTAAAGTAATTTTAATTTGTGTATATATTTGTACACCTGTGCATCTGTAAACTGCTTTTTTTTTTTAATAAAGGTGAAATAATTAGCTTGGAGGATACTAAAATATTTAAAGCATCGTAAGGACACAGGCTTTGAATTGGTAGGTATCCTTTTAGTTTGCAATCTGTCTCCATTAGTTACATGATAGGCTCTTTGAGGTCAGAGAGCTCTGAAATGATTTTATTATCACTTAGTTTCTCCCAAACTTGGCACAATGGCTTACATATGAACGAATTTTCAACAACAGCATCGTGAATGAAATTATTGAGATTGTTTAACAAACAGGACTCTTCCGTAAAAATTAGAGACGGCACATGCTGAATTCTCACACAATAATGTGTTTTACACTAGAGACTATTACTACTAATACCAATGGGATACGTTCTATATAACAGAAATCTTGTTACTCTTTGAGCATACATAAAACGGCTGAGGACACTCCACAGAGAAATTCCAAACATATCGTGTGATAGAGAACTATCTTTGAAATAGGCCATTTTACAAACTATTCTTCATCTAACAGTGGATGTAATTTATGAATTTTGTACAAAATAGGCATAAACATTTTCACAAGAATGGTGTGTATCATTGAAAGATTCTTAGCATATTTATGTTACCGTGTAGAATAGTAATCAATAGTGTGATGGCATTCATATTTTTAAATTCATACCAGGATGCCTGGAAAGGTTTTTTTTTTTTTAATATTGTACAGAAGTTAATAATGGATAATATGCATAAATGTGCTTGTCTAGGAATTATATTTAGCTAGTACTTGAATTTCAACATAACCAAGCAACTTAATTTTGCAAAAACACATGATTGCTCTAAGAATGTTGCATAGAAAAATCTCCCACTCTTCTCAACCTCTCTCCTATAAGGGTTGGGGCATAACGTAAACAAAAAAATATTTTGAAACATAGTCGGCATGTTGCTCATCTTTTTCCTTGTTTGTCCATACCAATTTTTTATCACAAGATAGATATTTTTTATGCCCAGGCATTTTTTTTATCAGTAAAATAAAGAACAATAATGAAAAGTATCAACACAAAAATAAATGTGGGATTAAGAAAAAAATCCTTTAATGAATTAAACATAAGCATGACTCATGCCATGGGTCAGTTCAAGTTCTATCAAAGGTCTGTCAGCCTTTGTAGATGATTAGCAGGTTGTCTGCACCTTTCAAATATTTTATGCTTAAACTAAAAAAAATGCTGTTCAGGGTTGGTGGGGAAAGTAAGAGACAAGTAAAAGATAAATGGAAAACTGGATAAAACATGATTATAAACTTTGTAAGATGAATTTCTCTAAATGCACTTAATGTTTAAGGGAAGTGATATTTAACACACAGAAAGGCTTCTGGTAAAAAACAAAAATTAGAATTAATAGCTCATAGGCAGATGGGTACTACTGATTAACTGATTAAACTTCCTGAAGTATTCACATTAAATTAACTTTCAAAAACATTATATTAATAAATTATTGTTCTTTTTTAGAATATATATACATATATACACACACATATACACGCACATGCACATAGAGAGAGAAATTCACATATATAGATAAACACACACACAACATGTGTAGCATGTGCATTTTTATCCAAGGTATCCACTTAGAGACTAAAATTTCTTGGTTTTCAGCTGTGCCCTAAATTTCCTCTTTGGGCCAAGTTATATGGCTGAGCATGAAAGACTGGGCTTTATAATAGGGATCCTGACAGAACTTTAATTATCCTGGTGTTATTTGAGTGCTACTGTAGTTAATTCTCTTATATACTGATAGCAAAAGCAACAGTGACTTGTAACCTGCAGCTAACACATTTTTATTAACTCCTTCCACAATTTTGATATTTCATTATAGATTTTGGCACCTTATTTTGCCCGACTCCCTTTCTATACTCAATCTTGATTTACTTCGATACATTGAGAAAAGATATTTTCTATTTATTTCATATTACTTCCTTGTCCCTTCTTCCCCCATAGGGCCGTTACATTTTTAGTTAACTCAGTATATTGGGTTTTTCACTCAGTGAGTGATGTCTTTAGATAGGACCCTCCGATCAACCCAGTTGTGTTTACGTCACATGATTTCAAGTTGGAGGCTTATGAGATAATTAGCTATCTCAAGACATTTCCCCACAATATCATTTCTAACATATTTAATAGTGAATTCTTAAACTAATCAGAGTGTTAACTAAATATCAAACATTAGTAGAACTGTATGAAAATTTCTCTCAAATTAGCTCCAAACTTACAAATTACAAGGAGTACATGACATGTCTTACCACAATCTACTACAGACTATACCCTAGCTTGATGAAGACAGGGTCATGTCATAATTTAATATTCATAGACCCAGTGTAAATGTGATTTGTTAAAGCTAGTAGTAAGAATTCATGTGAATTTAGGCACTGGTTTAGGGGGCAGGGCTTGATGGGAACAAGTCATTTGCTTTGTTTTGGAAGTTACATATATGAAGATGTTCAGTTAATTCCTACCTTTCTCTCTATCCATGTTTTGTTAATTCATTAATCCCCTACAACCCCAACCATACCATTTCATCATTCAGTCATATTCCGTTACTTCCAGGATCCAGAATCATGTCTGGATTTCCAAGCATGAAGTGAATGCTTAGAGTCTGCAACTTGGCCCCTTCTCCTTTTCTCATCTTTTTCCAACAGCCTGTCCCCTCCAAATGCCTCCAAAAGTCAAGGTCACATTTGGATTTCTTTCTCATGCTGATTGTGTCTTATTTACTTGGTGAGGAAAAGCTTTGAGTCAGTAACACGCTTATAAAAATCCAACGGAGTAAAGCTCAAATGCCACTTCCTTTAAGATACTTTCCTCACCCCATGAGAGAGAATTTCTTCTGGTTTGTTGCTTCTCTCACAGACATGACTTAATGAATCTGCACTGTAGGGATTTGAATCATGCCTCCTTCAGGGACCAGCTGTGGAACCCTGAATATGTTTTATTTTTACCCTCCATGTCTCAGCTTCTTCCTCATAAATCTGGGTTGTGAAGATATTATAGGTCTATAACCCCTTATCCAGTTCTGAATCCAAAACTCGCCAAAAAGTAAAGAAGCCTTTCTTTTGTTAATTCAGATGGCTACAAATTCAACATGACCTAAGTTCTTCCAGAAGCAAAAGCTGACTTGAATTAATCTTATAATCTTCATCATACTTAGTATGAATATTCACATTTTACTCCAGAAGTACTAGTGTATTTTATTACAGGTTGTTCTCTCAGATCCTCCTGGGCACGTTAAAATACTTTTGTGTATCCTCAATAGTGGTGTGTAAACAAAATGTTTAGAAACCGATGAACTGCAGTCCCAACAATTAGATGGTGATGGTGCAAGTCTGGCCTGATTGTGTATACCCAGCATAAACCTTCCATCCCCTCAAACCCTGCATTTTCCAGAATTTTTACATTAAATTCAGAATGAATGCCTAGATTAGATAGTCACTATCTTGGTAAATATGCCTTAATAACAAACTTGATGGGGAGCAAATCTAATTTAGCCTTAAAGGAATTTAACCTGAGGTTCTATTTATTTAAGGACAAACACAGCATATGAGAAGTGATGTTCTTCATCAAAAAGGCTTTTCAACCAGGAGGGGAAAAAAGTGAGTACAATTAGGTACATTTGAATAAACATAAGGAAGATCCAAGTTGAGGTTAGGTTAAATAAGCATCTCTCTCTCTAATGTGCACCAAGACTTCACTTAACTCAAATGATTAAACATTTTCTTTTAACCTCTCCTTCATATTGTTTCATATCACATTAAAGGCTTTCCAGGCACACCTGATGGCTCAGTGGGTTAAGCGTCTGACTCTTGGTTTCAGCTCAGGTCATGATCTTGAGGTTTTGCGAGTTCAAGCCCCACATCAGGCTCTGTGCTGGCAGCACACGATCTGCTTGGGATTCTTTCTCCCTCTCTCTCTCTCTTTGTCCCTCCCCCACTCATGCTCTTTCTTTCTCAAAATAAATAAATAAACTTAAAAAAATGCTTTCCTGTTTTGGGGGTTTTTGTTTGTTTGTTCGTTTGTTTTAGTTTCTCTAAGCCAGACAGAATTTATCCTGAACCCATCCAAGTTACCACATGTCAGTCAATCCATCAGTGAAGCATAGCGGAAGTCTAAAATGGGTCACAATTATCCAAGAATATATACATAACATAAGGCATTTTAAAAGCTTGGGGACTATGGGTCCATTGTACATTCAACCTCTTCATCTAGAGTTAAGGATTTAGCTCCATAATTAGAGAACCAGAGAATCTTTTACCTCCGGAGAACCGGAGGTAAATGGAGTGGAAAAAGTAGAAAAGAAGAAGCCCACATTCCCTCTAAGCATTCACAGTTGAAAGTGCCCAGCACCATAGGTACATTTCCACATACTTATCAGAGAAAAAATATGTTTGGCAGGTATATTAATCTGCTTGGACTGCCATAACAAAATACTATAGACTGAGTAGTGTAAACAGCAACAATTTATTTTCCCATAATTCTGGAATCCGAGATCAAGTTGTCATCAGGGATGCTTGCAGACAGCCTATTTCTCATTGTATCCTCATAACTTCTCTGTGCGTGCAGAGAGAGAGGGATTTCTGGTGTCTCTTACCCTCCTTATTAAAACATCAGTCTCACTGCATTAAGGTCCCATTCTGAAGACCTCATTGAACTTTTACTACCTCATTAGTGTCCCTACTTCCAAATACAGGTCACATTGGGAGTTAGGGCTTCCACATATCAATGCGGGGGGTGGGAAGGACACAGTTCGGCCCGGAACCCAAAAAAGGTATCTCACAGGACATTGTGGATTTCTTGCAGATATCCATTTTCTTTCCCTTTCATAAGGAACCTTGATTTCATTCAGGGATCATCCCTTCTTTGTCTTGCACATATGCCCCAATGAAACCTGACCATAACTCAAGTTTTAGTGTTTGGCCAGTATGACTTTAGGTAGAATAGCAATATAATTTATTATCTAAACTGGGACAATTTCAAAAGTGAAAGGGACACCATTTAATTATGACAGAAAACATATTTGGGGAAAACTGGGATGTCAGGTCCCTGTTGGACATGTTTGGTTCAAGAATGAGATCATGATCCAGTTTGTGGATCTAAAGTGCATTTAAAAGGGGGTGCCTGGGTGGCTCAGTTGGTTAAGCATCCGACTTCGGCTCAGGTCATGATCTCACAGTTCATGTGTGTTCGAGCCCCGTGTTGGGCTCTATGCTGACAGCTCAGAGCCTGGAGCCTGCTTCAGATTCTGTGTCTCCCTCTCTCTCTGCCCCTCCCCTGCTTGCACTCTGTCTGTCTCAAAAATAAATAAACATAAAAAAAAAATTTAAGTGCATTTGAAGGTATTTGTTGGGGGCTTTAAGGAAGTCCTTCCTCGTTATTCTCCTTTGTACAGGGTCTTCCCCCCTCCCCATGTAACACTTTTAAAAGCTGTTATTTTATTTTATTTTATTTTATTTTATTTTATTTTATTTTATTCTATTCTATTCTATTCTATTCTATTCTATTCTATTCTATTTTATTTTATTTTTTTTACCATCTAAAAATAAAGTAGCCACTGGGGTGCCTGGGTGGCTCAGTTGGTTAAGCGGCTGACTGACTGTTGATTTCAACACAGGTCATGATCTCACGGTTTGTGAGTTTGAGCCCTACATCACAATCCATGCTGACAGTGTAGACCCTGCTTGGGATTCTCTCTCTTCCTCTCCCTCTCTGCCCTATTCACACTGTCTCTCAAAATACATAAATAAACGTTAAAAATTTAAAAAAATAAAGTAGCCACATGGAGAGAATCTTAGCAGAGGAGAGTTGGAGGTGCTACAGGATTGAATAAGTCAATCCTCAACCCCCAAATTATCCCAGCACATATAGATGCACTTCTAAGAATAGGCAATTTTTCTTATAGTTTAAGTTAGTTTGAGAAGAATTCTCTGTCATAGCAAGAAGCATTGTACATGGTTTCGATTTGTTTTGGCCAAGTTGTGAAAACAATTTATCTATTATTTTTCATGGTTAATTGCAAAACCTGATTTCTCTGAACCTCACTGTCTCCATTCCTGTCTTCCTTTTTTTTTTTTTTTTTTTCTTCTTTTCTTGCTACGATTATCATTCTTTATGTCTTGGTTTGGGTGATTCCATTATGGTTCCAGTCTCCTCCAGCTTTCTTCGGCCTTAAATCTTGTTCTGCCAATCACATTCATAAACCTGTCTTCAAACATCAGCTTTCTAAGACACTGGATGCTTTTAGCTAAAACGAATTAAAATGTTTGAACACAAAACACAAACACTTGGGAAATTGGGGATGTAGAAAAATAAATCACTAAAAGAGTAACACAGAGTAACCCTAATTGGTGGCTGCATTTGAGTAAACATGTAGCTTTTATCAGAATATTTGCAAAAGGGTGTTTTTAAGTTATTTAGAGCTGAGATATTTTTAACCTGACTCCAATTTCACAGATATGTCTACTTCTGTGTCTGCATCTACAATGGTCTCTTTATCTCAATCTTCAAGAATCTGTCTCTCTCCTACTCCCTAATATAATCACATTATGTTTATACTTATTATGTATTGTAATAGTTATACTGATTAATACCTCAAAATTATTAAATAATATTAATATTATAAACATTAATTATACATAATAGTATTATATTGAGGATTTGCAGAAGAGATAAAATGATGTAGAGGATACAATATTTCTAATATATTATGTACTTCTGTTTTTATACATTATTATATTATGTTATACTATATTATATAATTATATCATATAGCATATTATTGTGTATAGCATATAATAATAAATTATAATATAATATATAATATTATATTATATATTATGTTAATAATAACAATATAGTTATATAATAGATTATATATTATGTGTAATTTTACAATATATTAGAAATAGTGTATTAATTGTAAGTTAATAAAATTATGATATACCATAATTATATATTAGAAATAGTGTATCCTCTACAACAGTTTATCTCTTCTGTAAATCCTGAGTATAATACTAACTGTCCAAACATAATGGGAAGTATAACAAGATCATTCTAGACAATATGCTTAATATTTTACCTGATAGCTCTAAAAAGACAGTTAAATGTGGCCAGTCTGTAAGACTTAAGTCACACAAGACAACATAAACATAGTTAGAAACATAGTGTTTTAGAATACTGACTGTAGCACATCAAATAATATCATTCTGAATTCAATTTGGAGTCATATTCTTTCATCTCTTCCAGGTAATTCTGAGTGGGAACAGACTACAAGTTAAAACAGTGCAAAAAACAAACAAACAAACAAACAAAAAAACGACACGCACACAAAATCAGAGAATTTTAAAACTTTTGCCAGACATCAGAGTGACAGATACAGCTACACATCTCCAAGGATGCATTATCTATTTCCTCCTTTTAATCAGTGAACTTTCTACCGAGTTTAAACCGAGCACATAGTCAGAGATTGCATTTCACAACTTTCCTCACAGTTATGAACCATCACATAAATGAGTTCAGGACAATTGGGGAAGGACAGAAATGACATGTTTTACTTCCAGGCCTTTGCGTTAAAATGTTTTGTATGAGTGTGGTATTGTGACTTATAATGAGAAAAATATATTCGGTCTTTGTCCCCATTCCTGGCACAGAGCTCCTAACACTCTTGGAATTTTCTAAGGGTAGAGAGGGGAAAAGGTATCTTCTGTTGCTTTAATGAAGTGACTTTTGGACCCCACCTAAGTTTGTGGCCTGGTTGACAGGATCTCAAACATGTGATTGGAGGGTTAGACTTTCAGTCCCACCCCAGACCTCCAGGGAAGGAGCTGGAAGTTGAATCAGTGGCCAAAGGGCAATAATTTAATAATTGTGCTATTGTAATGAAGCATACATAAAACCCCCAAAAGTGATATTTGGAGAGCTTCCAGGCTGGGGAACACGTGCTGGGGAAGTGGAACACTTTGAGGGGACATCAAAGCTCTGCACCCTTTCCCCAGACCTTGTTCTATGCATCTCTTCTACCTGCCTGTTCCTGAGTTATATCCTTTTATAATACTCTGATAATCTAGTAAGGGAAATGTTTCCCTGAGTTCTGTGAGTCGCTCTAGCGAATTAACTGAACCTGAGGAGGGGTTCATGGAAAACTGAAATCTATAGCCAGCTGGTCAGAAACACAGGTGGCAACCTGGACTTGTGATTGTTGTCTGAAAGTGTTGGGGGCTGACAGTGGGGACCCATCTTGTAGGACTGAGCCCTTGCTGCAGAATCTGATGCTATCTCCAAGTAGATAGTGTCAGAATCGAGTTGAATTGTAGGACACCCACCCCGTGTCTGAGAATTGCTTGAAGGTGTGGGAAGAAAAACCCACATATCCGAAATGGGCACAGAATATTAAGGAAGTAACCCATTCTCTCTTTTCTTTCCTTACTGTGGGTTGGCATTAGAAGATGAATAAACTCATTCTTACTGATGTCAAAGAGGATCATGGCCTACATGATGGGGAACAACAAGCTGACCTCTTGCTTAACTTTGTGGAGCAGTGTTGAAATACCAACCATTTTTTATTAGTAATTAGATATTGTTCTGACACCGCTTCAGCCTTCAGTCATCTTTATATACTCAGGAAAATTCCCTGCCACTTTAGTGCAAATAGCCAAATATTTGTATATGGTAAACAACTCATGCCTTTATCCCTATGCTTTAATTTTGTGTGTCCAATATAAGATGAAATGCAGTCTTCCTAAAATTACTAATCCAAACAATCAGCCCAAGGAGACACACACATACACACACAAAGAAAGAATACAACACATAAGCCTCAACCATTTTCATTCACAGAAGCAAATCTTACTTCATTGACTATGTTTAATGATCATTTCCTCCTCAGAGCCCACCTGTAAGTCAGCGTTAGGTTCCATAATCATGAGGCACAGGGTACCAAGAGATCTCCTTTACCACGGGGTTTAAGATCTCATTTGTACATTTATTTCCAGGATTAGCTTTCCAAATTCCAAATTGTAATGAAACTTTGAAAAGCATTTAACCTTCATGAGGCATCTGAAAATAAGTGCTTATGAAAATGAAAAGCTTGGCACCCTCCAGAGGCCCTATATCAATCCTCACACTCACTCTCTTCATTTTCATATTCACATGAAGTTCCTGATAATAGGGTTGGCAACAAAATCTCCAATTACTGCTGGACAACAGTGATGTGTGCATGCTGAAACTTGATCAACCTGCACTTAATAAGAACTTGAATCTCAATATCTATGTTGAGTTTTAAAAAGCATTAGATTGCAAAGGGAAATTTTTTGTTTCATTAATTTTATAGTGAATGGCAATTTCCCACACATCTCATCCTACTGAATAAATTTGTTCATTAGCATAAAAACAATAATTCATAAAATGCTCATCTAGGTGAGTACTCAATTTTTATGTGCAGTCATGGTGCATTTAAAAAATTTATTTCACTTTTTAGAAATGAATTTTAACCATACTTTTGATTTCTTCTGTCACGTGGAGTTCTTTCAAAGATCAGGAATATGCTAGGTATTTTGATTTAGATGAACAAATAATAAATATCCAGTTTGGGAGGAATATAGTCACATATGATTTTATATAAACACAAACATATATGTATCCAAATATATATATATATATATATATATAGATATATAGATATGTAACTGTATATGTAGGTATGTGTATGTGGGTGTATATATATGGTAAATATGTATTGCCTCAGCAATTGATAATATACAAATAGGTGTCTATCTATATATACAGCTGTTTGTATATTATTAAATGCATGTGCAACATTCATGGAAGAAAAAAATGTCATCATTAATCCTAAAATTCTAAGCATCTTCAAAATGTCAATTACTATGACAGGGTGGTAGGGATTCTGATATAAAATAGTGTTTATCTTCAAGAAATTTTCCACTTTAAAGGGCTTTTAATTTTCATTCAGAAAAAAAACCTGTTTGTAGCTCAGTGTGATAACTGCTATCATGCCTATAAATACTAGGTATTATGAAATTTCTGGTAAGAGGCATTTAACCAGGTCTGATGTGGGAGAGACTGGAAGAGGTAAGATTTTTAAAGTAGATAATTTTGAGATTATCTTGAATTGCAAACAAGAGATAGAGAAATGCACACCCCTGCTATTTCAATGTATAAAAGAAACATCTGTGCAAAGACAGAGTATAGGTGAGTGGAATTTGCTGCCCTACGGTCTGTCTCTTGGCATGTGGACTATTTGGGGCTGATTGTTTTTTAAGAAACAGAAGACTAAAAGAGCTTTTCATTTTGCTTTCTCTACTAATGGCCTAAAAGAATTTAAAGGATCTGTTCCAGGAAGAGAGTGATCACTACAGGTAACTACAGTATAATATTAACTAGGTGTGGTAGATAGCAAGAAACTTGGCAAATTTGTTAAAATATCTCTCCATGTCCTATTGTTTCTGTACAGTCCAGCAAAACTTGTTTACCAAACATTTAGTCTTTTCATCTTCCTGTGAATTGTCCTACATCTCTTTGAAGTCCCAGATCCACCCCCCCCCCTTCCCCTTAGCTCAAAATGACCTAGAAACCCTCTACTGCCTGACTGCCTGTGGGCTTCATATTCTCATGGAGCCCTATCCATATTCAATTAAACGTGATTTTTCTCCTTTTGACCTGCCCCATGTCAATTTAATTCTTAAAATGGCCAGAAGAATCATAAACAGTAGAGGAAAAAAAAATTTTTTTTTTTTTCCGGAGCAAGCAGTGGATCGATGTACATTGTTCTTTGTGGAGAACACTGTGCAAATGAGGTCACGGTCCTTATTGGAACCAGATGCTCCTACTCCATCCCTCAGCACTTTTTTCCATTGTCCCACCAACAGTTTCGATCATACACACAGCCATCAGAATGAAGAGGATAATTTTGTATTTAAAACCATGGAAAAAAATCGTTTTAAATTGGTAACTAATTTGATGAGAGACAGGGGTAAATGGGATAAAATTTTTCATAACAATATTTTTTCTCTTCGATACTTCTTTCCTTATTCAATGTGTCATAATTATTAAATGATAGTGTCAGTATATAGAGATAAATATGTCTTTTACCTTGAAAAGAATACGCTCGACTCAAAGAAAGATTGTTAGTAAAATTGTGCATTTAACATTTCCCTGTAATTAAAAATAATAATAATACATACATACATAAATGTTCCTGTGATTTTTATTTCAGCTTCTTTTTCCCATTTTAGTGTTTAAAACAGAGACATGACTTCTGTAAATGTTTCTGCTGAGAGTACTTGAAATTCACTAAAGTCCATACTGCAAACCCTAAGTACAATTTCCTCTTTAGAGTATTTTTCTTAAGTAATGGTTTTCCCCAAGTCTATTTTCCTATTCACTCTTCTAAATTTTTGCTTTCAATTACATTCCAGGGAACTGCCCCTTCACCCCCAAAATTTGGTTATACTTTTTTAAGGGTTAAATTGTAGTGTAGGGCTAACCTGTAGCCTTGGGAAATAACAGACTTGTTTTGATACTGTAGGTTAAGAGATAACAGCCTTGTCCTATCAATCAAGGGAACAAAAGTTCAAGGAAAATCAACTGGATTAGTGTTTGGATTGGGGCAAGGGCATGTCTGAACTGTTTCCACCCCCATCTGGGAACTATTCCTTTGTTCTGTTCCCAGGTGATAAGACGATGTGGTCCACTCTAAAAACTCTGTACCCCGGCTGTTCCAGGCCGCACTCTGGTCAAGAGTGTTGGTCCCAATCGGTCGGCCTTGCCTCTCATTGCAATAAACTTTGTTGTGACTGTCACTGGTGCCCGTAGCATTCTGTTTCAGGAGTCGTGTGGATGCAACACTTTAAATACAATTTAAGTCTTATATTTATAGATTCAATGTCATATGGCAGAATACTATAATTAAAATGAGCAGTTTTCAATTTAATTGCTCATATGTGTAAATACTATTTGTTTTGAAATTCAACCCACATGTAGCAAATTGCTTTTTAATGGTCTACCCTGCAAACAGGTGTAGTATGCAAAGTTACAGAGAGTTTTAATAGCTTTGCCTGTGGCATCTTTTTGCAAAGGATGAATTGCAGCTACTGCCTAATTTAAAAAAACAAAAACAAAAAGATAGTGTAACATATAAAGTATTGCAGGTACCCAGATTTTCTACCAGCCAAAGGAATGAAAAATATGAGTAATAATGTTGGGAAAAAAAGTAAAGTTATGCACCATAAGATGGCCTACTGGGGGGGGTGGGGGACTAACATAAGCTCTAGTTTCTAGTTTAGAGACTCCTCTTCCAGGTTCCTCTTCCTGCCCCGCTTGCCTCAGGCACCAAATTACTACTAATGAGGAATGCAGAAGTAACAGACTATAAATTGTCCCCTCTGTTGATGCTCTGGGCTCAGACCTCTGGAGAATGATCTCCTCTGATCCCACAGGTGTAAAATAAACCTCCTGCCTTCCAAGATCTCCAAGTGCCGCTTGGTTTTTCCGCCAGCGTTCCACCCTGGTTCCTAACAATGAGAATAATTTATCATTACTTCCATTGAAGCAACAACCAACGCTATGGCTAAAAATAAAATGACTTTGAGTCAAATGTCAAAATCATGTCATACACAGGGAGTAATTCTTGGGGAAGTTCAGTGCCCAGATTATTTGGCTACCCCTAGACACATTCTACCAGTGTTGTTGTTGTTGTTGCTGTTTTTTTTTTTAATTCTTTCTGAATTCTACTTCTGTCAAGAACAATGCTTGATTACCAGTTGATTACTCTGGCCGGTAAAGATAGGCAGTGACACATTTGTCCCAAAAGTCTGAGTGCAGGTTTAAACTTTGGTAACTTCAAATGTATAATCAGTATAACCTTAAAATTGAAAGTTTATATTTAATTTTCTTGAACATTTGTTTATTTTTGTAAATTTTTAATCAAATTCTAATTATCTTTACTTTCCATTTTGGTCCCTCAGATTGAAGGTGGTGGTATTGTCTAAAAACTATGCTTTTTTTTTTTTTTTTTTAAGCACAAATTTCAAAATCTAGAATTGTCTGTTCTTAACTTTTGCAACCTACAGATCTAAGTTTGGATCTTAATTCTGATACTATTTGTGGGAATTTGGAGAAAATATCAGTTATCTCCAATGAAATAATTTGAACCAACAAAATTGACTTTACAGGTTCCTGTAAAAATTAATAAAAATATATATGCAATTTCTACAATGGGACCTGAAATTTGGTAGATACTACTTAACTTTAGGCATTATAATTAATTTTGTGGATTCTTCATTTGGTTTTTAACTTCATGTAAAACACACTAGATGATTAAGACCAACTAAGGAAAAAACAGTAACATGTAAGTGGAACCCACAACAAAATGTATTATTCAATTAATATGACCTTTCTAATTATAAACCACATTTTTTTTTTTTTTTTTTTTAACCACAGACTGATGAGGGAGTTATGAGGCAGGCTAAGGGGGAAAGCACAAGCTAGGCTTGTGCTTTCCCAGCCCAGGTGGGATATGTGTGATATTCATTAGACACTCCCAGCTACACCAGAACAGGAAAGGACAAATAAACAAATGGTTACACCAATAAGAGTCTCCACCAGTTTATCAGAAAAAGGCAATCCCATCAATAGCCTAAAATCCAGGAACTCCCTATTGTCTTAATGCTTGCTAGAGGGAAAAACAACCTTATCTCCACAATAGCTAGGCCTCCAGTAATCTGTGTCTTTAGCATATGAAAATCCCTTTAGGAACTCCCTCTCCCCTCCCCACTCCATAAAATGGTCACTCCCACACTTACAGTGCAGCTCTTCCTGCCCACAGGTCCTGTCCCCATGTTTTAATAAAATCACTTTCTTGCACCAAAGACATCTTCAAGAAGTTTTTCTTGGCCATCTGCTCCAGACCCCACAAACACCATTATCACCCTAAATTTCATCACAGACCATCTTTTGATATGCAAAATAATGCTGTATTCCTCATCACATTTTAATTTCCACTGTATTCCTCATCACAACTCAATATAGTGCAGCAACATCTTGAGGATACTGGTTTGGGGATCAGGCAAAATTGATTTGCATTCTTTGATATAACACTTAATAACTATATGTCCATGAGCAAATTTCTTAATCCACAATCACCAAATCTCAATTTCCTCAGCTATAATAATATATGGGCAATCAATCCAACCCAAACCCATTTATGCAATCCAGACCTTGTGATTTAGAATAAACTGACTCAGTCAGCCTAATCCTCATTCTGCCCAAGTCCCTTCCCAGGTTTTCCACACATACCTAGGATGTGAGGTGACTCTTGCCTTCTGTTCCAGGAAAATGAGTGTTTCTTGCAACTAGAACATTGGCACTCAGAAAGCATGGACATTTTTTGTTGTGTTGGCTGTTTATTTCCAGTGTCCCAACACTGCAAATCAATAATAGAATTTTTATCGAATGATTCAGTTAATAGACTTACTCTCCTTATATGTCTAGGTTCTTTAAATTCTCTGCTGTTCAAAATAAAAATAATCATTACGGAGGTTCTCAATGATTTAACACTATGAGTGGCAAAAGATATAAAATTACATTGTCTTCTCTCATACCACCAGAATGTCAGAATAACAGAGACTTATTTCCTTACTGTTACAGTTTGTCCCTCCACATCTTCTAAGGCAAGAACATGTATAGACCTTTTAAAAATAGAAAACATATTGAGAAGGAAAGCCAGTGAGAGCAGATAAAAAAAAGGGCCAGCCAGATGTCCAAGGCCAGATACTCTCCTTGTCTGCTTTAGGCTTCAGTAATCTTGCTTGCCCCTTACATCAGCCAGCAGCCAGGAACCAGAAGCCTGACTATACTAGTCTGGCCCAACCCGGAAGCACATGTATTATAGAGGATCAGTAAAACCCAAGCCAGGTGCTCAGCCTTTGGAAATGACTCCACTGGGGCAGCACCGGTGCAAAATAAACAGTCTTTACTGATTCCCCGAGTGCATGTCACTTGTCTCTTCCTGGGCACCAAGTATTTGCTGTAACAATATTGTTTGCCTCTTAGATTTGTTATTTTATTTACTTTATTTTATTTTATTTTTAATTTTTATTTATTTTTGAGACAGAGAGAGACAGAGCATGAACAGGGTAGGGGAAGAGAGAGAGACACACACAGAATCCAAAGCAGGTTCCAAACTCCGAGCTGTCAGCACAGAGCCCAATGCGGGGCTCAAACCCACGAACCGTGAGATCATGACCTGAGCCAAAGTCAGACACTTAACCAACTAAACCACCCAGGCGCCCCTAGATGTGTTATTTTAAAAGGGGATGTATGTAGAAGAGTCTTTATAAAATCCTCAACACAGTGTCCATATACATAATAAGTTCTCAATAAAAAGAGTTCCCATAAAACAGATGGAGTCCCATGCAGACATCAGTCTGTTGTCGTTCAGAGATAAAAGAATCTATGTGATACTGGAGTTCATAATCAACAACCATTTAAAGATGAGGGAATTGAGGATTGGATAGGTTGATTAACTTTCTCATGGACACAGCTTATAAGGTGTAGGTAGAGCCAAGACTGAAAACCAAGCTTCATTATTCTGGCAATGACTAATGGCTATCAAAGTTAGTAATGCTCGCTCTCAATCTGTGGTTTATCATACCTGAGACTGGAAACCACTCAGAGAATGGCAGTGAACCATGACCAAGAGAAGCAAGGATTGCTCATCTATTTCCTAGAGTATCTTTTGCTCTTGGGGGACAGTCTAATATAGTATTACCCTTTATAAAATATGTTTAAAATATTAACATGGAAGGCTTATTATTTCCTACCCTACACATGTAGAAAGTTTTTCAACTTTTTCACCAGCCTGTTTTCTCCTTATTTATTTATTTTTTACTTCAAAGTCAAAGCTAAATGGAATTATTGATGTGAAGAAACACATTTACACAGAGAAGACTGGATCTAGGTTAAATAATAGATATCTCATCATCTCCTCACATTCTTTTAAAACAGACTTCTTTTGG
The DNA here is from genome assembly GCF_007474595.2 of Lynx canadensis. NCBI lineage: Eukaryota > Metazoa > Chordata > Mammalia > Carnivora > Felidae > Lynx > Lynx canadensis. The sequence goes on along the minus strand of NC_044311.2, from coordinate 135,817,901 downwards.
GCTGGATAATTATTTGTTGTGTGGCTGCTGTCCAGTGCATTTTGGGATATTTAGTAATAACCCTGGCATCCACATACAAATGACAGTAGCATCTCTTCATTTGTGACAACAATGTCTCCTAAAATGTTGGCAAATGTCCCCTTAGATACAAAATGGTGAACAAATACTTTAGATTATGAATCAAGACATAATCTAGAGTGACTTTCAAAATTTGGTGTGTATCACAATAATCAGAAAAATTTGTTCAAACACCTCTAGCTGGACCCCCACATTGAGAGATTCTGATTGAGTAGGACTGCTGTGGGTCCACACAGTCACTTTTATACTAAATCCCCAGGTGATTTGAGCACATACAAAAGACAGAGAAACATCATCATAGAGAATAGGGAACATGAGCTCTGGTATTAGAGGAACACAAAAATAGACTCTCAGTGGCAAAGGCATCACAGGAAATCTGGCTTGGTTGCTCCACATAATCAAGGACACCTGAGCCAGAAGATATTTGTGTCACCAAAGGAGTCTAGAGACTACTGACACGCACTAATGAGGGCAAACAGAAAAAGCAGCTACCTCATCCATCCATTTCAGGCTGGACCCAGGATTGGACGTAGAACCTTTGTCTAGAAGTGATGATTACAATGGATTAGCCAAGGTTTCACATTGGGCTTGATTCTCCTCCAGTTTGCATAAAGTCCAAATGACATAGTGGTCAGTATTGAAATTTACTGTATTGGATTCCAGCCTCTACCATTTCACAAGCTAAATGACCATACACAAGTTATTTGATCTCTTTCTAAACCTCAGTTTTCTCATTTATTTACAAAATGAGGATAATTATAGTTATCTGTGATAGACAGAATAATGCTCCCCTCCCCACACACATATATTGAAGTCTGAATCTTCAGAATTCATGAATATGTCACCTTACCTGTTAAAGAAGAACTTTGCAAATGTGATAAAGGATCTTGAGATGGGGAGATTATACTGGATTATTTGGGTAGGACCAATGCAATCGCAAGCATTTTAATAAGAGGGAGATTTGACTTATAGAAGAGGAGAAGGCGGTATGAAAAGGGAAGCAGATATTAAGGTGATGTGACCAGAAGCTAAGGAATGCCAGTGCCCTCTAGAATTTGGGAGAGGCAAGGAAGGGATTCTTTCCTGGAGCCTCCTGAAGGTGTAGGCCTTGCTGACACCTTGAATGTAACCTCATGAGACTCACTTCAGGTGTTTGATCTCCAAAACTGTAAGAGGACAAATTTGTGTTATTTTAGGCCATTAAGATTATGGTAATTTATTACAGTAGCAACAGGGAACTAATGCATTATCTCTCTCACAGGGTTGCTATGAGGATTGAGTTAATACATGTCAAGCAATTAGAAGTATGCCTGTCCCATAGGAAGTATCAATGTGGTTCTTTTTATTTTATTTTATTTTATTTTATTTTATTTTATTTTATTAGAGAGAGAGAGAGAGAGAGAATCTTAAGCAGGCTCCATGCTCAGTGTGGAGCCCAACGCCAGGCTCAATCCCATGACCCTGGGACTATGACCTGAGCCAAAAGCAAGAGTCAGACTTAACCAACTGAGCCATGCAGGTACTCTTCAATGTGTTTGATTTTATTGTCCATACTGCATTGTATGTCTCTAAATCATAATTTTGTTCTAAATGATCTACCATTACTAACTTATTCTATAATGTTTTCTCAGTAAACATATCAATGGTTTGCATGATGGAACAAGTAAAGCCTACATGACATTGTCCTACATGTTCCAATAGCCCTAGAGCTTCTAAGACTGAGAAAAGTTTGAAGCAAATTCTATTAATCCCATTTTCATCTGAATGGTGATAAAATTTCCCTGTGAGGAAGTAGGCTGCCATTGTATACATCAGAGTTATAGGGTCACCCAAGACCAAAAGTCTACATTTATTAAGGCGAAAGATTTATGCGATCTGAAGAGAAACCAGAGGATTAAAAGTCCACATTTATTGATGAAACCTATGGTTTATAATGTGTTCCTAATGTGTTCCAAACTGTGAAATTAAGGTCTATATGTAGATTCTTTTTTATTTTTTCTTAAAAATATATGTGGTCGGAAGTTATGCTTGAGAAACTTTTCTTTCTTAAAATTTATGTTATGTTTTGTCTTTCAAAAATTTGTCATGTACACAAATCATATACATTAAAATAGAAAACAAGATAAATAACTTCTTACTCTCCTGTCTTTATACAAAGGTGGCCTCTTGATCTGATGGTGAAGTTACCAGATAGTCTTTTCTAGTTCCATAAAATAGTTCAATTAATATCCTTACAATATGTTCAATTTATAAAACACTTTTGCATATGGTGTTTTATTTGCATCATATCTAAGAGGTAAGTAAGGAATGTATTTGATATTAGTCCTATTTTATGAGTAAGAAAATTGAGGGAAAAGGATTTTAATGATTTACTTCATGCTACCTCCTTACTCAATAGTAGAGAAAAGGTTATACATTAGATCTTCTGATTCCTAATTCAGCCTGTTCAATATTTTTGGTATAATTGGTTAGATTTTTCAGGCCAAGAGGAAGAGACACATTAGCATTTCCTATATGAATTTAGTGCAAAGAAATGGAGATGTACGTAGAAAAGCATGTATATTTTTAGCAGCAAAATCTACACAATTCCTAGCCTCAAACTGTAGAACAAGAAGAGACTTCACAGAGAAGCAGGGAAGTTCTTCAGCACTGTGTGTGATGAAAGCCTGTCTGACTGACCACACCATCTTGCCTTACCCATGTTCTTTACATGGAGAATTTTCAAGGACTCTTTCTGGTGCTGTTTATCATGAGCTCCTTATTTTCACGATAACCTGAGATAGTACTGATATGATGATGCTCAGCCCATAGCTGCTCACCTCTGGCTTGTTCCAAGTCGCCAGGTCAAGCCACTGTGGCTCTGGCAACACATGGTCTCTTACCAGGGCTGTAGTTCTGATAGAACTCTAAAGAGGGTCACTATCCAAGGGTGAGCCCATATGGGTCCAGAGTGCCTGTGTAGAGCAGTTACTAAGGATAAAAGCACATTTTCCTTTACTGTGTTCAGAACTTTACTGCATGACACTGTGCCATTGATTTATGTACATAAATACTTTCATTCTTAGATCGAGGAAAAATGAGAAAGATTTTATCCTGTTATAGAACACATGCTGTCATTTGAAACATGATTAGGCAGTGTATTTTTAAAACTTTTTAAACCAGATAAACAAACTTTAGAAATAGGGTGAAAATACTGTTAGTAGTATTCTATGAGGATGTCAGATTTAGTGCATAACCTTCCTGACTTTTTAATAACTATGTCATGTCGACTGCTGGTAATTACCAAATAAAGTGAAAACCTTATTTAACCATCAGGGCAACAAAGTGACACTTGATATTAGCAGATCTATTATTTGGTAGTTCATACCCTCACATTTTTTTAAAGCAAACATCAAGTGGAAATTGATGTTCCTATTTTTTTTTTTTTTGGTTGTTACTTATCGATTTAATCGTAACAATGTACATCAGAAGGATTTTGCATTTTTAAAGGGAAATATTAAATATTCATTGAGAGAGTTTTCTTCATTTGTGAAGGATTACTCAATACACGGTCATGACAATTTCACACAATGAAAGACATTGCTTTGAGTCATCGAACGTAGTCCCTCACATCAAGTGCGAACAATTCGGAATTTGCTCCTCTCCATCTCATCAATTCTCACTTATTCTTTTCTCCTTCCTTGTTACTCCTTTAAAAATAGAATCCAGAAGCCTAGGTCCTTGGTGTTAATGCCTGCTCTGGGAAATTCTGCAGTCAATTTTTCCCCCCTCTCTTATATTTTTAATCCTTTATCCATTGCTTTCCTATTCTAAATTGAAGAAAAAGTCACCCTTTGGCTTTATCTGTTTCTCAAGGGACCCACTTCCAACATCATTTGTAGAATTCAGAGTAAAGCTTTCAACTATGGGGATAACCACTGACTAGACCATATGAATATCATTGATCTTTCCCACATTCTTACATTTCATTTACTATTTGGTTCATTTTAAACTTTACCTGAAAGAGAAAAAAATATATACTCGATTTTTTTTCTTCTGTTTCATATGATCCTTAGCATGCCTCCCATATTTTCTGAGTTTCTGAGTTTCCCATCTGTGATTTTATGATTTATAAGAAATGTATATTTGGTCATTCAGATAATCAAAATATATTTCTCCTATGTATCTGGTCTTGGTCCAGAGCTCCAGGTTTAGGTTTGCAGCTCCTAAAACCCTTGGAATTTCCTGTGATGTGGACCATAAAGTTGTCTTTTGTTATTTTAATGATGACCTCTGGAAAGCCCCTAGGTAACCTAAGAATGGAGGCTGATTACCAGGAGAGCTAACCAAGTGATTACAGGGTTGGAACCTTAAGTCCTACCTCCCTGAGCACCGAGGAATCAATCACCAATGGCCAATGATTTGATCAATCGTGAATATGCAGTGAAACTCCATAAAGAACCAAAAAGAACTGGGTTCTGAGAGCTTCCAGGTTAGTAAACATGTGGAGGTTCAGGGAGAGTGTCATGCCTGGAGAGGGCATGGAATCTCTGTGCCATTTCCCCATACCCTGTGCTGTCCATCTATTCTCCTGGCTGTTGATTTGTGTTTTCTGTCATATTCTTAATTAGCTGGTGTATGTAAGTAAGCGTTTCCCTGAGTTCTGTGAGTCTCTCTAGCAAATTAAAAGAACCTAAGGCGAAGGTCATTAAAACCTTCAGTCCATCACAAGCACAGGTCTTGGCTGGGGATTGCAACTGGCATCTGAAGTAGAGGTGGGGAACAGTCCTGTAAGGCTGAACCCCTAACCTGTGGAATCTGATAATATCTGTGAGTAAATAGTGCCAGAATTGAGCTGAAGTTTTGCACACTGGCTGCTTTCTGAGAATTGCTTGGCATTACGTGTGGGGAAACTTTCCCCACCCTCCTTACATTGGAAATGTGTCTGGGAACCCCCCAAAAAAACAACATAAAATGAAGTATCTTTCACTTGATGCATATTTACACTTTATAAACTCATCTGTGACCAAACTACACTTAGATACTGAGTTAGTTATGTATGCTGAAAATTTTGCACCTTTTCGTTTTTTAAATTTTTTAATGTTTATTTTTGAGAGAGAGAGACAGAGTGCAAGCAGGGGAGGGGCAGAGAGAGAGGGAGACACATAATCCAAAGCAGGCTTCAGGCTCTGAGCGGTCAGTACAGAACCTGACACGGGGCTCAAACCCACGAACTGTGAGATCATGACCTGAGCCAAAGTCAGATGCTTAACCACCTGAGCCACTCAGGGGCCCTATACCCTTTCTTAACATATGCACATCAGAGGCAGTGGCATAGTGATAAAGATCATGGATGCTGATGTAAGATGCTTTATGTTCATATATTTCTTTCGATGGTGTATTAGCTGCACTACTGAGCAAGTTGCTTAAGATTTTAGAGGTTATATTTGTATCTTAGAGATAATGTCTATGGTTTAACTGAGTAAATACTACACTCCGAAACAGAAGCACAAATATAATCCTAACTAATTGAATATTTGTTTCAGTTAGATTGGCCTAAGGAGGCTTTGAGGGAGAACTGTAGATCTATGAAGTTTGGGTGTAAAATAACAAGTTTAAATTTCCTGTGAGGTTTATTAAGTGCTTTAGAATCAAAATTCACATGGAATTTTTTTAACTATAAGTGTCATAAATGATATTACAGAGAAATAAATGGTTGATCCTCATTGCAATACAAGTCTATAAAATTACCATTTGGCACTCTATTTTATACTAGATGTATCTTTACATTTAGACATTTTGCAAGAAACTGGAAGTACTTATTTGCTCTAATTATCCCACTATCATTTTTTCAACTAAAAAGTTTCGAAAACATTTAATGATTTTTTGACACTAGATGTGTAAAACATGAATCAAACAAACATCCTTTAGACTCTATGGTGCTCAGTATTACTGTAAAAAATATGTCTTAGAGTATGTTTTGTCTATTCTTTTAACTATAATTTAACTATAATATAATTTAATTATAATTTAATTTAACTAATTTAATGAATTCTTTGGGGGCAATTTTCCCATGGATGTCTGAATATACATATAAGTATATATATGTGTACATTCAGCTAACTCTGAAAATCTGCTATATTAAAGATAAATTTAAATGATACTTTTTGTTTTATTTTTTAACACTAACAACACATTTCTGTAAGTAAAGAGAGTTAACAATTTTCACCATTCCCAATGATGAATCAGTATCAACACAAGTTTTGCGAGTATTCCTTGAAATTATAGATTGTTTTGAATTGGAAGAAATTTTGCTAATTAGCAGATCTTGAAAGAGCGGACCTAGGCTGGCCGATTCCATCTTGTTCTGTGTCCTCCATCTTGAGTGACTATGTCCCCGACATGGCCCCCTTTCCGGGGAAAAAACCTCAGACCATGTCTCCTCTCCTTGAGTAACTTCCCGATCAAACTACGCCCAGCAACCTGCGTAACGGGACTCTGACCCTTCCCCAGCCAATCGGCTGAGGCCACGACCCTTCCCCAGCCAATTGGCTAAGGCCGTGACCATTACCTCACCAACTGCCCCTAGACCCCTATAAAACCTTTGTGCTTTTGAAACTGGCTCTCTCTCTGGCATCTTGTAGGGGATTGAGCTCGAGCTAGCTCGAATAAAGGCTCTTTGCTTTTGCATCAGACTTGGCTCCCTGGTGGTCTTTGGGAATCACGAATTCTGGCCATAACAATCTTACTCCTTACCTCTAAAGATGTAAATACTAAAATTGGAGAATTAGAGAAAACGACCCGGAGTCAAGCTCTTTTCTAGACTCAGTCTGGGATCTGAATACATCATCATTTTTTTTCTCTCTCTTTCTTTTTTTTTTTTAAACCAATTTTCCTCCAATATTTTTACATGTTCTTCCAACCTAAATAATTAATTTCCTCTAGAGAATAACACTTAGTTTCTGCTGTTTGAATACATTGCAAGTTACCCATTGTGAAAATGGATTTAAAAAAAACTCCGTTCTCATCAAAAGTACTTAACGAATGCAGTCTTCCAAGTCACTTTAACACGAACAGTCTAAAACTGACATCAACCAGATTTACTGTTACTCAGAAAGGGGGGGAGGAAGCCTCTAAAATTTAAAGTGCTGCTCTTGTAGATTTAAAAAATGCTGTCTCTGCTGCCAAGAAGTTTTAGATTTCAGATGATTTACCTTTGAGAACAACCAAGGATCAATAAGAGGGCTGAAGGAGTATAGAATGAGTGAAATAGGGAAAAAAAAAACTGAAAGAAACATTACAGAAAAACAAATAGATCTGTAGTATGGGAAAAACATAAATCATGGGCCGATAAAAGAGAGAGATTGTAAGTACCAAACTGAGAGACCTGTTCTTTTGGAAGAAAGAAAGAACGAAAGGAAGGAAGGAAAGAAGGAAGGAAAGAAAGGAAGAAAAGTACAAATTAAGGGAACAATTCACATATTTTCTTCACCAGAATAAAACAAGTCATGACATTTTCAGGCAGGTTATGAAGTGAACATGTCTCCCAAATGATACTATAAGCGTAGTCACTGTCCTGAGAGTGGAGTTAATAAAGAAAGAGTTGTACCCGGTGAACAGTAGGCAGCTCCCTGTACTCAACCTCTGCATCTTTGCTGGCCACACTCGCAACAAATTTCTTAGAAGGAACATTGTAAAATTAGCTATATGTTAAAAGAAAACCCAAAAGGGGCACCTGGGTGGCTCAGTTGGTTAAGCATCTGACTTCGACTCAGGTCATGATCTCACAGTTCGTGAGTTTGAGCCCCGCCTTGGGCTCAGAGCTGGACAGCTCAGAGCCTTGAACCTGCTTCAGATTCTGTGTCTCCCTCTCTCTCTGCCCCTTCCCTGCTCTCTGTCTCTGTCTCTGTCTCTCTCTCTCTCAAAAATAAATGAACATTAAAGAAAACCCAAAAGATAGGCTCATCTCCTTCTTTCAAAATGTTTACATTCTAACACCTTCAGAAACCTTTCCAGATCCTTAATACTCATTTCTCAATATGAACATAACCTTTACTCTCAGCAAGCAGGTATATTTATTTTGCCCATCCTCTAGCGAACAGCCAGACCTTTTTAAATTTAGGTCTATACAATTTGGATCAAGATCATATTTGATTCTCTATTCAGATAAACCTTTGAGACACTATAGCTCATTCAATAGAACTCCTCATCTCCAACTTTTGCTTATAGTGATTACTTCTATTAGATCTGAATTTTCAACATTACTTTTGACCTGAAATCTCAAGATCCATCATCTCCTTCTAAAATGCCTTACAGGGGCGCCTGGGTGGCGCAGTTGGTTGAGCGTCCAACTTCAGCCAGGTCGCGATCTCGCGGTCCGTGAGTTCGAGCCCCGCGTCGGGCTCTGGGCTGATGGCTCGGAGCCTGGAGCCTGTTTCCTATTCTGTGTCTCCCCTTCTCTCTGCCCCTCCCCGTTCATGCTCTGTCTCTCTCTGTCCCAAAATAAATAAAAACGTTGAAAAAAAAAATTTAAAATGCCTTACATAGACAGTTATGTTCAAAATTGAATTGCCATAGTTACCATTAGCCAAAAATTGCAATTATCTAAATTTCATGTAGGATAAACCCAAGTATAATGACTGAGAAATTTGAATTCTATACTCTACACAGTATTTAGATAAAATTAAACATTCATTTTTATTTTTACAGTATAGACTTAAAAACCTGGAAACATAGAACATATAATTTTATCTAATAAAGCCATTTTGTAATGGAACCATTTATTATGCATATTCATTTATTTCAGACTTTATCTCCACCCTGAACTCGTATATTGGGTACATCTGATACACAGAAATATTTCAAAGAATTTTGTAGGCTTCAAAACCATAATAAACTTGAAACTTCTTAGAGCAACCATGATGCAGTCGCTTTTAAAATATGGGAAATCCAGGGGCACCTGGGTGGAGGCTCAGTCGGTTGAGCAGCTGAGTGCTTGACTTCAGCTCAGGTCATGATCTCACGGCTCATCAGTTCTAGCCCCGCATCGGGCTCTGTGCTGACAGCTCGGAGTTTGGATCCTGCTTTGGATTCTGTGTCTCCTCTCTCTCTGCCCTTCCCCTCCTGTGCTCTGTCTCTGTCTCTTGCTCTCAAAATAAATAAACATTAAAAAAATTTTTTTTTAATTTAAATATGGGAAATCCCCACTGAAGATTCCTGACAAAAATTTATACTACCTCTTAAATAAAGCAAATGAGAAGGAAGACAGAAATATTTTAGGTAGCTTAAATTGTTCAAAAATTTATATATCTAGAATCATTTTTATTTTATTAATCTAAAATCTTCTTTGAAATTTATGACCATTAGTCTTAATTTCTCCCTTGAAGGAGTTCTGCTTCCTTTTGATCTTCTCATCGTTCCAGTGTTTGGAATAGTACTGTCTACCCCGCTTCAAGTGTCATGTACTCACTCTTTATATATCATGATTTTGAGACTTAATTAACATTAGATGAGGCATCATGCCCAGAACTTTTGATTAGAGAACTTTCCTTCTTCTCAATAAATTTAGGGCATAGCATTTTATAACATATATTATAATACTTATAGAGAACATTTTATAGATGAAGCTGAGTGTTAGAGAAACCAAGAAACCTTTAAAAAAGTTGGTTTAAGACTCCATATTTGTCTGACTTCTGACTCAATGGTATTAAACTCTGTGTCACATCATTATCTTTAGAAATGGACTGAACATTGTGAAGATAGGAATCAAATAAAATTTTTATATGCCAAATAATATCTTAGGACATGGTAAACAGACAATTCAAGTATAGAAGGACTTTTACCTATTCTCAAACTTGATTTTTTGCTTCTAAGGTTTAGTTTCCCTACCTCTACTTTACATTTTATTAACCTTCATTTGAATCAAAGCTAAGAATATAATGGTTAAATGTATAATTTTACAACTGAAAACAATGTTTGGGTTCCATGGTCTGTTCTGTCATGTTGGAAATATTTTCAAATATAATAACTGTCAGTATCTTGTGACTGTAGGAAATGAGCATCATAAACTATTAATGGACAAATTTGTATGCTTTCCTGAAAAATATTTGTTGTATATTACATGTTCATTTTATTGAAATGTTTACATTCCAAACGTGTGTAGATAGGTGAGTAAGCTCATGCCTTGGTTCTATATCTTGGTGCTATAAATGCATAGATTGACAGAAAAAAATTAAAATGAGAATATAAAAAGCTATTCTTGTTAGACTTACATAAGATAGTCATTTCCGGAATTTAGGGAAGGGACCAAAATACAGAACAAGATTAGGGCTATAATTGCACACCCACTTGACTTTGATAATAGGCACTGGAGCCAGCAATGGGATAGAAAATTAATAGCTAAGGAGGAGACAAAAATAAGTTTGCCTTCAGGAAGCTATAAAGCAAAAACTGGCAACAGCCACACATTTTGTTATCTTATAGGCATCTTTAATTAGGTCCGTTTCATAAGTGAACTGTAACATGTTAAAATGAATGCAGTAAAACTACTTTTTTTTCTTTTGTATATAGTCAATTTAAATTTGGGGTAACACATTGAAAACCCTTTCATTGTTTTTAAAAGTAAAATAGGTGGAATTCAGTATCAAATAGTATCTTGCCAACTTGAGCATTTATGTACATAACATTTAAATGATCACTTCTTGTCATTGTCTCCCCCCACCTCAAAAAAATACACACTTACACACTTTCAACTGGAGTCTACTAATTCATAGGCCAGACAACATAAAAACTCTAAGACATGAATAATTTTAGAGACAATATATAAATGGAATTCTAGATCAGCAATTTCAGGAGATTCACAAATGGTGTGCTGGTTTACTCGCTATGCCCATTAATTCCTTACAGAATTATTATTTACTGACTTATGTAATGGACATGAAAACACATTAAGCTGAACTCCTAAGGAATCTTTATGGTTCCAAATTATGAAATACCATCAACGTTTGATTCAAAGAAGAGCACTTAAGCAAAGACCTGAAATCTTTATTGGAAAGAATATCCCTTAAAGACAACATGTGGCTCATTGAGAAATTAGATTTCACTAATAATAAATGAAGGAGATGTTTGTTACAAAAAATAAAACCCTAGTAAAGATGAATATGTTCTAGGGTAAACTAAGTAAAGAGGTATTTTTCTATCATGTGGACAATATTTGAGAAACCTAATGTTCTGACCAAATGATGGCCAAGTTTTATTTGAATTGTAGAGATAATGTTCACAGTAAATAGCAAAAATGTCCCTATACCACATATTATATTTTTTTCTTTTAATAATTCATATTATATGGTATTCCAAGTTGGTTTATCAACATAATCAAGGCTTCATTTCTCCAAACAACTGCTACATAATTTATGAAAAGAGAAAAGTGAAATAAACTAAAAGGCTCAAAAAATACTCTTTAAATTTAATCCATTAAAAGTGATACTAATGTTTTAAACTGACTTGTATGGCAGTTATGTATACATATAGTTTGAAGAGTAAAATAATTCTACAAAGTTTCTTATGAAAAAGAGTAGTCTCTGCCATTGTTTCCTTTGTCCCACTCCTCTAAGGTTTCATTTCAGTTAGCTCACTACTTTTGACTAATCCCATTACAGGCAAATATTGCGTTTGTATTTTGATTTTTTAGGTTTAAATATTACAGATTTCCCACCACAGAAGATGAAGAATTAACTCTATGCTTTCATTCCCATAGCCTACTTATATGCTATCATCCTCCCAATTCAGCTACATGACAATTATGGTTAGACCAATGTTTACTTTATGAAAAAAATGCAAATGCTATTCATAATCATTCAGTAAAGTATGACTACTTTAAACTTTTACTAAAAATGTACCTATGATTCTTCTATAATTTTTTAAAGTTGCCTTCTTTAGTGTTGGTGTTGGGTTTTTGCCTATTTTATTTTATTTTACTGAGAGAGAGAGCATGAGTGGGGCAGACAGAGAGAGAGAGAGAGAGAGAAAGAGAGAGAGAGAGAGAGAGAGAGGGAGAATCTTAAGCAGCCTCCATGCTCAATGCAGAGTTCGACAGTGGGCTTAATCCCACGACTGTGGGATCATGACCTGAGTCGAAATCAAGAGTTGGACGCTCAGCTGACTGAGCCACTCAGGCACCCCTGCTTAGTTTTCAATGTACACTTTCCACTACACTCATTCATATCTAAATCTTTCTTAAAACATTGAGACCATCAGGTATTCCATTGGTTTCATTTTTCTCCATGTCTCTTGGAGCACTTGGGCTGATCTGTCCTGGACCAGTTGCTCTCTATACCAGTTGCACAGATGCCATCTTGAGATTTCTATTAACCATTTCCTGGAGATCCTATTAGATCTCTAGTTTATATATCCTAAGGCAGTTTGTTCCTTTGTGTTGTAGACTCTGAGTCTGGAGTTCTGTCTTGTCCAGAAAGAAAATGGACACAGTATTAAGATGCGAGAGAGGCTAATGTCTGGGAGGAGACAAGAGCCCCAAGTAAGGGTCCTTGCTATGTTTTTATTAGGATCAGAAGGCTTACAAGCATGATGGACGTGCACAAAGAGACAATGAAATCATGATCATTAACTCGTGTGTGAGGGAAAGGGAGTTTCGAAGATATGTGGTGTTAGGAGTTCGGGTCAATACAAAACGAAGTCCTGGCATCAGGCAGATGGTTGTTTATGGCAGGCATGAGGCACCAAGTCTGCTTATCTTAGCTAAAGGGATAAGACAGACAGAGCATGTTACTTCAGGGTCAACAAGGCATCTTTCTTTGGCTAATTAGTTCCACTCTGGGCAACTTCACCCTGCTGAGGTCTACCTAGTTTACCAGTTTACCTATAATGGTCTTTCCTTCCTGCAAAAGCAGCTTTCTGCTATTGTACTAAACTGGGGTGGGGTGGGGGGGCGCTTCTTCCCTTAATACCTAATCTTGATGACCTAATCTTGGATGCTTTCATCCTGAGGCTTTCTATTCCTATATACCTTGTGAACCCATGGGTACAAGCTCAGGGAATTCCTAAGTTTATGCCGCACACCTTCGTTTTAGTGGAGTACATCTGCCAAAACCATCTAAAAAAGAGAAAATGGTAAAAAAAAAAATGTTTGAGGATGTTTAATTTTTTTTTTTTTATGTTTTATTTATTTTGAGAGAGAGAGAAAGAGAGTGAGCAGGGAGGGACAGAGAGAGAGGACAGAAGATCCGAAGCAGGCTCTGTGCTGACAGCAGGAACCCCAACGCGGGGCTGGAACTCATGAACCGTGAGATCATGACTTGAGCCGAAGTCAAATGCTCAACCAACTGAGCCACCCAAGTGCCCCATGGATGTTAAGTAAAAACATATTAATTCCTTCCTGACACATGCTAGAGTGTTGAAGTTTTGAAAAATATTCACAGTTGAAAATAATTTTGATTCAATATTTTAAAGACATTGTCCCATTGCTTTTGGCTTCTGGTGTCACCATTGAGGAATCTGAAGCCATTGTGTTTCCTTATCATTTGTATGTGACTTTTTTTTCCCTCAAATCTTATAGAATTTTCTTCTTGTCTACAATGTTATAAAATTTCATGTGCTCTGATGTGGTTCTACTTACAAACATGTGCTGGGCATGTCAAACTATATACCTGTTTTGGGGAACATCTTATTTTAATTATTTTATGTATGATATTCTCTCCTGTTCTATTCTTTTTCGTTTGTTTGTTTTGTTTTTTCAGAGTTAGCATATATTCAGATATTAAGTTTCCTGGAGCAGACCTCTGATTATCATACCATCTCCTTATTTTCCTTATTTTCCTTATTTTTGTCATTTTGCTCTCTTCAAGGAGATTTATCCAACTTTATATTTCAATATATCTGTTAAGTTTATTAATTCTGCCATCCTTACTGTAATTTCCTATGGTTGGTTCCATTACCAGAGTGTCCTTTTATCTTTTAAATAGTAACTTTTTTGCATAGTTGCAATGTAATAGCTTTTGACTCTGTTATTAATGCTTGTTTTTTTTTTAAAAAGCTTTTCTACTCTTTGCATAATATCTACTTCATCCAAATTGTTTTCACTTTGTTTTATTCTCTTTCCTTTAAAGGTTTCCCTCAGATGTCTGGTAATCCTTCTTTGTTTGCTTGCATTTAAAGTGGGAAATGAATAGCTGACTTTAAACTCTGGGCTTGTGGATGTAAATTGTCTTCTGAGATCCTCACTCTAGGGTAATGTGATTGGCCTATTTAGTTGGGGAAACTTAGCTATCAGGGTCTTTGTGTCTTTGGGGTTCATTAGACATCCCAGTGGAGAATTTGCCAATTTTCTATCTGTAGAGAAACGATATGTTTGCTGGCAGTTGGGGGATTGTGTAGAATTGTGTCTGGATATCTCAGAAAATGGAATACTTAATTAGATACTTAATCCTACTGTATCAATAGAGTCTAATTAGGAGATAGAAACCACATAGTAATTTGAACAGGGTATGTAATATATAAAGAATTATTAACTATGAAGGGTAAGGAAAATTCTAAGAATATCCTTTGGCAGAGGCAGAGTTCCAAAGAAGGAAACAAACTTGGAAGCTGGGCCCCTTTTCAGGTCTGCAGTTCAGATCTCACTGGAGAAGGTATGGTTGCAGCCCTACCGGATAATGGAGAAGTTGGGTTGCTCCAGGCCAGCGCTAGTGCACACTCGCTGGGCAAACAGAGAAAATACTTCTGGGATGTAGGTGGCAGAGTCTGAGGGCAGGGAACCACAGCCAGGACTGGCAAGCAAGTAACATCCCTTCTTGGTACAGATGGTTAGGAAACTAAGGCCTGAATAGGCAAGCAGCAAACATGCTTCTAAAGTACAGATGAGTGAAACATCGAAAATGACCTGTGAGGACCTCTAGGGTGGACTCATTAGAAATTCATCCAAGGGGTGCTGCTGAAACTCTGTTGGGGGTGAGCATCACTGGGCATCTGCCTCATCAGCTGCTGACAGCTGTGCCCTAAGAGAAAAAAAAATGAGCAAATAAAAGTGTACCAGGACAAAGGTCTTGATGGAAGGGGTGGGAGTGTGTGTGTGGATGATATTTTGTGGGAAGTTTGTCGTTGTGTCACATAAGATTTCATTCCATTGGCTAGAACTTAATCGTATTATCCCTCTTAACTGTAGGAAAAGCTGGAAAATAATCTGCCCAGAATGAGGAGAAAAATGAGTTCGATGGTTACCTAGCAATATGTGCCACACCAAGATTATATGAAAGCTCTTAGGTCTTCCTGGATATCAAACTAATTGCCTACAACGAATCAATTTTAAATGAGGTAGGGTAGCTCTGTCACATTTCTTGATTCGAGTTTATGAACTGTCATTATATGAAAATAAAGAAATCTTATCACTGTTTCTCTCAAATTATTGCATTGTCAATAGGACTTTGACCCTGAGTATACATACAATGTGATGATAAAGTCACTTTTGTATTAAACACTGTCTCTCGGTATTGTGACTCCCACTTTAAGAGAATTCATTGAGTTGAAAGAGAAAAATAAACTGTAAATCTTACATTGCCTCTTGTAGCCACTTTGTTACCAATCCCATTAGTTTTTCCACAAAGAGAAAATTGATGCTGAGTATCCAATTGCTACAGGTCTGATTAATTGATTTATTTCCATGAGCATTCATCAGTGCTCATGTGGTAGAAAGTTTTAAATGCCAACATCAGTGGCAAAAGAAAGAACAGTGTTGTTGAAAGGAGCCGAGGCACTGGTGCCTAGGAACTCATCAAATAAAAATGAGAATTAATGAGACAGCAAATTGAGATTCCCTGGAAATCACATCTCCATGATTTTGTTTGAAGGCAAGAGGAGTTAGTATCAGCCATAGATACTTCAGGAAAGAAAAGGGAATGTGTTCATTTAGCTGTTTAGGACCAATATTGTTGACTTCTGCCTCCTGTCAGGGGAAGAGCACTGTGGTTTCCCTTAATGTTCTAGCTAATATTTCATCATGTAATGAAGAAGAGGTCACTAAAATTGCCCTAAAATCTCATGGCAGACTGGATGTCGTACAGGCAACATTAGATTAGGAAACCATACTTCTCAAAATCTGCATGATAAAGTTTTGCAGTTCTTTATCTGCGGGAACACGCCAGTGTTCAGGTACTAAATCTAAGCGTGAGTACCACAGTTTTAACCAGTTTCTTCTGTTTGCAGGGAGATACTGAAATAATTAAAGGCTGAAAAATTGATTTTTAATATTTTTCTCTTCTATGAGTATTCTCTTAGAGTACTCCTCGCATGTTTTGTTGGAAAATATAAACATAGGTATACAGTGATCATTTCCACATGCGGTCCCTTTCCAATGGTTCTAGGACTTGGTTCCCAGAAGGAATCCATTTTATTGTTTTGTATGTGTATTATGGGGTCACTTGACCTTCAGTGATTCTTTTAAATAGATTATTTGCCACAATTTACTCATCATTATCTGGTGTCTCTGTTTCCTATTTCATTCCCTTTGAATGCAAACTAAATACGTATTCCAGGCTAGTTTTTGGAAACATCTCTTTAGTCACCTTTCTCTTCACTGATCCGAGAATATCCAATGACCTTTTCTTACCCAAAATATGAATATAGTCAAGGTCTTCATAATTCCGTGTCATTCATCAACATATTTAATAGATGTCAGACTAGTCTCTCATTGATCCACAAGCACAAAATATTTATCCCTGTAGCCATGGTTTTGCTTATGTAATTCCTAGTTACTAGTTAATTTTCCCTGATCATTATATGTGATTCCACTCAAGTCATGATTGAATTCTTACAAGTTTCAGAGGGATATCTAAGGGTTCTGAAGGACAAAAACCCTCTATTTATTCCCTTTTATTCTGTTGTATTGAGTTTTTCTCCAGTGATATTTATGTTTTAGTCCTGCTCTTAGCTCTTTATTATAATAGCATACTGTAAAATTGCCAAATATTTTTAATATTAAAAATTATACCATGGAAAATCATATGGTGTATTAAAAAATTCATGGAAGTTGTTGGAGATAATTTAAATTGATAAGACTTTCTACAGGGCAGATTTGATCATTTCTATCCTGAGCTGAATAACATCCATGAACCAATCAATTTCTGAAAATCCATCCTGTTATTCTGCACAGTATTAAATATGTGAAACTCAAAATACTTAAGTGAATCTTGTTAAATATAATTCTTATGTAAAAAATAGTTGATTTCTTCAATATGTGATCAGCTTGTCATAAGCAATAAAAAACTCAACAATGTGAGTTTTAAAATTGGTAAGTATTTGAACAGATAGTTCATAGAAAGTCAAACAAAATGGTTCAGGATTTTTTTTTCTTTTTATTTAATCCTAACCTTAATGAAACTACTGAACACCAAAATAGAAGTAAAATACCTTTTTTTTTTTTTTTGGTTTTTAGATTAGCAAAGCAGATATGATGTCAAATATCATAAAATTCTGTAGGTGGAAAAACATGCGTAAAAGAAGTCCACATTGCTGGTATGAGTATGTGAGGTCATTTGCAAAACTAAAAGTGGACATACCCCCAGCCCTTGTACAAAAAGACATCAATAAGGATATTGTTGAAGATAATTTCAGTGCCCTCTTTATATCCTCTCTGCATCTTTACAAAAAGAAAGCTACTTCATGTGAATGGCTACATTTTAATCTGAGGGTTTTTCTCCCCCGCTATAAGAGTATGCTTAGACCCTGCACAGGGAAATGCAAAAGTGCTAGAAAGATAAGGTCCCTGTAAGCAGCTTGCAGTCTGTGATGGAGTGCATGAAAAGCTATGGATAAGGGCAACAGCTTCCCAGCACTAAGAGTTCCCCAGAGTTCCAGTGGCCCACAATGGCAAGTTTCTTAAAACCTGGATTCTCTATCTTGGATTCTCTCCTTTCCCTGTGTCTCTTTTGTCACTTCCTGTCCTTGAATTTCTGGAAATCCTATCAAATAAACTATTTGTACCCCAGATTTTTATCAGGTTCTGTTTCTAGTAGAACCTCAAGTGAGAAAGATATTCATTGCAACTTTGTCTGTAAAAGGAAATAATTTAGAAAATATATTTATTTATTTTATTATTATTATTTTTTAACTTATTTTTGGGACAGAGAGAGACAGAGCATGAACGGGGGAGGGGCAGAGAGAGAGGGAGACACAGAATCGGAAACAGGCTCCAGGCTCTGAGCCATCAGCCCAGAGCCCGACGCAGGGCTCGAACTCACGGACCACGAGATTGTGACCTGGCTGAAGTCAGACGCTTAACCGACTGCGCCACCCAGGCGCCCCTGGAAAATGTATTTAAATGCTTCTCTGATAAGACTGGCCGAACACATTAAAGTGCAACCTTCAACAGAGTAGGATGTTTCCTTTCAAACAAATGAAATAGCTCTCCATATGCTGATACCAAATGATAGCTAAGCTATGATTCCAGGTTTGAAAAAGCATGTAAAATAAGGAAGTACTTAGGTATGAGTTTATATAATCACATCATATCTCAAGTAAAATAAAAAAGAATTGATAATAATAGTTATGTCTGGTATTAGAACCTGGAGGCTATAGGGCATAAATAAGGGGAATTCAATATTTTGCTACAGACCTTTTTGTGCCTTTTGATTATTCCATTTTTTGTACCTACTCAATAATTGAATAACAGTATTTCAAAAAATAGGAAAATTTTCTGTCTATGCTATTGCAGGTTGAATTTTACCTGTTCATAAGGCCTTGAGAAAATGACCTTGATAAGAAGAATAAATATATATTCCAAGGCTGTCATGCTAAGATTCTATTATTCCTTAGTAAATTTTAATCTCAAGTTTTAAATATAAGAGATATTTCACAGACCATTTGCTCTGCATGGCTGGCCATGAAAACAAAACAACAACAAAACTAAATAAAACAACATCAGTAACAAAACAACTGACTTTCTAACATGGTAAACTCATATTCTGACTATATATATGAAAACTTTCACGTATTTTGAGATATGTTTTCCAAGAACAGGGCCTGAATTGGACAAGAATATGAAGAACATTCATTGAAAGACTAGGTCAGATTAGTTTACATGTAATAAGTAAAGAAAAGTCCTGTATGTTAAAGGATTCTGAAATCTGCTTGTGTAGTGGGAGCTTTATTTTCATGTTTTTATTTTTTATATAATTATTACATTCATGTTTTCCAGTCAGGAAAAAAATATTATAAGTAAAGACCCACTGTAATAAAATTATTCCTTGCTTGAAAAAAGCAGGTACGTCATTTATTGCTTCCAAATTAAAACTCCACATTAGATCACTCTCTGTAAAGTTCTTAATTTGCTCTGCTTCCTCCCCTTCCCCTTTTTGCCATAGATTTCTGGGTGTTCACGCTGTTCGATAATTAAGGATTTTTCTCAAAGACAAATGAACCTTTACTGTTTTGGCCAGTATGGTAATCTTCAGGCATTATCAAATAAAAACTTGTGTCCACAAAGAGCTGCAAAATGTATTTGAAAATGAAGTGTAATTGGAGTTAACATTTTTTAGACCCTTGCTGTTAATATCATTCTCAGCATACAAAGGTGACAAGAGTAAATGATGTGGAGAAACTGGCATGTTGTGACACATTTTATGATACAAGATTTCTCTATATGCTCTACTTCTGTATAAAAGAAAAAGTGATACTATTAAATGGGAGGCTACAGACAACAACCAGTATTTGTAAAGTGACAATTACAAATTAAACTGGAGACAAAATTATTTGAAGATTCTTTTTTGCTCTAAGTATATAGTGATGCCAATAACTACATGCATACACTTTAAAGCTAGATATTTAGTCTTATTTTTGTGGAATATGCTTCTTTGACAGTTTCCTAGATTTGTGCAGTTACTATAAGGTCTGTTTTATTTAACCTGATGGAGAAGAGAGTAAATACTCTTTTAATTCTGTTGAATTGAGTGAGATAAATACAAGGTAACATAATCAGAGCAGCATTCAGAGAATAATTTTCTAAGAATGAGTCACAGAGCTGGACCACTAGAATGAAAGCCATCAGCTCCATATCTGGACATAGGACACATGACATACACATCTGTTGACATGACACATTGTTGTGCCCTTCAGCCTGTGCTTTTTCAAAAGAGGGCTCCAGTTTTGAAGGGTCTGCCCTAAGTTGGCGCATCAAGGTCTGTACTTTTAGAATATAGAAGGGGAAGCTATTAACCCTCCTTAAGACAAGAAGATATTTCTAACTGGCAAGAGAGACACAGTTCCCAATACACAGTGATGGATCTCTTATAAGAAAGAAAAAATAATAATTTGAAACAAATTCTCATAGTGCCCCCTCTGTCAAAATTACACAAGGCAACAGCAACTAAAACTGACCCAGGAAATAAAATGTATTGGATCCAGGTCAATATTTGTCTGTTGAAGAAATTTTCATAACATATAATATCTGTATAATTTCAGAGTCAGTCCCAAAACATTTAAGGGAAAATAGTATGTGACAAGTGTGACACAAGTGTGTCATTGTGTGTCACGAACATGCAATCCATAAGTCACTGAGGATACCTGAGTCCTGACTGAATTATGTTTGGGCTTCAGCTGCATTTTTCAATCTGCACTTAACATTTATTGAGTGCCACTTCATTAAGTGCTACACATTAAAAAATTACTGAGAGGTTTTTAAAAATAATAGATCATTCTTCAAGTGTGAAGATATAAGAATCCCAAATGTGTGTATGTGTGTGTTGCCGTGCTGTGTGTGTGTCTGAGTGAGAGCATTAGTCAAGATTCTGAAGAGAAATAGAACCAATAGGTGATAGGAGAGTAGACAGATAGATGATAGATAGAGATTTGACCTGAGAAATTGACTCATACGATTATGGAAGTTGAAAAGTCCCATGATCTCTATGTGCTGTCTATAGGTGGAGACCCAGGAAAGCCAGTGATATCATTCCGTCTGAGTCTGAAGGCCTGAGAACCAGGGGCGAGATAATGGTGTAAATCCTAGTCTCAGGGCCAGGCTGGAGAAGACGAAATGGGGTGTTCCACTTCAACAGTGAGGCAGGAAACAAATCCCTTCTTCTTCGGCCTTTGGTTTTGTTCAGGTTCTCATTGGATTCCATGATGACCACCCACAAGGAGGAGGGCAATCCACTTTACTGAGTTGAGTTCACTGATTCCAATGTAAATCTCATTCTGAAAGGCCCTCACACCCAGAAATTGATTAATCTAGTCAACTTGTGGACAGTCAAGTTAACACATAAAATTAACCCTCTCAGTAAGTGTGTGTGTGTGTGTGTGTGTGTGTGTGTGTTTCAGTGGCAAGATTGGAAGAATTTCCTCACCCTTTGGCAATAGCTTGTGTCTATAGAATTCTATTAGTTCACAAATTCTTGTTTTTCCCTACTTGAAAAATATTACTTTTTATATTATTTCAGATGCACACAGAAGGATTATTGTCCATCAAAATATGAACTTTTAAGGGAAAAAAGTGATAAAGATAGCAATTTCCTGGGGCACCTGGGAGGCTCAGTTGCTTGAGCATCTGACTTCGGCTCAGGTCATCATCTCTTGGTTCATGGGTTTGAGCCCCGTGTTGGACTCTGTGCTGACAGCTCAGAGCCTGGAGCCTGCTAAGGATTCTGTGTCTCCCTCCCTTTCTGCTCCTCCCTTGCTCATCCTCTGCTCTCTTTCTCAAAAATAAATAAACATTAAAAAAAATTTTTTTTAAACACAGAAATTTCTCCTAGCTGGAGATCAATATTCTGTCAAAAAAAATTATTAGATGCCTTTGTCACTTACCACAACTATGACTTTGGGCGAACTACATATCTTGCCGCCATTTTATCAACTTTAAGCATCATATGACTTTTCTAAAGATTAAATAAAAATTAAGTTAAATATTTTAGGATTTTAGAAAAAGGCTCTGCACACAATCAGTGCACAGCAAATATTACCTATTGCTGGTCTCACAAATATTATTAGTCTTGATGTTGCCATTGTTGTTAGTTTGTTATTACTATATATACTAAAATGTAAATAGCTCTTATCACTTACTTCCATACATTCTCTTCATCTCTTACTGATCTGTAAGCTTTTTGAAGGAAAGTCCATTTTCTTACTCATCTTTCCTGAACAAAATGGTTAAGAACAAGAGATCTGGGGTCAGTCCAGTTTGATATTTTGATTATAATATTTTATTTATTGGAATATTTTAGTGTGTATTTTCCTTGAGGTTTTCCCATCAATATTTTATGCCAATTCTTTGCTGAGTTTCCGTGGGAAATATTTTATACTTAGGTTAGAAAAAAAATAATCACATGAGGATTTCTTTAGGAAATATACCTTGACTTGCTATAGGCTCAAAAACCGTGTTGTTCTTCTATATAAGAGTAGAAGGAATAAATTGACTCATTCTGGAAAAATAAATGTATAGATACAAGGACATAATGTAGTAAAGAAAAAATATTCCTGTAGCACGTTGCAGTAAATTATTATTTAATGTTCTAATTATTCTAGGTGATATGGATGCTACTGAAAGTAGAACAAACAAACAAATACCCTCAAAATGATACATCTATGCATTGAAGATTCTTCTTCTGATACCCATGGGTATCTCTATGACATTTGCAGAGTGAAGGAGCCAGATTCTTTACAAGTATTAACATCAGAGTACAACGTGTCTTGCAATGTAAAAGAAAAAAGCAAAGCACCCTCATGATGATGAGCACTGAGTAATGTATAGAATTGTTAAATCACCATATTGTACTCCTGAAACTAATATCACACTGTATGTTAACTATATTAGAATTCAAATTTTGTAAATAAGTAAATGAAGTTGAAGAAAAAAGAACAGAGAGAAAGAAAAAATAAAATCTTATATGTAATTGCATTTATAAACATAGGTTAGGGCACGGGGAGCAGGTCCACATAGGATAGGCTAGATTGTTGCAAAGAAACACTGGACAAATGTCTACTTCCAAAGCAATTAGATATAAATGCCCATTTATCAACAATATAGTGCGAGAAAGGGTTGTTATTGTGTAGTAACTTACATTAACTGAAGAGATCCATTAATTAGTTAATAACCAGGCCATTTTATCTGATATACATATCCCTGTTACAGCACACATTTTATCAGTTTCCAACTGTCCTACAAAAATTTAATGCAGATAATTTATTTTGATATATATACTACTTGGTGACCATTTCTGACATCTTTCACTGTACTTCTCAGCCTCAGTCTTTTAATACCAACAACAAATACAACTTCAGACTATTAAAATGAATTAGCATTCTCCCAAAGAAGCCATCATTGTTCATAACTATTGAAGTGACCATAAACAAGAAGTCACTCAAATTCTCATATTGTACATCCTAGTTCAAACATTGTATACAACACGTACAGTAACATCACTGCCTTTTATTCAAGGTTGTCAAAGAAAATTACATCAATGTTAACCAGGCAAGAATGAGTTTATTAGAAACCATTGTAATAGAGAAGAGAGGCCATAATTAAGTCCAAGCTCAATTCTGCTGGAACAAAAAAGGCAACTATTTTTTTTTAATGTTTATTTATTTTTGAGACAGGGAGAGACAGAGCATGAGTGGGGGAGGGGCAGGGAGAGAGAGGGAGACATAGAATCCTTAGCAGGCTCCAGGCTCTGAACTGTCAGCACAGAGCCAGACATGGGGCTTGAACCCATAAACAGTGAGATCATGATCCGATTTGAAGTCAGACGCTTAACTGACTGAGCCACCCAGGCGCCCCCAAAATGGTAACATTTTTAAGGGCCGGGATGAGCTAGTGGAAAAGTGCTGGAGGAACTAAACTCAATTCCGTTTGCCTGACATGCAGCAAAGTCAGTCACTGAGACAGCAAGTACACAGCAAGGAAAAGCTTTATTAGAGAAGTAGATAAAGGAGAAGACAGGAGGGTAAGTCTCAAATCTGCCTCCCCAAAGTGGGAGAGAACAAATTTTTTATAAGGGGTTGAGATTACATATACAGGAAAACCTTGGATTGTGAGTAACTTGTTCTGTGAGTGTTCCGCAAGACAAGCGAACATTTCTAATACATTTTAACTTTATAAAACGAATGACGTCTTGCAATACGAGTAGTATATGATGCTCAATGTCACTTGATCACAACTGAGCCAATGGTTCTTCTCTTTCTGTCTCTCTCTCTGTGGAATTGTGTGTGATCCTTTCCCATCCTCAGATGCTTGGTTTCAGGCTGTAGTGATTTTTCAGAACACTGGAAGGTGCCCACAACTGGCACTAGTGTATTTTTGTGTCACTTCAAAGCACCTATGGACACTTTTGCTTTTCCATATAAGAGTAAGCTTAGGAATGCTTTGTTTGATTCTAGGTCAGGCTGCCTGCAGATATAGACCCTTTCTTCTGCTGCCTTATTGCCAGTTACCTTAAATATAGTATATGACAAGAATTTATTAATACTGTACCATATTCAACATCTGTGCGAGTGTATACAATGGCACACATGCAGAAAAAGATTCCATTGAGCCAAACTTTAGCAGTGATTCCGTTAGTGATGGGAAAAGTCGTCCTACACCATAACCCTCCTCTCGTCTCCCTCAAACCAGCCATGAAGATTTTCAAAGGTAAGCGCAGGTTAATTTGTTTTTCCTTATATTTTGTATTTTCTTTATTATTTTGTATTATATTACAGTATTGTAATCACTTTTTATGAATATTTTTGGGTTGTGGAACAAATCATCTGAGTTTTCATTATTTCTTATGGGGAAATTCACTCTGATATACAAGTGCTTTAGATTATAATCATGTTTCAGGAATGAATGATGCTTTCAAACCACAGTTATACTGCATATTGAAGAAAAGAGCAGGGAAATTTATGACTATTCATGAGGAAAGATGGAGCATGCGCATCAAGCAAACATATATGTAACATGCATCCCATGTTTACTTTAGGCTGGAGACTTAACATTAGAACAAGGCAAAGTCCAGCCTCTGATGTCAGGAGGTTATCTTAGAAGAAGGAGAAGGAACTGAGGCCTGTTCCAAGAACAGGTCTTGGGCTCATTTCAGGTAAGGAATGCAGGGCCCTGCTTGTTCATAGGCTGGAATTATATCAGTTGACTCTGAGTTTTAGCTTCTGCCAAGACAGCTGGTGGATTTGTTAGTGGGGTCTGAAAAGACATAATAGCTGATTAGGAGAAACAGTTCTCTGTAAAACAAGCTTTAAATTTTCTGCTAGTTTCAACCTCATTAGCATTATAAGGCATGGTTTCAGAGTGTGTTAGGAATGTTGATCAATGGGTTGTATTGAGTCCATTGGGTTGTTTATTGAGTTTGTGATTAGGGCCAATGGGCATGGAATGTTTTTCTCTGTGATTAGGCCACCTCTGTTCTCTAAGGCCCAGCATGAACAGGAGATCAGGAATCTGAAGGCAGGAAGAAGCCTGTCTAAATTTTAGTTAAGCTATGGAGAATACACTTTTTTAAGTTTTATGTATTTATGTATTTATTTCAAGACAGAGAGTGCATGAGTGGGGGGGGGGTGGGCAGAGAGAGGGAGAGAGAGAATACTAAGCAGGCTTTGCAATGTCAGTGCATAGCTCAATGCAGGACTTGAACTCACGAATCATGAGGTCATGACCTGAGCCAAAATCAAGAATCAGATGCTTAAGCCACTGAGCCACCCTGATGCCCCAAGCTATGGAGAATATTAAGGACATCTTGGCCAACACCATTCATCCTAAAATGTCCTCAGAGACAACAGAAAATCTTTTCTAAAATAAAGCTTTTCTAAAATAAAGAAAGGTATATCCAGGACTCCTGAGAAAGTAGTGTTCTAGAAGCTCTTCATCACTGACCTCAAATAAACCAAAATTTTCCATATGGGAGAAAAGTAACCAATTTAAAAATAGGGCAATATAGGGGCACCTGTTTGCTCAGTTGGTTAAGCATCTGACTTTAGCTCAGGTCATGATCTCATGGTTCATGATCTTGAGCCCCGCGTTGGGCTCTCTGCTGCCAGTGCAGAGCCCGCTTTGGATCCTCTGCTCCCTTCTCTGTGTGCCCCTCCCCTGCTTGTGCTCTCTCTTTCTCTCCCCCTCAAAACTAAATAAACTTAAAAAAAAAAAAAGAAAATAGGACAATATAAATTTTCAGAGGGTGTATGAAGTGGGAGAGCTTTTTATGCTATGAAAGGCGATACAACCTGACACTTTTTGTGGACAAACTAGGGTCCTTGGAAAATTTTTCAAGGAAGATTTAAAAAATCACCAATATTATGATCTAGAATTTAATGGGTTCGACTTTAACTAGACTTGTTTACTTCAATCCAAAATATAAGATGTCGTTATTCTTATACTGATTTCATCACTAAGAACATAAACAGGCAATAAAAAAATGGAGCTTTTGTTGCAATGTCAAAACTATGTAGATGAAAAAGAAGGGCATTGACACCTTTCAAATAAACTGGAAGGAAGGCTTCTTGTGGATTCACAAGTTCTAGAAAGTATTTACTTAAATTTGATAGTGGTAAAACTACCAGCAATAAAATCAGGAAAGGAGATCAGTACTGAGGTTATTTTGTTTTTTGTTTGTTTTGTTGTTTTTGCTTCCCTCCCATGGCATTACAGAGTCTCATAGCTGGAGATCCCCTGAGTTAATCACCCCAAAGGGAGTGTGAATTGACATAAGCATCCTTTAACACAAAGTCTACATTTACAAATGTATTTCACTTGTCAGTGTGACTGTAAAAATAATTAATTAAGATATTAATTTTAGTATGCCTAAGAAATTAACATGTGTTTCCAACTAAAAGTAATGTTTTGAAGTTGGAAACAATTTGGATTCGCCTGTGTTTCTGAACCAAGTTTCAATCTGATGAGTTCTGAAATTAATTAAGTTTGAATTGTTCCTTAAATACATAATTTAATTGATTAAAAGATTACTCTTCTAGAGTTTATAATATGAAAAGACTTATTAGAGAATGATCACCTTGCTGATGCATAGCAGGGGACTTCAAGCTTGGAGAGAAGCAGATTAATTATAACAGCGTTTTACATAATACCAGTAGAAAATCAGTGGTGGTCTTTATTGATGTTTTAATACATGTTAGGTACATTTACTTTTATGGAATGTAAAAAAGGTTTTCTTGAAAGGTCATTACTTCTACATTTCTTTGTGTGTGCTTTAATTAACAGCTGAAATAAAAACGTATGAATATATTTTAACAGTTATCTCACTTCATGGCATCTAGTAAGCAAGTATGTGTTAATTTATGTGACCTTTTATCCTTAGCATCTTATTGTTTGTGGCTCCTATTTTCAGAAGAAATGGCATTAATTATAACATAAGTAATTTAAAATATCAGTTCAAAATTTTATAGCTTGAAACAGCTCATCCTTTAATAATTAAGTCAATAAAACTAACTTAATTTAATTTAACAGTAATGTTGTTTTTTAGGTCTCGTGGAGTCATTACAATTAGTAATTCATAATTAGTATTTTATTGATGTCCATGCACTGTTGCCAAGCATCATCAAGAAACTATGATGATTGGTGGTAATTTGATAAATATTCAGAGCCATTGCATTAATTATGTGCCTTCCAATTACATCTGAAGTTAATGAATGTATGTGAACATTATGGATATAAATTTAAAGGACAGCTAACCTTAATTATAAGATTTTTTCTAATACTCTAAATTATAACTTTCCTAGTTATCAGCTTTTAGACAAAATGAGGCTTATCTAAAATATTAAATTTGAATATTGTTCATACACAACAATCTGTTTTCAATCTGTTACCAGAAATGGCAGTGATTGATTCAAAACAGCAGTCAATGCAATTTCTGCACAATATGATGAATCAAAAAGCTATAATTTTAGACTGAAACAAAGTCAGAAAAATATCCACAAATATGGTGACTAGAAAATCTTAATGATTTTGCTAACTTTGACTCTATTTTTTTTTTTTATTTTTTTTTTCAACGTTTATTTTATTTTTGGGACGGAGAGAGACAGAGCATGAACGGGGGAGGGGCAGAGAGAGAGGGAGACACAGAATCGGAAACAGGCTCCAGGCTCTGAGCCATCAGCCCAGAGCCTGACGCGGGTCTCTAACTCACGGGCCGCGAGATCCTGACCTGGCTGAAGTCGGACGCTTAACCAACTGCGCCACCCAGGCGCCCCGACTCTATTTTTAATATAAAACCTTTGTAGGAGCTATGCTGAATTTCACTTTATGTAGCTGATAAATTAAAATTATTGTGATAAGAAATATGCATATTTTAGTTGTCAGATCTAAATTTTGATCTAAAATTCTAGGCAACACTTGAAAGTCTTCATCGCTGCTTCCCTTATTGTCACCTCGTGCTCTTAGCTAACTCACTCCAATCACAGGCAGCCACCAAGTATTAACAATTTAGAATGTGATGTTCACTGTGAATGAACTTAATATATAAGATATTAAGAATATCTGAATATTAAAACTTTCTTCAATTTATTGAATAAGTGGCTTCATTTCCTTGAGGAAAATGTCTTCAGTTTGGTTATGGTGATGATGATGATTTTGGTAATGGTAACACTGATGGAAGATGAAGTAATTTTTATTGTTGTTATTACTATATTTTTACGACGACTACTACATACGCCAGCCATAAAATCTTGCATCAACTTAATCCCAATTATGTCATATTTAAATCCGCCCAATACCCCATAGTATATGAATTATTATTTTTTGTCCTTTCCATACTTTGTATCACCATCAAAATATCCATTCATTCATACTATATATTAACTTTTCACTTTCATGTATGCTTGTACTATACTTATCATTACTGTAAGGTTCTGCAATTTGACAGGGTGGTGAAATGGTTCTCTGGTCTAAAAGAATAAATGGACATTTCTAAATATAGCAAATGTTTTCATATCATTAGGCCTATAGCCAGTTGCCTTATCTCTCGATAGTTTTAGAAAAATCTTGCATTTGTTGTAAGGGAGAAGCTCAGACTTGCATAGCCATGGGGAGGTGGCAGCTGGCGGGGGGTGGGGGGTGCCTACTCTGCTGGAAAACCCCAACCAAATGAATGCATAATGAAGTCTATTAAGTAGCCTTGAATGAAGAAGGTTAAGCCTCTACTCTGCCAAAATGAGGAGATTGACTATGTCTAGTAATTTAAGGTTATATATCTGACTCCAATTCTGTATCAAAGATTTGATGAGTTTGCAGGCAGCAGGCTTATGGTGCAAGAAAGAAAAGGAAACCATTTTTTTTACTGATTCAGGCTTATACTAAAGATTGCAATGCTATATAGATAGACTGAAAAAGGTTTAATTGAAAGCATGTATCATAATGTCCATAAAAGTCTACACTATTGAGAACTTTGGCTAATAATGTATTTGAAAGTGGCTGTTTAAAAGCAGTAGCTATGTTTGTGTAATTCAAAAATGTGGACATAATACAACACTTAGAAAATTCTCTTAATTTCCCTGATTGCTGTTTGTGAGGTAAATTTTAGTATTTAAGAGCAATATTGTATCATTGTTCTTATTGTATTCTGTTAAAAACAAAATTCTAAACGTTTCTTTCAATTTTAAATGCTTGGGACACAGTTTTGATTTTTCTATGGCTGCTATTATATTCTCTATAGGAAAATCTGTATTAAAAGTAATATTATAGCACTAAAACAATGTTATTTTATAGGACTCAGTGTTTTTCAAATATTCAGAATAGAAATTTCAGTGACCATTTCTTTTTTAATCTCAAAATACAGCCTAAAAATTATCACTTGGACAAAAGCCTGAGAAAAATACAAATGCCTTACGTGCAAGTGGACCACAATCCCTCAAGTTGCTAAATTGTAATCTGACATAATGGGTGCAGGGAGCTTTCTCCAAGGAGTTGCCCCCTGGAGGAAGGCATATTATTCAGCCCAATGATGAAAGTGATTGTGTCATTCTTGATGCCAGTGAAAGATGCTTCCCACACAGAGTGGGAGCTTTGAAGTCTTAGTATTTCAGTCTTTAAGTTTCCATGTGTCAGTTCTGAAAACAAAATGTAGAAAAAAAGAGCTGTACACGAATCTCCAAGAATAGCCTGAGTCAGTAGCAAATGAACAGGCATTCTGTTGGATATATTGATTTAGTTTGTAATTTCCCTGTTGCTTGTTAAAAAACAGAATGTACTTAGAACCTTTGTCTCTGTACAGTGTAATATATCATTGATCTTTTCATTAAAAATATGTTGGGTGGGGAATGTCTGTCCACTTGAGATTTTACATGGGTATTGTTGGTTCCAAAAGCAAAACTTAATTGAGATGTATGCATAGTTTCATTGAATGGGCACATGAATGAAGATAAAGCAATGAATAGGAAATTATTCCTACCATATTTTCAGGGTCATGTAATGCAAATGCAAATCTTACAGAGATGAGTTGGAAAATGCTACTTGTAAATCCAACCCTGTTCAATGAGGATAATGAACTCCTTTCACTTCATTGCTTCTGAAACTTTCACATTAATGGTTAATACTCCTGTTATAAAGACTCCCTAATTTGTTTGTGTTGCATAAGTATGATAGATAGACAGATAGATATAGATATAGATATAGGTGTAATATATACAAATCTAATTCTCTATATAAATCTATCTATTTATCTATCTATATAGATATAGATATAGATATAGATGTAATATATACAAATCTAATTCTCTATATAAATCTATCTATCTATCTATCTATCAGCTAGCTAGCTAGCTATCCATCTATCTATCTGTAAAGTGATGAATCAAGAGGAACCAAAGAAAGCAGTGCAGAAAATAACCTGAAGGAACATCCCTGAATGAAAGCAACAAATATTTACCACGTGATTTACTGTATATGCTTTAATGTTTGGGTTTGGTGGGGATGTTAAAGGGTGGAAGTACAAAGATGGATAAAATATTTCCAGCCCTACAATAATTTAACATATTTAAGTAGATATTAAAAATTCAAATTGAAGACATAAATTAGAAAAAATATAGGGAATGCAATAAGGCTATATGATTATAATTATAATCAAAGTTAAGACAGTTGTTAGGACATAAAAGCATAAGGTGGTTAGAAAAGACCAACAAGGGAGAACACCAACACTAAATAGAAAATGACAGGGATGGGAGGTAGGGGGGGTTTTGGGAGACACTGTCTGATGGAACATTGTATAAAAGAAGAAACATTGATGAAACATTGTACACAAGAAAATAAATGAAACGAGCATAAATGTTTGGGAAGCTTTATTATTTATTTATTTATTTATTTACTTACTTATTTATTGGGAGACTTTAAATACACTACCTTGGCTAGAAAGAAGCATTCAAGAAGCATTTGTGGGGGGCGCCTGGGTGGCTCAGTCGGTTAAGCGTCCGACTTCAGCTCAGGTCACGATCTCGCGGTCTGTGAGTTCGAGCCCCGCATTGGGCTCTGGGCTGATGGCTCAGAGCCTGGAGCCTGCTTCTGATTCTGTGTCTCCTTCTCTCTCTGCCCCTCCCCCCGTTCATGCTCTGTCTCTCTCTGTCTCAAAAATAAATAAACATTAAAAAATAAAAAAAAAATAAAATAAAAAAGAAAGAAGCATTTGTGGGAAGGAGTTAAGATGGGAGAAGAGTGGGGGGACCCTAAGCTTGCCTCATCCCTCAGACACGGTTAGATAAATATCAAATCATTCTGAACACCTAAGAAATCAATCTGAGGACTGAGAGAATAAAGCTGCACATCTACAGGTAAAAAAAACTACCACTTTGTAGAAGGTAGAAGCTGTGGAGAGATGATTTGGAGGAGAAAAAAACTGCAGGCGTGCAGAAGGAAGGAGCCCTGATTATGGAGAGAAAGAGAGAGATAGAGAGAGAAACAGCAGGCAGGGGATTGCACAAGAAAAACTCTTCCCCCAAAACAATGGGAAAAAGAGAGCAGCTATTACAAGTTATTATAAGCAGCTGAGCACGAAGTCTGAAGTTTTGGAAGTCCGTGCCATTTCTGGGGTTATGCCTGGTGGGCTTGGCAGTGCTCTGGTGTGGAAATGGCTGGAAACCTGGGAGCAGGCAGCGTCATCTGAGGACCCCCTGGGTCACACAGGGAGAAACAGTTCCCCTGCTTGGAGTTCATTTGGGTGTGGCAGCACAGCCTCTCCAGAGGCAAAAGAACTATGGTGCTAGCATGCTACACTGTTCCCTAGCATGGGAACAAAGACTCTGGCTGAAGGCAACAAAACTTGGTGCTGGCTCTTAGCTGCAGTTTACCATAAACTCTGAACCCCTAGGTGTACCTGAGGCTGCTTTTCTGAGACAAACTGCAAATGGCAAAAGCACAGTGAGACCCTCCCCCAGAAGATCAGTGTGGGTCATACTGGGTGGGTCCCTAAAATTTGGAGTTTTGAAACCCAGCCGCAAGTGGCCGGTTTATCCTGAGATAAAACACAGGAGTACTATGTTGCCTGGCAGGCAGACAGCTTAGACACAGACAAGGTAAAGTGAGGGATCTTATGGAAGCTGGGTACACAAGAGGGGTGATTGCTCTTCTGTGAGGTCTTCCTGAAGAGTGGCAGGCACAAACTCCCTGCTCCAGGAAGGAGAGAGTGGGGGGATGCCATTCCCCCCACCCCATCAGCACTGACTGACTTCAGTGAGTAACACAGCACTGCCCAGTGGAGACCGGAGCTGCTTACAACAAGCCCCAACTCCCTGCAGCCTGGAGGTGTATCTCCACTAAGGCAAGTCCACCTGAGAATCAGTGCAGCCGGTCCCTTCCTCAAAAGACCAGCACAAACTCCTCCACACACCAAGTCTACTGATTGTAGAGTGCTATAAAGCTTCAGCACTTTAGTGGAAATAGGATCAAGCTCCTCCTCCTTCTCTTCCTCCTCCTTCTCTTCCTCCTCCTCCTCCCCCTCCTCCCCACTTCCATCCTCCCCATCTCTCTCCCTCTCCCTCCCACCCTTCCTGTTCCCCTTTCCTCCTCATTCCCCTCCTCCTCCCCCTCCTCCTTCTCTTCCCCCTTCTCCTTCTCCTCCCCTTCTTCCTCCTCTTCTTCTTCTTCTTCTTCAATCTAGCTTCTTTTAATAAAGAAACTTGCCAAATAGTGGTCAAGGTATAAAAAGGCCCCCCAGCTGCAGGCAAGAGGAGACTTTGCCAAGAACTGACCTGAGAGTAGGAACAGCCAAAACACAACAGCAGAGTGCATATAGGACCCCTGCCTTTTTTTTCTTTTTCTTTTTCTTTCTTTCTTTCTTTTTTTTAATCTCTGCTTGTTATAGCCATTACTCTCAGGAGCAGGAATATAATAAGCTTTCCTAACAATCATACAAATAAACAGTGACCTAGAAAAAAATGACAAGATGGAGGAATTCTCTCCAAAAGAGAGAACAGGAGGAGGGAATGGCCAGGGATTTAATCAATACAGATATAACTAAGATGTCTGAATCAGAATTTAAAACAATTTTAAGGATACTGGCTGGGCTTGAGAAAAGCATAGAAGACATTAGAGAATCCCTACTGCAGAGATAAAAGGGTCAAAAACTACTCAGGCCAAAATTGAAAGTGATATAACTGTTTGCCATGACAGAAAGGATAGACAAAGCAGAGGAAAGAATCAGTGATATAGAAGATAAAATTATGGAAAATAATGAAGCTGAAAAGAAGAGGGAAAGAAAAATATTGGATCATGAAGGTAGACTTAGGGAACTCAGCAAATCCTTAAAGTGTAATAATATTCATATCATAGGAGTCCCAGAAGGTGGAGAGAAAAAGAGGCAGAAGGTTTATTTGAGCAAATTATAGCTGAAAACTTCCTTAATCTAGGGAAGGAGACAAACATCAAAATTCAAGAAGCATGGAGAACTCCCATTAAATTCAGCAAAAGCCAGGCATCACAAGGACATATCATAGTCAAATTACAAAATACATAGACAAGAAAAGAATCCTGAAAGCATCAAGGGAAAAAAAAGTCCTTAACCTACAAGGAAAGACAGATCAGGCTTGCAGAACACACTGAAGGGGGAAAATATACATCCAAGAATACTTTATCCAGCAAGGCTGTTATTCAGAATAAAAAAAGAGATAAAGAGTTTCCCAGACAAATAGAAACAAAAGGAGTTTGTGAGCACTAAAGGAAACCTGAAAGAAATATTGAAGGAGACTCTTTGAGTGGGGGCAGGGGGGAGACCGAAAGGAACAAAGACTAGAAAGGAACAGAGAACATTACCAGTAACACCTACTTTACAGGTAACACAATGGCACTAAATTCTGATCTCATACCTATCAATAATTAACTTCAATTGTAAATGGCCTAAATGCTCCCATCAAAAGACATAGGGTATCAGAATGGATTAAAACAAAAAAAACAAGATCTATATATATACTGTCTATAAGACATTTTAGACCTAAAGATACCTGAAGACTAAAAGTGATGGATAAAGAACCATATTTCATGTTAATGGACATCAAAAGAAAGCTGGATTAGCCATACTTATATCAGACAAACTAGATTTTAAACCAAAGACTATAACAAGAGATGAAGGGTATTATATAATAATTAAGGAGTCTATATATCAAGAAGATCTAACAATTTTACTTTATTTTTATTTTATTTTATTTTATTATTTCTTAATGTTTATTTATTTTAGAGAGAGAGAGTGTGAGCAGGGGAGGGGCAGAGAGAGAGGGAGACACAGAATCCAGAGCAGGCTCCAGGCTCTGAGTTGTCAGCACAGAGCCTGACATGGGGCTTGAACTCATGAACCATAAGCTCATGAACTGAGCCAAAGTTGGATGCTTAACCGACAGCCACCCAGGTGCCCCAAGAAGATCTAACAATTTTAAATATTTATGCCCCAAACTTTGAGGAACCCAAATATATAATCCAATTAATCACAAACATAAAAAACTCCTTGATAATAATATCATAATAGTAGTGGACTTTTACACCCCACTTACAGCAATAGACAGATTATCTAAGCAGAATATCAACAAGGAAACAATGGCTGTGAAGGGCACGCTGGATTGGATGAACTTAACAGATGTATTCAGTATATTACATCCTAAAGCAGCAGAAAACACATTCTCTTTGAGTGCACATGGAATATTCTTCAGAGTAGATCACATACAGAGTCACAAACCAGCCCTCAAAAGAACAAAAACATTGAGATCATACTATGCATATTTTCAGATCACAACTCTATGAAACTAGAAGTCAACCACAAGAAAAAATTTGGAAGGATCACAATGCATGGACATTAAGGGACATCTTACTAAAGAATGAATAGTTTAACAGGAAATTAAAGAAGAAATAAAAAGTACATGGAAGCAAATGAAAATTAAAACATGACAGTCCAAAACATTTGGGATAGAGCAAAGGCAGTTGTAAGAGGGAAGTGTATTGCAATATAGGCCTACCTCAAGAAACAAGAAAGGTCTCAAATACACCACCTAACCTTACACTTAAAAGAGCTAGAGAAGGAACAGCAAATAAAGCTTAAAGTCAGCAGAAGATGGGAAATAATGAAGATTAAAGCAGAAAGAAATGATATAGAAACAAAAAATAGAACAGATAAATGAAACTAAGTGCTGGTACTTTGAAAGAATTCATAAAAATGATAACCCCCTAGCCAGACTTATAAAAAGAAAAGAGAAAGGACCAAATAAATAAAATCTTGAATGAAAGATGAGAGATAAAAATCAACACCACAAAAATACAAACAATTATAAAAGAATATTATGAAAATTATATGCCAACAAGTTGGGCAATCTGGAAGAAATGGAAAAATTCCTAGAAACATACAAACTACCAAAACAGAAACAGGAAGAAATAGAAATTTGAACAGACCCATAACCAGCAAAAAATTGAGTCAGTAATCAAAAAATCTCCAAACAAAAATCCAGGGCCAGGTGTCTCTCTAGAGGAATTCTACCAAACACTTAAAGAAGAGTTTAGATCTATTATTCTGAAACTATTCCAAAAAATGGAAATGGAAAGAAAACTTCCAAACTCATTCTATGAGGCCAGCATTATCTTGATTCCAAAATCAAACAAAAGACCCCACTAGAAAGGAGAATTACAGACCAATATTCTTGATGAACATGGATGCAAAAATTCTCAACAACATACTAGCAAATTGAATCCAACAGCACATTAAAAGGACTATTCACCATGATCAAGTGAGATTTATTGCTGGGTTGAAGGGGTGGTTCAATATTTGCTAATCAATCAGCATGACACACCACATTAAGATAAGAAAGGATAAGAACCATATGATCCTGTCGGTAGAGGCAGAAAAAGCACTTGACAAAATACATCATCCATTTTTGATAAAAATCCTCAACAAAATAGGTATAGACAGAATATTCCTCAACATCATAAAGGCCATATATGAAAGACTCACAGCTACTATCATTCTCAATGGGGAAAAACTGAGAGCTTTTCTTCTAAGGTCAGCAACAAGAAAGGGATATCCATTCTTACCATTACTATTTAACATAGTACTGGAAGTCTTGCCCTCAGCAATCAGACAACAAAAAAGAAACAAAAGGCATCTAAATCGGCAAAGAAGAAGTCAAGGTTTTGTCATTTGCAGACTACATGATACTCAATGTAGAAAACCTGAAAGTCTCCACCAAAAAATTGTAAGAACTAATACATAAATAGAGCAGAATCACAGGATATAAAATCAACACACAGAAATATGCTGGGTTTCTATACACCAATAATAAAGCAGCAGAAAATGAAATCAAGGAATTGATCCCATCTACAATTACCCAAAACCCCATAAGATACCTAGGAATAAACCTAACCAAAGAAGTAAAATATCTCTACTCCAAAAACTATAGAACACCTATGAAAGAAATTCAAGAGGACACAAAGAAATGCAAAAAAAAAAAAAAAAAAAAAAAAAAAAAAAATATATATATATATATATATATATATATATATATATATATCTCATGCTCATGGATTGAAAGAACACATATTGTTAAAATGTCTATACTACCCAAGCAATAAACACATTTAATGCAATCCCCATAAAAATACCACCAGCATTTTTCACAGAGCTAGAATAAACAATCCTAAAATTTGTATGGAACCACAACCCTGAATAGGCAAAACAGTCCTGAAAAAGCAAAGCAAAGCTGGAGGCATCACAATTCCGGACTTTAAGCTATGTTACAAAGCTGCAGTCATCAAGACAGTATGGTACTGGTACAAAAACAGACACATAGATCAATGGAACAGAACAGAAAGCTCAGAAATGGACTCACAACTATATGGTGAACCAACCTTTAACAAGGTAGAAAAGAATATCCAATGGAAAAAGGTAGTCTCTTCAACAAATGGTGTTGGGAAAACTGGAAAGCAACATGCAGAAGAATGAAACTGACCACTTTCTTATACAATACAAAAAAATAAATTCAAAATTGAGATGTCTGGATGGCTAGGCTGGTTAAGTGTCTGACTCTTGATTTTGGCTTATGTCATGATCTTATGGTTCATGAATTTGAGACCTGTATCAGGCTCTGCACTAACAGTGCTGAGCCTGCTTGGGATTCTCCCCCTCTCTTCTCTCCCTGCCCTTTCCCTCCCCTGTCTATCTCTCAAAATAAATAAATAAACCTAAAAAAATATTTAAAAAATTAATTCAAAATGGATAACAAACCTAAATGTGAGACAGGAAACCATCAAAATCCTAGAGGAGAACACAGGCAGCAATGTCTTTGACCTTGGCTGGAGCAACTTCTTACTAGACAGGTCTCTGGAGGCAAGGGAAACAAAAGCAGACATGAACGATTAGGACTTCATCAAGATAAAAAGCTTCTGCACAGCAAAGGAAACAATCAAAAAACCTAAAAGACAGCCTATGGAATGAGAAGATATTTGCAAACAACATATCTAATAAAGGATTAGTATCCAAAATCTGTAAAGAACTTATCAAACTCAAAACCCAAAAACAACCTAGTTAAGAAATGGGCAGCAGACATGAATAAACACTTTTCCAAAGAAGACATCCAGGTGGCTAATAGACACACGAAAGGATGTTGAACATCACTAAACCTCAGGGAAATACAAATTGAAACTCCTTTGAGATACCACTTCACACCTGTCAGAATGACTAAAATTGACAACGCAAGCAACAATAGGTGTTGGTATGGATGAAGAGAATGGGGAGAACTCTTGCACTGTTGGTGGGAATGTAAACTAGTCCAGCCACTCTGGAGAACCATATGGAGGCTCCTCAAGAAACTACAAATAGAACCACCCTATGATCCAGCAACTGCACTACTAGGTATTTACCCAAATGATACAAACACAGATTCGAAGAGGCACATGCACCCCAATGTTTATAGCAGCTTTGTTAACAACAGCCAAACTATGGAGAGATCTCAAATGTCCATTGACTGATGAATGGATAAGGAAGATGTGGTATGTGCGAACACACACACACACAAAATTAAATCTTAGTCATCAAAAATAATGAAATCTTGCCAATTGCCACAATGTGGATGGAGCTAGAGTGTATTATGCTAAGCAAAATAAATCAGTCAAAGAAAGACAAATATCACATGAGTTCCCTCATATCTGGATTTTAAGAAACAAAATAGATGAACTATGGAAAGGGAAAAAAGAGGGAGAGGGAAACAAATTATGAGACACTTAAAGATAGAGAACAAACAGGGTTGATGGAGAGAGGTGGGTGGGGGATGGGCTAAATGGGTGATGAGTATTAAGGGCACTTTTTATCATGAGCACTGGGTGTCATATATAAGTTATGAACCACTAAGTTCTACTTCTGAAACCAATATTACACTATGTAAACTAACTATAATTTAAATAAAAAATTGAAAGAGAAAAAAAGAAGCATTTGGGAAAATTGGTAGTTGGGTAGTAATATTACTCACATCTCTTTGAGAGAGAAGATACAGTTTCAAGGCAACATTCTTTGCAGCTGTGCTGGGCCTTTGCCCAAATAATGTCCTATGATTACTTGGACTATCTCTTTTTCAAAGAAAACTTTTCACGAATCATCTTTATATTCACAAAAATTCCATTGCAGAGTTCAATGAAATTATTACTTCTGATGAACTAAAAACTATATTTCTATTCATGCATCTACAGTTCTTAATTTTTGAATGTTCCCCCAACTCTAGGGAAGTTTTTCCATATGTATCTATTCATTATGGCATGGTATTTGTAAATAACTTTCAGCTCACTCCCTTGCTAGAGTTGGGTTATATGATATAGTGTTCATTAGACTTTGAAGGGTAACAGAGACCTAGATTCTGACTATGCCACTTCCTAGCTATATAACATTTGTCAAATTTATTTAATCTCCCTAAGTCACTATTTTCTTCCCTGGAAAAGAAGAGTGTAATAACAATAATGCCTACCATAAGGTAGTGTGAAGGTTTAACTATATAAAAAATAGATTATCGCAACATTTGAATTAAGACAATATAAAATACAATGATGATAATGATAATGATAAGGAAGGAGAAGGAGAAGAAGAAGAAGAAGAAGAAGAAGAAGAAGAAGAAGAAGAAGAAGAAGAGGAAAAGGAAAAGGAGATGATGGAGATGATGACACAACAATAATATTATAATTACCATTATTAACACTACTGCTGAGGCCCTTGTGCTTTTACCTGTGATAAAATTCCAGTTTACACACACAGTTCTGGTTTATTCTTCTTTTTCCAACATATAATGCTCCTTTTACTCTCAAAGTGTCCTAGTTTGAACCATTAATTGCTCATTAATTGAACCATGCTCCCCATAGAACTGCTGGGCCTCTGTGCTGATGGTGCAGAGCCCGCTTTGGATTCTCTGTCTCCCTCTCTCTCTACACCTCTCCCTCTCTCACTGTCTCTGTCTCTCTCAAAATAAATAAACTTTTTTTAAAAAAAGGATATTTGTTATTTTGGGGTGTCTGGGTAGCTCAGTGGGTTAAGCATCCGACTCTTGACTTCAGCTCAGGTCATGATCTCACAGTTCATGAGATCGAGCCCCACATTGGGCTCTGTAGTGACAGTATGAAGCCTGCTTGGGATTCTCTGTCTCTCTCTCCCTCTACCCCTCCCCTGCTTGCACTGTGTCTCTCTCTCTCACTCTTTCTGAAAATAAATAAATAAATAAATAAATAAATAAATATTGAAAAATATTTGTTGTTTTGCTCTTATCCCTCTTTTTCTTTTCCTTATGTGTATAGACGGTGATGATAAACTTAGGAGTAGGGACTCAGGCAGAATGAGAAGTCACAATAGTAACAAATGTTTATTCTTATCTCAGTCATTATAATGAAAGAAATTTTTTCTTCATGTCAGTAGAAGTTATAATCAATATGTGGTATTCCTAATAATTATCCTTAGCAATTTGGTAATTGACAAGTACAAGTTTACAGAAGTTGAATTTACTTCCAATCTTCCTTGGTGTAGCAACACTGTGGGGAGTAGACCCAGTTGGACAGTAGCATCTCTCTCATTCATGACTCTTTACCACACTCATATCCCTTGCTATATTGTAGCCCTGATTCTGGTCCTATAGACCTTCAATTTCTTATTTCTTACTCAAATACACTGATCTTTTACTTGTTCTTTTAGAAATGAGATGATAATTACATACATGGTCATATAGTTATACAGGTAAATAATCTTGGGGAATAAAGAGGACCAGGAGTGTCATGCTCTTTCCATTAACTCTAGGAATATTATTTATATTGATATATCAGAAAATGATAAATTAATTCATATTTTATTCCATATATATTTAGTCACCATCTATGCACATATTTATTTAGATAATTGGATTTATTGGGTCAGGGAAGAAGTGTTAGACATTTAGTTTTTTGCCTGATTTGAACTGCACCTAAAATTAAATGTGCAGATCACACAACATCTCAGGAGTTTACTTTGTTTCTGTGTAAAATAAGATTATTGGACTTGGAAACCTCCTTCTCATTTAGCTTGACTAGGAGGCAAACCTAAGACACCAATACATATTCATTCAATCATTTTATTTATTTATATGTAATGTATTGTTTCAATTTTAATTAAGAAAAGAACTAGGAAATATTATTTAAGAACTTAGACATAAAGTTGGATACAAAGTTTTTGCCTGTATAGTGAGTTAAATAATCACATATTTTAGCTTACCTTAAATTTTTACAAGTATTGCAATTTGTTATAGCTTCATCATTTTCTGATCTAAATGCAACACAAACTTAATTTATAAATTACTGTAGCTATTTAATATGATGTTGATTTTCAAGGGGAAGGATAATTAATGGAGGGCAGAACCTCTCCTAACATCCTGTCATATATTCTGAACTTCATTCTTCATTTTTACTCACGTAAGTATCATTAAATCAAATCTCAAGAAATTCAAAATTGACAATTCCTTCTTCCATCTAACTATGCTCAATACCCGTGTAGCTCAACTAAAGGGTAAAAAACAGAAATGACTAATGCAAAGGCTTATGGAGATTTTTAAAGGGGAAAATAACAAGTTTGACAAAGTGTGAGATGGAAAAATGCATTTCTTGACAAGAGAGGCTGTTAAATACGTGAACAGACTCCTAAAGGATTTTTGTAGAACTGGAGGACTTTAGAACATGAAATATCTTCCTATCTATACTATGGATGATGATTTGGGTGGGATTATGACTAAAGGTAAAATAATGGATCTAATGAATACAAATGGAATTTGCTAGCTCTGTGGGTTTTAGATTTATTTTGGAGGCTATGATAAAATCAGACTTAAAAGTCGTATGTCATTGCAAAATCCAGAGAAGAAATTTGATTTTGAGATATTTCTGAACAAGGAAGATGACAGGAAATTGTCTACCTCACGTTATGCATTCAGTCTCTGCTACATGCTACATACAAAACAAAAGTTTTATATTCCCATGACACTCATGAAATATTGTGGGAAACATTCAAATGTATGGAGCTGAGAGATAAAAAGTGACAACGGGGGTGCCTGGGTGGCTCAGTTGGTTAAACGTCCGACTTTGGCTCAGGTCATGACCTCATGGTTTGTGGGTTTGAGCCCCGTATCGGGCTCTGTGCTGACAGCTTGGAGCCTGGAGTCTGCTTCAGATTCTGTGTCTCCCTCTCTCTCTGCCCCTCCCCTGCTTGCACTCTGTCTCTCTGTCTCCCCAAAATAAATAAATATTTTTAAAAAATAATAAAAAAGTGACAACAGAATTGGAGAAATGGAGAAAGGTGGTCTTTGTTTAGCAAAATATTTTGATGGTCCATTTGGTTATAGAAAATGATACATGGAATTTTTCCTGAGGTCAGGAATGAGGTAAGTATGTAGACTATTAGGAAGATATTCGTGGGGTGAACTGAAACTGAGCATGAAAATGGGGGTGTAAAGGAGAAAAGTCACCCCAGAACCATTTTTAGTCCCAGGGCCAGGGCACGTGGGTGCTCTGCCCCAGCCATGGCCTCAGCCTCTTTCCTCTTCATTGAAATGCTGTAAAGCCCGCTCCAGGGCCTAGGTGTGCCAAGGTCTTCAGTAGTCTCACTGCAACATCATGAACTCGGAGAAAGATTTTCATGGGTTCAGGGTCCTTTTCTCCCTTTAAAGGCCTCTCTGACATTTTTATAACCCTCTTTGTGAGGTCAACTTGATGCCTGGAGTACGTCCAGGGCTCACCCCTATGGGGTCATGTGGAGCCCTGTGGATGGCTAGGGTCCAGGAGAGCACAGGAACCAGTCACTCCCACTAGTCAGAGCTATATTTTTCTATAGGATCACTGTAGATAGGGGATGGATGGATCCCTTATCCATCCAGAATGGATGACTCTGGTCATGTAGGTGACTGTCCAAATACAGGG
Source organism: Lynx canadensis (assembly GCF_007474595.2). Taxonomy (NCBI): domain Eukaryota; kingdom Metazoa; phylum Chordata; class Mammalia; order Carnivora; family Felidae; genus Lynx; species Lynx canadensis. The sequence goes on along the minus strand of NC_044311.2, from coordinate 135,774,991 downwards.
CTCTGAATTACTGACTTTCAGCTTTTGAGGTTTGGCTTGAGCTATGAGTGAGAGAGTGGGAACAGGAGTTCAACAAGGCACTGCCTCTGATCTACAGCACTGGTGGGCAAGAGGGTGGTGGTAGGAATCACTTCCTGTCTGTGCCACCTTGCACAGGTTCCCAGGCAATCAATTGCCTTACCATAGGTGCGACCCCTGGCACATATCCACCAGTCTTCCAGGGGTGGCTGTATCTAGATCCTCTAAGTTTTTGAGTCCATTGCTCCAATGCAAAGGGGGTATAACATGGGAAAGATGTGGATAAGGGTCAGACAATCCTCTCTTATCTAATCCTCCTCACTGGTGGTAGTATGTGGAAGGCAGATGTATGGTCAACATTGAAAGAGAGAAAATTCTAAAACTGCATAGATTATGGCTTAAAGAATTCAAGAGTTGATATAGATAAAAAATGTACTATTTTAGATTGATTGTTAGAGAATTCAATATAATATATATTTAACATGACCAAATAAATGAACCATCATACATTTTTCTGCATAATCTTGGTGAGACTTCTATTTGTGGTCATTATCAACAAAGCCCAGTAGCAACCTTTGAAGGAATCATTCAGACCAGGATTCATGGACGGCACAACAGATGATCCAGCATCAGGCATACTGATGAAGCCAACATTAAGTAAATGGTTTTCGGGAACTACAGGGGCAAAAAAAGTATATTTTGTTTTAATACAAATCACTCCTAAAGAGTCACTGGAAGTGAGCAGTAGTAGTGCAGTCATATTTTTTCAGAACTTTTTTCTCATTGTGGTGGGTGTAAAGTCAAGCAATGAGGTAGGCAGAATTCTGTGATCGACCCCAATGACTCCTGCCCTTGTATCATCCCCTCCCTTTTTACTATGGATGGGACTTATCAAAATAAGGAAATTTCACTCCTGTGTGGATGCTACATTTAAAGCAAAAGGGAAATATTCATGGTGAGCCTGGCATAATCAGGCGAGCCTTTTAAAAGCTGAATGTTTTATGTGGCTGGATGAAGAACATCAGACAAAAGGGCTTTGGCTTCCCTGGAAGAAAGCAAACATCCATTCTGTGAACTGTCTGTGGGAGCAATATGGTAATGAATTCCATCCAGGTGTTCTCCAAGAGTTAAGAGCCATCTATAGCCAACAGTTGGCAGGACCACAAGGATCTCAGTCCTACAACCACAAAGAAATGATTCTGCCATCATTATTTAATGAGCTTGAAATGGAGCCTAGAGCCCAGATGAGAACCACAGTTCCTGCCTACAGCTTCATTTCAGTCTCTTCAGGCCTTCAGCAGAGAATCCAATCATACTGTGTCTTGACTTCTGACCTTTGGAAACTGAGAGATAATAAATTTGAGTTTTTTAAGCTGCTAAGTTTGTGCAGTTTTGCAGTGGTAGAAAACTTATACACCCAGAAGGGCACAAATGACAATAAAGTACATAAAGAGATGGTTGATAGCCTTACACAGGAAATGACAGTGCCTGGACACACACAAAAAAATCTCCAAGTACACTCTTGGACAATGAACAAATATTTATGGCCCTCTTCTCTACCATCAGGATAAACAGTCATCAGTAAATCACTGTACCTCACACATACCACGACGGTTTAAAGCATTTGTAAATAATCAAATTGTTCATACTGGCAGGTTCTGTGCTAAAAATATTTTCCCAGGACCATGCATACCCTATGGGTATCGCTACATCCTGACCATGCCTTTTCTGTTCTGACGGTAAATCTTTTCATTAAGACATAATTTAAGTTGAAGTTTTTGTTACTTGCAGTCAAAAGTACATTAAATGATATTTTGCCAATATGAATATTCAATGACCAACTATATTTTTTTCTGATTTTTTTATCTCTGTAGCAGGCTATCTAATGATTTTACCCTGGATGGATTTATGGTGTTGACACAGCGTCAAAACCTATGGAATTGTGGACAAATATGATGACAAAAGTATTTGTGATGGCAAGTATGCATTTGCAGGGACTGTGGTTCTATTCATATATCATCTGAGACATTTTGGGGAAATATCCTCTTATTTAGCCAAGGCATTGCATCTCTATTTCTTTTTTTTTTTAATGTTTATTCACTTTTTGAGAGACAGAGACAGAGTGTGAGCAGGGCAGAGGGCAGAGAGAGAGGGAGACACAGAATTGGAAGCAGGCTCCAGGCTCTGAGCTGTCAGCACAGAGCCCGACGCAGGGCTTGAACTCACGAACTGTGAAATCATGACCTGAGCTGAAGTCGGACACTTAACCGATTGAGCCACCCAGGCGCCCTGCATCTCTATTTCTTAAAATCACCTACTGGTATTTTAGAATCAATGCCATATAATTCTGACAATATATTTCTGTCAAATCCTAGGAACAATGGGGCCGAATAGAGTTAGGCCATCATTATCAAAGAGAGTGACAGAAAATGTTAAATTCTTAAAAATTTTCTTTCAGTTGTATCTCTAAATACTAGATATTTCCTGAAGACATGTAGGTTACAAATAGCGCAAATTATTTCTTTCAAGATCACACTTATCATGGTTTAGCTCCTTTTATTGTTGCCAGTAATAATACAAGTAGGCTTTTAAGAAAAGAGAATAGAAAAAAGTGTTAATGGAGTACCTAAACTTTGTTTGGAAATCCTGAAGATTCTGGAATAAGCAAGAGCTTTACAATGAGCAATTATTTTAAACAATAATTTAAAATTATCTGCAAGGAAATTTCTTCAGATTTGTGTACCTAGTTGTCTAAAACAATACACTCTATAAATATTAAATTATCTTTTATTATACACAGGGGATGCTAAAGTTTTCAGATTGTAGATGATTGGTGGAAAAACTTTGCAGGTCACTGAGTATTTGTATACGTATGTAACATAAAGTACTATTATATATAGTCCCCTGTCCCCCTTCCCCCCATGGTTTTGCTTTCTGTGGTTTCAGTTACCTAAGGTCAACTGTGGGCCAGAAGCAGATGATCCAGCTTCTGGTGTATTCTCAGAAGTTCATTGGCAGCCTAATGCTGTCACAATGCCTGTGTCATTCACCTCACTTCATCTCATTATGTAGGCATTTTATTATCTTGCATTATCACAAGAAAAAAGGTGAGTACAATACAAGAAGATATTTTGAGAGACAGAGAAAGAGAGAGACCACATTCGCATAACCTATTACACATAACTGTTCTATTTTATTATTAAGGTATTGTTGTTAATCTCTTACTTTGCTTAATATATAAATTAAACTTTATCATAGATATATATGTGTAGGAAAAAGTATAATATACATATGGCTCTGTACTATACACAGTTTCAGGCATCCATGGGGTCTTGGAATGTATCCCCCCATGGAAAAAGGGGAACTACTATTCTCATAAATAGAAAAGGAATAAAATAAACATAAAATAAATATGTGAAAAGGAATAAAATAAACATAAAATAAATATGTGTCAATAAAATAAAAAGTGTCAAGTCAAGATGAAATATACTTGCTTCAAATTTTTATCCTTATTAATGCACTTAAACAGCTTGTTCTAAATGTATCGTTAAGTTATATATTAATAATTAATTGGGTAATTAATGAATGGCTGATAATCTATTTTGCAAGGACACGCATGTTTTGTTACTACCAGAATTTAAAGTTGGTTTAATAATTTGTGATGCAGAGAGTAAAAACTCAGGTTCTAAATTCAGATTGTTTGGTTATTTTGTCCTAATGGTTGTGATAGTTTAGAAATAGATGTTGGAATTACATAGAAAGGTTAATAAACAATTTACTGCCGGCTGCCCATGGTAAAGCAAGACATTTATCTTAAGCCACGAAAAATTGAACACATTTGTAGTTTTAATTTAACTATGAAATTTCCATCTTTCCTAATGTCTATCATATATTTTTAACAGCTAATGGTGTGAGTTATTTTACTATTACACATTTATATTACATTTTATATTTATATTATATTGCATTTTATAAATACATGCAAAACACACTGAAACTCTGAAGGCACTAGAATTTCACTAGGCTATATAATATGGCTGTAAAGTGTTTACTTAACACAAATGAGATTTTTTTTTTGAGAGAGAGAGCAAGAGTATGCATGCACATGCAAGCGGGGGAGGGGCAGAGGGAGAAGGAGAGAGAAGGAATCTCAAGCAGGCTCCACACCAAAAGCAGAGCCCTGAACATGAGCACGCTCAGTCTCACCACTGTGAGATCATGACCTTAGCCAAAATCAAGAGTCAGATGCTTAACCGACTGAGCCACCCAGGTGCCCTCAAATGAGAATTTTAGTAAGTGATACATTTACCACAAACATCAGTTTCAGTAACAAAACACATAGAATGAAAAGTTTCCAAATTCTGTTATCAAAATGATCTCTCATGAAAGAGAACATAAGTCTCTTTCAGAGATATTTTTCTTCATGTATGGTAAATATGTTATATGTTAAATATGTTATTACTTATATTAAAGAAACATTTTAAAATTACATTGCTACTTACCAGCCCTTTATCATCATAGGAGAAAGTCAGCAAATACAGAAAAAACTTTTTTCCAAAAAAATTGTTACTTATATTTACATTTGGCACATTTTATAAATGCTTCATAGCCAATAGCTCAGATTCCAGGCTCAAAATTTCACTCTTTCACAGTTAGGCGACTACAAGTATTTTTTCTAGTCTATATTCCAGTTGATTAATATTTGTTCATCAGCATTTTATTAGCTTGTTTATTTATTAATTGATTTAGCCAGGCATTTATCATCTCAACTGTGAAATGTCTAGAGAGTGTTTATACAGTTTAATTATTAAAAAAACTTATAGCTAATCTAAAATATACTTGTGTGTGTCATAACTTCCAGTTTATATTTCATTTTCTGAAAATTAGATATAAATTATGTATCACTAAAATTTGTTCCGTGATCCTATTGCTTATCTCTATCTTAAATGTAGATGATATTTCTAATTTTTTTGGAAAATATCAAATCAGGCCTTCATCATTGCTATTATGTGCTGACCATGGTGCAAATCAAAGGAGTATGTTACAAGGACCTAATCCTCCTGAATTCAGAATCTGGTATAGAACACAATACTGTTAGGCACAGATACAAATCAGCACTATAGGCTCTCTTTAGGAAATATTTGAATATGAGTTCCAGTAGCATTTTAGAAAGTAAGTACTGTGCGTTTATAATAAATGAGTACACTGAAATGATCAAAAAATATTCTCTGATGAAGAAAGACTGGAAATGCCCTTTAAAAAGGTAGTAGTATGGAGAAGTGCAGAGGAGAAAAGAGATCCCTCAGGGCCAGGATGTCAAGGTGAGGGACCATACACAGAAATGCCAACCATAGATTGTGGGGACAGTGAACCGACCACTGAAAGGTGTGTAAAATGCTGGCAGTCAGAAGACAGGTTGAAGCTGGGTCAAAAGTGTTAACTTGCTTGTACGTCCTATAATGAAAGTCTTGGTTAGAGATGAACTCTTAAAACCTTGGAATCCTCAAGTTTTCTTGCCACAGAGGTGCCTCATAGGAGATGGTATCAACAAAATAATGTTCAGAGAGATTTTGTTGGAGGAACAAATTAATAGTAATCAACAAAAACTGGGGTAAATATCACATTTAATTATTTTAAAAAGCTTAAGCGAACTCATGACTCATACTTCAACATTACCAAGCAGTTTTTTGCATTGAGTAGCACATAGGTGCTTCCTTTCTTTGAAAGTGGAGACTTGAGTTAAGCAGGCTTGTTCACTCTTAAAATATAGGAAATAACTTTCTATATAACCAGACACTAACTTGCTATACGTTCCCAAGTTCTCCAAGTTGCTTGTCACCTTTTCTTTTATTATTTAGGTAAAATTGTCTTAAATCAACTCTCTATGGTGGGATTAGGGGAAGATACTTTGTTTCCAATGTCCTCAGAGATTACTGGGGATTTGGAAGAAAGGTTGCCTATATATTTCTCCTAAGGGTCTCAAGCTCTAAATTCCTACTTCAGCTTCTATTTCTCTCTTCTGGATTTGTTTTTCTTCTTCTTCAGTCCACTTTCTACATGATGCCACTCCCCAGAAGTCACTGCTTTCTTGTTACTTCTGACAAGCCACCTCTTCTCAGGGACCATGAACTCAAGGTTGTATGTATACCAGACTTTACTGAACATGAGGGGCAATAGAGGAGATTCAGAACAGAGTTTGGCAAAACAACGTTATAACAAATATTTAAGAATGTATTCTTAACGTTTTGTCACACGTTTCTGCCTCTAGGAAATCTTCCCTTATGGTCCCTTTATTTATTTATTCTTTATTTTTTTATTTTTTTTCCTTATTGTCTCTTTAATTCAAGGACCAACCATCTACCGATGTAGTAGTGGTCATACACAACTAGTAGTATATTCATGGAGCACTAGACCCGTAGTAATAATGATAGCCAACAATTACTAAACACTTTATATGGATAATTAGTGTTCATACCATACTAACGATGTAAGAGAAGTAAAAACAAATACATTCTGAACACAGGTAAAAAGAAATGCAGACAGATTAATTTTCCTTAAATCTCATAGCAGTGAAGCATGGACTGGAAATTAGAAAGTAGATTACAGAGCATGTGATTGCACTGACATACTCTACCAATACCATATTTCTGGGTTGGCCCCATGGTATGTGTAGCTATAAGTAAATAATTTTTGCAGGGACCATATATATCTACAGGAGTTTTGTTTTGTTTTTTACTGTATCAAAAATGCACGGACCCATGTGAGATAGAGTAATTTATTAATGAAAATTTAAAATAATGAATAGGAGTGAGGTTTTTATGTATGTATGTATTTATTGTCCCATATTTATTTTATGTATTTATGTATTTATTGTATGTAATATATGTAAGTATTTATTGTCCCATATTTATTGTCCCATAAGTGCACAGGAAGATTTTTTGTAGTGTATTAAATCATCTTTTCAGGCCTGTGGACCATCTACTCTTGTTCTTTATTGTCAAGTGTGCTATTTCTTGCTAATTTCATAACTTCTACTGTAAGAAAAAAAACTAGCAATATTATTACACATAATGGAATGGCTCTTCTCAGCCTGTTTGAATTGAAACTGTAAGGACCTTTTTGTCTCTAAAGTACTCAAATGCCATTTTTTTTAATGCTGTCTACACCACTACTCATGATACTGTATCATTAATTGTGCCAGGCATGAATACTAACTTCAAAGGACTTCCTTAAAGATTGTTACTTTGTTTTATTGATAAGGACCACACATACAATCTTATTCAGAGTATGACAAAAATTTGAATGAAAAACAGATTTTTTGTCATGTTATATTTACTACTGGTGGTTTATAAAGTACATGTAGAAGAAAACATCTTCCACCACATATTCTTTTAGATATTTTAGGCAATAATCATTGCATTTTTATTTGCTATCAATGTTTATTTATTTATCTTGAGAGAGAGAGGGCATGCGCGTGCACAAGCAGGAGAGGGACAGAGAGAGAGGGAGAGAGAGAATTTCAACCAGGCTCCATGTGGTCAGTGCAGAGCCCAGTGTGGGGCTTGATCTCACAAATTGTGAGATCAGGGCCTGCACTGAAATCAAGAGTCTGGCACTTGACCAGCTTAGCCACCCAGGCGCCCAGTCATTGCATTTTTAAACTGTAATCTCTTTCAATGCTGACATTCCACACTACTTTTGTACAACTCATCACGTAGAAGGGGGAATGGAGACCAGGTGAGGGGCCTGAATGAAGCTAGAAGAATGTCCCCAGTCACCCAAGTAATGTCTCTAGCTCAGCTTATGAACTACCTGGGAAAACATGAAATCACATTGATCAGAGGCAAGCATATGACATTGTCTAGAAGAGCCTATTGGTGTTATGGAGCAACAAGGTCTGAAAAGCCTTCAGAGAATATGGGTGTGGCCATATAGGTAAACAGACTGTTCATATGATTTCTGTAATGAATTTAACTTTCTGTCTTAAATATCATTTTCTTAGCAAAAAATGAAAAAGACAAAATTTCCTATAATTTAGATATTTCCCTCCCTTCCTCTCTCTTTTTCTTTCTTTGTATTTTATTTCTTTTTAAAAAATATTTACTTATTTATTTTGAGAGAGAGTGAGTGAGGGAGCAGGATAGGAGCAGAGAGAGGGAAAGAGAGAATCTCAGGCAGGCTCTCGGAGCCCAACATAAGGCTCGAACTCAGGAAGTGTGAGAGCATGATGTAGGCCAAAATCAAGAGTTTGACACTTAACCAACTGAGACACTCATCACCCCCTTTCTTTGTATTTTATAAAAGCATTTGTGATGGTTCACTTTTAGCTCATATAGGAAAAGCTGACTGGAAAATAACCTTAATGGACTTAACTCAGGAAAGCTTGGAATTGGTTTCCATAATCTGAAAACCTGGACCTAGGTTAAAAATTGAACATTTTTTCTAACTTTTTGGAAACATTCAAACATGAATTTTAGATAACCCAAACAAAGTGGACATGGAGGACTAGCACTAGAACTATGGGTACATTTTCAAAAGGCAGGCTGTTCCAGGGCGATGAGCTAAATGGGTAAGGGGCATGAAGGAATCTACCCCTGAAATCATTGTTGCACTATATGCTAATTCATGAGGATATAAAGTACAGTATGGCAACTATAGTTATTACTTCTCTATTGCATCTTTTAAAGTTGCTAAGAGAATAGATGTTAAAAGTTCTCATTACAAAAAAGTTATGTTAGTATGTCTGATGACAGATGTTAACTGGACTTATTGTGATCATTTTACAATGTTTACAAATATCAAATCATTATGTTGGACTTCTGAAGTGAACATAATGCTGTATGTTAAGTATACCTCAATAAAAATAAGAAATAAATTCCAAGGGTGGGGGATAAAGGCAGGCTGTTCCATTTACAATAAATGTAATCAATGGTTCTGACCTCTACTAGACTATGAAAATTAAAATAATTTCCTAATCAATACAATATAGAGAGGCAGCAGACTCTCTTAGTTATGTTCCCAGCAAAAATTTTCCATCTTACTATTCTTTATTTTAGCCAATATCAAGCCCCAAGCCCAGAGTGAACTATGATTGGTGATCCCATTCCCTTTGCCAGTGATTGAACATGTCATCGCATTCTACATATTAGAATGTTGGCATGCATTACCTGGAGGTGCTTCGGTCCTCTCATACCCATGAAGTTTTCCAGAAATACACTAGGAATGACAGAACAGAAAGATAAAATGGACTCAGGTCTTTAATAATATCATTGAACCAGTAAATTAACAGTAAAAGAGCCATCCTTCCCTGGATCATTCTTGTTACTTAAGGTAATAAATCTCCTTACCGTTTCATCCAATTTTTTTTTCCTGTAACTTACACCAGAAATTATCCTCATTGATAAAACATACCTATTAGGAAGACTTATTCCCATTGCTAAAATCTTACATAAATGGCTTTTTAATAATTAACTAATTAATGGATAAATAAAATTATAGACAGTAAAACAGTGATTTAAGACTTACATTTATATATTCATATAAAATTCATTAAACATATATTGTGTGTTACACATGTGAAGTACATAAATCAAAAAATATTAAAAAAGAACTTTTTTCTACCTAAAAGCATGAACAAATGCTGTTGTAAAAGGACAACCAAGAAGTATCCGAGCCATGGGTAAACTTGGCCTCAAGATTGGTAATGCAAAGAATTTACACATTTATTCTCGGCAAATGGATTCTTTTCAAGCTTTGTCTACATGCAGTTGTTTGACTAAATTGAATATTCAGTCAATTTATTTTTCAGACGGCATCTATTTCCTCACCTGTCACTTGGGAAATCTACAAGCAGTTTTTGAAGAATAACAAAGAATGAACATTCCAAAGTAAAAAATCTACCAGAGACTATGCTGAAAAATAAATATATAAAGAAAAATGGAGGAGAAATCAGATTGAATCCAAGCAGCTGACCAGGTAATTACCAATGACATATAAAATTTAATTCTGGACATATCCGTACCTATGACTAATGACATTAGTGTTAGTCATTAAACAGCTGTGTGGTCTTGACCAAATAATCATTTGTCCAGGTAGTCTTAATTTTACTCTTAAATCAGACAGTTGGAATGTTGATACCTGATTTGGTCCCTTGGAAAACTGCCTTTAATTGAAGAAAGGTATAAAAAAAAAAAGATAATTAGAACTCACTACAGTATTTTCAAGACATATGTCTCTACATCCTAAGGGCCTCCCTACAGACATTTTATTCAGGAATTAGTATCCAGAAAACAAGCAAGCAAGCAAACAAATTTTGCTCCCTTTATACAAGTGATTTCTTTTTAGCTTAAATGAATTAGGAATCTCAGAATCAAGCATGTTTACTCTTTTGATTTGCCCAAAAAGAACCTAAAGAGATAAATTTGAAAGTGCTATCTCCTTAGCTTCTGCCCCCACCCCACCCCCCGCCCAAAGTGTTATTGAGATGTAATTGACATATAATGTTAGGTGAGTAAGCTTAAGTTGTAGAGTGTGATGAATTGATACACATATATATTGGGAAATGGTTATCTCTATAACGTTAGTTAACAGATTTACCGCTTCACAACACTACCATTTTGTTGTTGGTGGTGAGTACATTGGAGCTCTATTCTCATAGCAACCTTCAATTATACAATATTGTTAACTATGGTCTCATGCTGTACTGTAGATTCTTGGAAATTACTCACCTTGTAACTGAAATTCAGCACTCTGACAATCATCTCCCATATCTCCCACCCCTTCGTCCCTGCCAACCACCATTCTACGCTTTTGAGCAATGACAGTAGAGAAGTACTCCTGACTTTGATTTGATCCAATATTCACTTTCTTCTTTCCAGTACACTTCAGTTTCCTCATCTGTATAATTTAAATGTATGTCCTATATCTACTTTTGCTAGTATTTGTGGATTGAGAGCAGATAGATGCCTGAGTCTCCTCAATATAAATCAATAAAATATGCATAAACTGGGTGACATCTTTGAATTTTTAAAATTCCATTTGTCTGTTTTGGCTTTCATTTAATTAGATGCTAAAAAGTTGTGATTATATATTTATTGATATTGATATTTCAAAGGAAGCCACTTCACCTCCAGACTTAAAAAAAATCAAAGAACATCATTTGAAATAAAAAGATTAGTTGTACTAATCCAAACTTGTCATTACTAAAGGTAATTAAGAAAATAGCTAGTTAGAAAACACATGTATATGTATATATTTTATTAGCTTTAGTTTTTCTTCCTTGTCTGTAAAACTAATGGTTATTTTACCATAGTATATTTATTTTTCTAAATGTAGCAATATTTTTAAAAGGTAATAATTACAACTTGTCATGTCCTGATTTTTTCTAATGGCACACTTTTAAAGAATTATTTAGGCATGGGCAATTTAATTTCCTTAATCATGTTCATATATCAGTGATGCATGCATTGCTATGTATCTCACAGTTTTAAAGGAGAATATTTCTCCAAAATGTGTTCCACGTGGATAAAATATAATGCCACTTCTCAACTGAAACATAAACAAATAAAACTAGACTCAGGAAATCCTTCAATAGAAAATTAAACTGCAGAATTCTATTTGTCAGATTATCTTCCGAATCTTCAATCTTCTTCGACATCCCACAGAGTCCATTTCAAACATGGGTATCAAGTTCCACCTAAGAGAGAAATATATTAGTTGAACTGTATCACATATCATTTAAATGTAAAAAAAAAATCAAATAGCATACTTCTAATTTCATCAGACGTTTTTAGTGATATGACTAATAAGAATTACAAAGAATGGGTATTTTATGTAACATGAATCCTAATGCTTTTGGATGATTTTTTTTTCCTCCTAGACCAAAGCAGAATCAGTGATTAGTTCAGGTTTAGGGAAAGTGGACATCTGGCACAACACTTCTATTACACAGCTATTCCCCCTTGTCTGCAGCTAAAACTCATAGGCCAATTTTGGCGTGTGAGTCCATTTCATTTTGCTGTAACCACATCTTCCTTTCTTCATGTGCTAATTAGTCTATTATCTAAATTTCTACTTAATCCTTATGAGAATATATTACAAAAACTTGTACAGTCTTTTATAGGCTCCCCACTTCTCAGTTTCAAATATTTTAAGATTTTAATTATTCTGCTTTAAAATATTTTGCATGCATTTTAGAAAAATGACTTAACCCAAGAGAAAAAAAATGTTGCTACCTTGATGCTTGTCTAATATTAATATACCTGTATAATGGAAATAATTAAAATGCACTTTACTTTCCCTTTTAAATTATATCCCATTGACAGCTGAATCATGAGGATAACATTCCAAAGCATGTGGGGCACTTGATCCCTTTAGTACGGTAGTAGTTTGAAATCCAGGGTTCAGAGGAAGAAAAAGAGATATTTCAAATTCCTGAAGAGCCAGTCGGAAAGATTTAGAGCAGAGAATTCCAACACAGAATGAAGCCTATGTCAGTCGGGCTATGTAATGTTTATTCTTGAATAAAGGACAATATGACATGGCAGAAATATAATGCCTTCCCCTTCTCGTGTGGACTAAGAGAAAACAGAAGAAAAAAGAGTGAAGGTAAGTGACCAAACTTATTAGTTCTGTTCTCTCATTTCTTGGTTTGGTGTTAGATGAGTTGGGGATAGAGACACAAGGACTCTCTCCCTTTGTCTCTATCACCTTCATAGCTAGCTAGCTAGCTAGCTATAATCTTCTCTCATCTATCTAATCATCTCCTAAGAGGAAGTTAGGGTTACCCAGAATAGGCAGACAAACCTATTAGACTAAATCTATGATCTCTACCTGAAATGACAAAATGACAACATACTTGCTGAATAGAAAACACAGAAACAGAACTTGCAATGTTTTGGCTGGTGAGAAGAGATAAGGAGGAAGATTGAAAGTAGAGCATTCAACTGTACAATATGAACACTCTTTCCTTCCTATAGTCCACTTCCTCTGTCCCAGAGATCCATGCTTCTCCACATATTGCCAAGAATTTGCCAAACTGTTGTAGAAAGAAAGAAAGAAAGAAAGAAAGAAAGAAAGAAAGAAAGAGAAAGAGAGAAAGAAAGAAGAAAGGAGAAAGAAAGTAAGAAAAACAGACTATAGATCAGACATTTTCAGAACTTGAATTTTGTCATTTGCTTAAGATCTGTAAAGTGAAGGATATGACTGGGTTTAATCATCAGCCAGAAGAAAAGGATTATTGCTGACAATTTCGAGAAATGTGAATATTTTTAAAAGTAATCGCTATACCCAATATGAGGTTCAAACTCATGATCCCAAGATCAAGAGTCGCATGCTCTACTGACAGAGCCAGCCAGGCTCCCTGAGAAATGTAAACATTTTAAGCCAAATTCTGTTTGGAAAATTTCTTCATATCAAAGTTTTAAATACTTAAAAGTTGCTTATGTAAATGTATCCTACAGACATATTTACAATTCCTTACTTCTTTAAGGTTATTAAAATTAGAGAAGCAAAGTAATATGACATTTATGTGTATGAGCTCTTGAGACAGACTCTGGCTCCAACACTTACCAGTTGTGCCCCCTGAGTTTGCTCTATCACTCAGTGCTACAGTTTCCTCAGCTGTAAAAGTGAATAATAATGATTCCGACTTCATAGACTTGTAAGGATGGTACAGGTTACTACACAGAAAGTACACAGGATAGTACTTTCTCCGTAGTATTACTCAGTATCCATGGGGCATCATAGTAAGTCAAGGCACATTTTAATAATTTGATATATATTACCAAATCATCTAGAAATGAGGTGTGTTTTCATTTTTTGCTTCAACAAATGAGATATGAGAGATCACTTTTCCAACATTTTTAACATTTCTTGCTTATTCATTGTTTTTCTTCTTTGATAATAGGGTATAAAGTATCATTGTGCTCAAATTTGCAATTATTAGTAGCCTTCTTTTCACTTTTTTTTTCTTTATATGTTTTCTCTTTCTCCTTTTTACCCATTTAGGGGGCATCTATGTGTGTTTTTAAAAATCATTCTGAAAATGCTTTTTAAATTAACAATGATATTATAAGTATTCATAAAATAAATGGCAAGTATTTCAAGAGCATTTTCATCTATATTTTTTTCTGGTGCTTTATTTTGTGCATGTAGTTTATATTATATATATTTTTCTTTGTGATTTCTCTTTTCCTTTATGATAATCACTTTTATGTTGTGATATAGTCTGATCTCAAAATTGAAAATATATTCTCGTCTCCAGTTTACGGCTTCATTTTTTACAATTAATTATGTTAATCATTCTGGAATTTATGCTGTAATATGACATGAGGCTGGGGTATACCTTGATTGTTTTCTAATTAGTTAGCCTATCATCACAACTCCTCTGACATTTTATATAATCATTACCATTTGTTCTATCTTATCTTGACTGTCTCATTAAGTTGTCTGTCATTTCCATCTGTCAGTTAGTTCTTCAGGCAAAATGATGTTTTTTAAATGCTTTTGTGGCTTTGTAAAATGTATTTGATATTTGTAGGGGAAGGTTCCTGTCCTCGCTCTTTTTTTTTTTTTTCTTTCCACTTAATTTCATATTCTAAGAGTGTGAGCATGCGTCCCAATCCTTCATCTGAAGTGGAGTCTTCGGGGAAGGGGGATTTCTGGAAAGACGTACCTTTCTTATTAAGAAAAGAGGGAGAGACAGACAGAAAGAGAAAAGTGAACAAACAAAAAGCCACCTTCTTAAATTCCAGATTGGACCTGGTCATATGAATATGTTGGGCTTCATCAACAGGAAAGTCATTGTGTAAACAATAGAATAATATGAAGGTGACCTAGAATCCTGATACTGTTAAGCAGCTGAATTATATAACCCTTGAACTACCTGCTTCAGGCTTCTTTTAATATTGAATAATTAAAGTCAATAATAATACATCCTGCTCCTAAAACATTCTAACTGGTATGATTTCTCTAGTGATATTGCTGAATTGAAATGTTTTCATTAAATTAACTGGTGATTGATCCCCCACCCCCACCCCTAATTCCTACCAAGTAAAAACCAAAGTCCTAAGGTCAACACTCAGAATTCTTCAGAATCTCTCCCCCGTCTTTTTTCCAGCCTCATCTCTGGCTGCTAGTTCATGGAACTAAATATTCATTTCATCTCCCCAGATTATAGCTTCACATGCTTGCAGCTAATTCTAGCTAGAACATCTTTTCTACCGTGCCTTCCTATTGAAATTTTTTCTTGTCTTCAAGAATAGACATAATTTCCAACAGAATCATGAACATGTTTTCTCTCACCATAACTGAAATATGATGGCTCTTTACTCTGAGCACTAACAACATTTGGCTTATATCACTTAAATGGCACTTTTCCACACGAGAATCGAACCATTTACAGCCACACAGCTTGTTGTCTACACTAACATGAATTTAATATTCTACTGCTTGCAATTAACATGAATCTAATACTTCAGAAATGTTTTACCCAGAGAGATGAAGTTGTAACAACTTTATTAATTGTTTTGGAAACTTATTGGATATCCATTTATCTGAACAACAAGCTAGGCTACCTGCCCCTACAAGAGTAAATAGCTCCTTGTCAGAATAATAATGCTCAATTCAGCAGAACAAACAAATCTTTACTCATCAAGACTCACTTAAAACCATTTTCTCACTGTGTCCACCAATCCTAAACCATTGTGTCACAATCTTTGCCTAGTCCCAAACACAACCCCTGCGCTGGGAATGTTGGGCAAATATAATCCAAACAAAATGCCCAAGTCAGAAATGCTTTCTACAAAGGTAATAGAGAAAGAGAATTTTTATTCATAAAGCTTATTGAATAAGCATTAATTAAACCAGAACGTGATATGGATCACAAGCAATCGGCTAAGAGGCAGTGAAGACAAGAGTAAATCTCACTCTTTTTTATATATGCATCCAAATACAAGCCATTACTTACATGTTTTCAAGATAAGCAATGACTAGCCCTCAAGTCAGGTGACTTAATAGCATTATTTGTCACACATAGTTCATCTTAAGTTTACCTTCTTATTGGGGTGACCATCTGTGTGAGTTAATTTGCCTTATCTAGAGGAAAAACAAACTTCTCGTATCTTTATGACAGGAGGTAGTTTTGCAACTTGGAGCAAGGCGCCACAGAAGTTAGGCCTCTATCCTCCCACAGAGACTGGGAGACAGGGGTGCTATCTCCCTTGGTCAGCACATTGTAAAGAGATGGTTCCCAGGTCCTTGAGAAAGACGTGTCTAGGTCATTCACTAACAAAATGCCCATCTAGTCTTCAAAGGGATTTATATACTTTTCAAAGAGAGGAGAAAGTACTTACAAGTTTCTAAAGTAAATGCTCAAAGAAAAAAAAGGGAAGCGAGATCTCTTCCCTTATTTTCAACAGGGTAAATTAAGCCTCTTATTTTAAATTTACATTTGTCCTTACAGAAGGCCTGTCCTAAACGAGATCTCCAAAACGTTTTGAATATACTACCATTAATGTCTCCTTCTGAGATTCTACTAGAACCTTGGCAAGTCAGTGGCCCCTTCTACTGCAGTAGTGAGAAACTTAGGCTTTGCTTTACCTACAGGTTATTGTGGGGGCATTTTCCAGGACCTGGCAGTAGACACCCAATGTCTCATAATAATTTCGAAACTACCAAATATACTCTACTAGATTATAAGCTACTAGAATATAGAAAACGCTTATGTAAGTTTCTTTTTTTTTCTTTTTTTGTTCTCTGTGATTAGCATAAGACCTTAGACATTTGAATATTCAATGAATCAAACTTCCTTTTATAGTTTCAACAATATCTTGTCCATAATTTGAGTTGTGAATCAGAAAAATGACAAAATTAACTGACTCTCCCTGGAAGATAATGTATATAACTACTCTGAATACAATTTAGACATAAATACAAACATAATAACACTCTATTTAAGGTAAACTGAGAAAAATGATTGAAACCACCAGTTACAAAATACCTGCCATAAATTAGTATCATTTCATCGTATCTTCAGTGATATACATACGAAGAGTACTATTATAACAGAAATTATTGGATTTCCTAATGGACTTTTGAAATTACCTCTTACCCATTAATGAATCCCTTGTAATCCTGATCCTTAGGATTTTTGGCTGGTTCTCCATTTTCTAAAAGAATATGCTTCTTAGAAAACACTTCAGAGATACATAAATCTGCATCCCTCTGAAAATGACCTCCCCAAAGATATCTGCTTTGAGAGAGATTTTAAGCCCTTTCATTCCCAATTAACCCCCTACCCAGACATTATACAGTTTCTCAATCATCATAAAAGCCCCAGATTTCTTTTCTTTAAGCATTGCAGAGAGCAATGGCTCCTGCTGTGACTAGACAAAGGCAAGATGCCAGTACGAAGTTAGCCATGACCTTTTTCCTCCACCAGAGTCATCAGACAGAGCTACTTCAAGATCCCAGATAAAATAGCAATACGTAAAATGATAATAAAAAGTTCTTCTCTAATTAGGGGAAAAAGAAGCCTGATATTGCAATTTCTTATTTGATACTTGTATTTAACTTGCAGGAAGCCTGTGAAAAGTGCTGAAAAACATACTAGGGAGTTTATTTGACCTACACATTGCAATTACCAAATAAATATCTGCCAAGGCAGGCAATTAAAGTGGGCTAGTGAAAAGCTTGCACAAACTGCAAATATCGCTCTAAAATGGAGTAAGACATTCTAAAAATACTTAGGAGAGTTAATCACATGTTTCTTTTCTATGTGCCAGACCTTCTCCTGAGTCATGTTTGGTTTTGTAATTCTAGAATTCAGCAAAGTTTTCATTTCAGTCATAGATACTTTTTCTCCAACTTAGGTAACTTACATCAGATGAATTAATTAGAAACACTATTCTTCCCAAATTTAAATAAATAGGAAGGAATTGGCAAACATAACGTGTTATTCCAACTATAGTTTTAAGGATAAATTTACACAAACTAAGATTAGAAGATAAATACTGGAAAGATATACTCTTTTCCAGAGAGCAATAACAGGAGCATCTAATCTAGTCTAGAACTTCAGAAAAATTTTCATAGACAAAATGACTTTTCATCGAGCAAAAGTCTTGAGAAATGAAGATTGAGGTGAGATTATATGGAGGTTATAATACATCCTAAAACTTTAAAGGGTCTAAATAGCACCTGAGAAGTACTAAAGTATCTGAGAAATGTTTTGATGAGACTATAATTTTTAAATTCCCAAGCATCCAGACTCTAAATAGAAATAATAATACTTAGAGTTCCATATACTTCCTCCCAGAAAACAAAAATAGGGTAAGGGGAAAAAGAGTGAGCAGGTATCTGGAAACATGTGTTTTGAGTCAGCAGCAGGCATTTGCAGAAAGTCTCTTGAAAACTGTAAGGCCACTTTGCCTGTTGTGCTATTGTGAGAAGGTAAGGGAGGGACAGTAAAGGTATCCTTGAAACTGAGAAGCAAGACACTTTGAGACCAGAAAACAAAGCAGATAACTCCATCAGGTTACACAGAGTTTTATTTAGGGTAACTTACTGATAGGGGGGATAGGACAGGTGACGACTCAGGTAGCTACACAGCAATTCTCTGCAAAATCCACAAATTTTAGTCCACAAATTTTATAGAATGAGGGGATGTGAAGAAGGGCACTGTAGTGAGATCAAAGGATGTGCAGTCACCTCAAAAAGCTAACCTTTAATTAGATCTATATGGTTGCTAAGTCAATCTCAAAATTATACTGTATAGAGACAGAAAATATGAATGGCTCATTTTTCTATAAGGTAACATCTTAATCAAAGGAACTGATGCCACTCATTTGGAATTAAAAAATAAAATAACCAAATTGAATCCATGAATCACTGGATTACTGAATTAGTAAGTCATTCTAATACTTTATCTGCTCATGTTAAACTTCTTTGTCATAAAGGTAAAATTGAATTTTTTGGAAGATGGGTTCAATCACCTAATGACACAGGTAGTTCATAGGTTAAGTAAAAACAAGCATAAATGTCATTATTGTAGACTACTTACTATCTAGAAAAGACCAAAAAAATGTTAGCTATAGTGAAAAATCATCTTTTCTAAGAAACAGAAAAGGAAAAATTGCTACAAGGCTCACCTGTCATTTTGAAATAAACTCGTGTCCCCAAAACATTGGCTCTGATGACATTAAGACGGAACGAAATGTCACTGATGGCTCTACCCTCTGGACCATAGCACATTAGGTCACAGAGTTCAAAGATAACCTTTCTCAGCAGCTGACAGTGCTATTCTCTTATTGAATAAAATACTACTACTACTGTTTTTACACAAACTAATACATATTTGTATTTAGCAGTAAAACTCCAGTTATGCGATGGAGAAAACCGAAATGATGCTTTTTTTTTTTTTTTTTTTTCATTTTATTACTTATTTCTACATTCAGATTAGTGTTAGGTCCAATTCCTATGGATGTGAACTCAGAGTCAATGAAAGTTTAAGTGATAGCACATCAACAAATTAAGACTTGAATATGTTTCAACAAATCATAATGTGAAAGTGAGAACCCTGGACATATAATTGCTTTTCTAGAGCCGATTTGTAAAAATCAGGAGCACTCTGAGAGGAAAGCATGTGCCAGCACAGGCACAGGTCATAGGACAACAGAAGCTAGAACACAGCACCGTAACATAGGCTGGCCGTGTTAAATTACTATGCCTTTAACAAAGCCTCAGAGATGGTGGATCTTACCAACTTGTTTAGAGTTTCAGTCCATATCTTGTTCTTCATCATGCAGTTTGTTCTGTAATCAGAGTTACCATTTTATTCTTTCTCTAACTAACCAACTTTATTCCTATTTCTTTGCCTTTGCAATTGCTCTTTAATTTGCTTTAAATATGTTTTGCTTCATCCTTTTATTTATAGAGAAGCCCAATCTTCATAAGATGGCTTAAATTCCACCTGCTTGTACAAAGCTTTTCCTGATTATTTTTTCTCTATTGCAATGGGAAACATTTGTTTTTACTACAGTAAAACTGACTCGAAAGGCTTGCTGGAGGTAAGTTATACAGGTCAGCTCTGGGTTAATTGAGCTCTTTCTATTAGGCTGGACTTGACTGGACTCAGGCATGGACTGAACTCCATGCACCTTCTAGTTCCAGAACACAGTGTGAAACGTTGACCAATAGCTGGGATAATTTGTTTTTAAGGTAAGAAGAGTCTGAAATAGATTATATAGATATACCTAAAGATTGAACTTGAACTGCCATCTTGTAGGTCATGTCTACATTCATTCTATTGGCTAAAACAAATTACTTATCCATACCTTACACTGGAATAAGAAAGTATGCTTCACTTTCTGGAAGATAATACTCTTAGCGGAGAAAGAGCAAATCTTCAAACAACACCAACTATTCCAATCTGCCCTCTTGATAGCATATAATGGTATTTCCTCCTGTGTGAACAATGTACTCAACACTTTCCCAAATGAATTTAATTAAGGCATAAGATGCAAAGGCTAGACCTCACGATCTAAATCACATCTGGATGCAGTTCCTTTTGACCAGAAAACAAATGAACACATAATACAAGTATATTCCTTATCTATATCCAATATTTTATGGTGAAATAGGAATACTGTAACCAAATAAACATACCCATTTAGATAGAGGAAGAAGAGGAGACAGTCACAGTCACTGTTTCCTGCAATTACTCTGTGTCACAATAGTGCAAGTCCATCATTACTAAACACAGGGAATGTTCCCTTACTAGACCCCAGTTCTACTCACTCCTGTGTAGTAGATCATCAATCCTTGTTTCTCATTTGACTCTGCCCTCAGAGAGGCTCTTTTTCCATCACTCTCCTTGACCACATCAGAAAGGCACATGAGAGAATATGTCCATCATGGAAGCTGAGTAATTTTGCCCGAGTCTCCCATTAGAAAGTTGAGAGCTGAAAGATTGCTTTGCCTTTTAATCAATCCCTTTTAAACCAAGCTAGTGACACTCTTGGAAATATAACTTTCAAAAGTGTGGTGGCATTTAGCTATTTGATTTCAGTCAGTTCCTTATGCCAATAGTCGCACCCTCTTGAGACATATCTTTTGTCTGGACTCCTTGATAGGTATTTAGATCTTACCAGACTTCTTTGGGACCACACATTTGGTTGCTTTTCTCTGACAAGCCAATGAAAAGTCTTTGTCTTTATTGGCTTTTGTGGCTCATGCTTTTTTTGCAGTTTATGTTTTACTGATGAGTTGAGTGTATCTTTCAAATCTGATTAAAAATATAACTGTATTTATAATATAAAATAACATATAATGTTAAGTTATAAATAAAATATGTTATATATAATTTAAGACTATATTTTTATAAACATATTTATCAATACATTTTCATAATTTTTTCATATACATATATATGTACATGAATATATATACATATATATACGTATATGAAAAAATACCTGTAAAAAGAAGTAGAAAATAGCATGGGAGAGTTCAGAAATTATTTCAGCTTGAATTGTGAGAATATAAAGTATAAGGTAAGGTATAGAAGAAATAAATTTGGGAAATAAGGAAAAAGATCATGATGGACTTGAAAGACCATGTTGCAGAACCTGAAGTAAATTATGTGGGAAGCAGTATTAAATATAATTTTTACTCTTTGAATTGTGTACTCTTTTTAGCAAGTGATATAGTTTTAGGGCTAGTGCTAATTATTAATAGTGTTTTGTTGTTGCTGTTTTTGTTAAACCAATGAGAATAAAGGTATTTGTCAATATCTTAATTGAAGAATTGGAGTATTTAAGGATCTGAGGAATTTATGGGGGTGGCTGAGTGGCTCAGTGGGTTAAGCCTCCGACTTCGGCTCAGGTCATGATCTCACAGCTTGCGGGTGCCAGCCCTGCATTGGACTCTGTTGACAGCTCAGAGCCTGGAGCCTGCTTTGGATTCCATGTCTCCCTCTCTCTCTGCCCCTCCCCCACCCATGCTGTGTCCCTCTTTCTCTCAAAAATAAATAAACATTAAAAAAATTTTTTTAATTTGAGGAATTTAAACTCAGTAATGAATTTTTTGACTTCTATTTATATGATCAATGGTTAGATAGAGTCAGAGGATCCCAAAATGGACCAGAATTGTTTATAAAAATTTCCAGATAGTTCTTGAATTCATAAGTTTCCTGCCCCCTTCCCCCATCCCTCCCCCCATGCTTTAAACCTTAAGCATCTGTCATCAGTGTTGAGGCAAAACATTTTCTTTTAGTTCACTTAGTCCACTTGAATCTGAAGCACACCTATTGGGGAGAAACTTTGTAATTCATACATGTCCTAAAGAGTTTTTCCCATCTAAATCAGTGAATCACTTTTGAAATTGTGACTTAATAATCAACAAATGGCTCAGCAATTCTTGAAATCATGATTTTATTGAGTTGAAGTCATTTCAGCCAAGGAGAACTGGTTCAATCTGAAACTACCCACAGCATAATGAAGTCTAAGGTTGAGGATATGTAAGAGACAAAATCAGCAAAGCAATTTTTTCTCTGCAGTTGCAAATTCATTGGCTTGATCGCTCTTGTCCCAGAGGAAAGAAATGGCAACTCATGTTAAGCTCAGCTGAGGAGCACCTATCAAAATAAATAAAATCTTTATAATCCTCTTAAAATTCTCCAGTTGATTTTTAAGAGTGTGAATGTCAAAATGTTTATTGCTTTTTAAATTTGTCGACACTTTCAGCAGTGAATCTGATTTACAAACTTAGAGCACAAACTTCCATTATAAAGAATACAGTGGAAACCTGGTACATGTATCCTTTTGACCAGAACTTTCTTTTCTCATACATTTCAGATGCCCCATTTAAGCTGTTTATGAATGTAGGCCCCAAATGTTATACTCTTTGCTTAACAGGTGGTTAAGATACACCCCATTAGATAAACTAGTTTACTTATTACAAATAAGAAGCAGGTTGAACATAGCGGTAACAAAGACTGAATTTCTTCACAGCATACCTGTTAGGTATAGTCTCATCTTGGGTTTGGAAGTACAAAAGAGGTGATATCCCATGATATCTTACTGCCAACCAAAACCTCACTGTGGGTTGATTATTAGAGGTAAATAGAAAGCAACTTGATGTATCAATCCTCTATAAAGCCCGGAGGATTGTTATTCATTGTTTTGTTCTTTTACTATTAGTTTTAGAAACATTTTTGGCATATTCATTTCTGCATATTAATAAAACATACCCCTTTTTATATTATATATGGGGAAAGTTTTAAACTTAATTTTAAGGTAACATACTACTGCTGTTTTATGCAACTACAAAATGTTGGTCTTTTGGAAGTTGCTTAATTCAAACCTTTTATTTTTAGAGTAGACTTTTTAATTGGTCATATGAAATATGCAATAGAGATGTTTATTGTATAAACATCCACTAATTCAAATTTAGAGAAAGCACTCAGGTTGATCTAATCGGTAGGGAGTTCATTAAAAGTAAAGATGGGGAAAATGATGCTTTTAAATTACAGGAAACTAAAAAAAGGTATGCGATAAATTAAATGATTTAACTTTTTTATTTTCTCAAGTTACCATTTACTGGGTCAGAAACCAATTGTATCACTATATTCTTTAATAGCTTTTCATTCTAATCCCTTAGTCGAATAGATCTATTTTTTAAAATAATTACCTACTCAACAATGCTGCTAGATGTAACACACAGGCTAAAACCTCATCACTGTAACAAATCTTTAGCAATGAAATCATACACACAATTCCACCAATTTCTCTGGTCCAACATCTAATTATGTACATACCCATTACTTATTTCACAGAAGTGAATGTCAAGCTAATTAGGACTTTTATTAGGTTCTTCATCCATATAGAAAATTAAACTCTGGTCAGATTTCCCAGTAAACTGAAAGGCTTCCTTACATGGGACACTAAATGCATTCTAAGATTTTATGATCTGAATTTGTTGCTGCTACTGTGCAAATCTCTTAAGCAATTGTCAGCGCTATCCTACGACTCTTTTGACTTCTTTAACACTTGTGATGGTGAAGATGGTACAGATTTGAAGGAGCCAATGAGTCTCTGTGCCCATGGAAAGAGTTTCTTTCTTCTTTCTCTCCATAATATCACCACTACAATCAGTCTTGGAGAACATGGACACATATCTCATTATGCCCTATGTCTTTGTGCATCAAAGGTCATAAGATGCCCAGAAATCCAAGGTCATGCCTCATCCACCTAGAAACACATCCTTATACGGATTTGCACATTGCTTAATCTGACTCCATCTGCTATCCTCCCCAACTTCTGAAATCCTTTCATTGTGTCCTCTAAATCACATGACCCATGAGCAGTAAAAAAAAACTTTTCTAACCCTAAGCTCTACCCTCATCATTTTACTTACCTTCTTGCTTCAACTGCTACTTGGCTTTTACCTGAGGTCATTATTTTTACCTGTGACTCTCATAAAACTGGACCTGAAAGTGAACAGTTATCTTTCTTGTTCCTCATTTGCTCAGACTACACGCATCCCTTCATCTCTGCCTTAAAACACTTTTTACTAGATTTTACTACCTGCTCTCCATCCTTTTAAAAAACTTATTTATAGATTCTGTGATCAACTACCCTTTGTTTCGTTAAGATTTTAACTCTTTTCTAAATGAACCTTACTTCTGTATAGATCCTCTCACAGTTTTTCCTGATGGCAGGACATAGTAGATGATTCTTCTGCTTGTAAGGTGTCGCAACATCTGTTGTTACTGGATATGCTGATTTTCTCCTATTCAGGTAGAATGGCACTTTCTGGTCCCCTTGTTGTTAGGTGGGGTCGTTTGCTTAGCTTTGGTCAATGAGTTCTGGTTAGAAGTGATTTAAGTGTCCCTTGAAATTAGAGCATTTAACTGTCAAGTTCAGACCTCCCTGAATTTAACTAATAATGCTATGATAGAAAAGAAATAAACCTGGATGTTTTAGACTGCTGATTCATATTTATTTTATTTTCTGCAGCATAACATAGTTTATTTAACTGCTGTGCCTGGTCTCTCCATTCTTTGCACCTTAATAGTAAAAGATCTACCTTAGTTAAATTCTATTCATTACTGGCGGAGGCCAGCTCCAGCAACCAGGGGTTCCCGAAGGAAAAATGGCGTCAGTGAAAATAAAACAAAACTAAAATAAAAAACTAAAAAATAAAAAACTAAAATAAAAATGGACACAGACAACAGCAGCGTGTTGAACTGGCCGATTTATTGTAGTAAACGTGGCATCATATATGCTAGTGATTTCCTTGTAACATACGTCATCTATGTTTTTCTAACATTACCTAATTTTGTGTAAACAACCTTTAAGAAATAACATGGTGATTTTCCCCTAACTTTCCCGCATACCCTTTGATTATTGATTAATTTCTTACCTTATTCCATTATGCATCTGCATTTATCTATAATCTACAAAGCATTTGCTTTGCTATTCTCATGAAAGGCCCTCCATTTCTCAACACCTCAAGTGGAACAGTTACAGGGACATGACCTCCTAACCACATGAGGCCAGAAGAACAATGTGTTTGCCTCGGTCCGAGGTGCCAGAAAGGGGCTGAAAAGGCCTTAGAAACCAATGCCTCATACATTCTCAGAGAGACAATGCACCTAGGAACCAAGGAACCGACTAGGTTCAGTCATCATCTGGAATGCCTCCAGGGGGCCAGGTGGGCCTAGGGGTTGAAGTCACCGGTGCCCAGAGATACACTCTTCAGTTGCCGGAGTGGGGCTTTCAAATCCATATGTCTCTCCTTTACAGGCCCTCTTTGCTGGCAAAGGTATGAGGCTATCCTTCCTGTAAGTAGAGGAGTCTCCTTAGGGGATGGCAAGGGCTAAACTAAGTCCGCACAATTTCTTGCGGAACCTTATTTTCTCCCCTAATGGTTCTTTTCCAAGGGGGCCTGCCAAGGGCAATTCCACAACAGACAATACCCCAGGTAGTTTTAAGGCCAAATTACCTAAAAGCGGGAGTACAAGAAGCTTCACTGTCGGTGGGCCGCCTTCAGTCACCAATCCGTCCACAGCCCGGGCCTTCCACTCAGGCTGGGAGAGCTTGGCTTCCAGCACATTACTATAACTGTAAGCTTGCGGCTGAATGTGGCTGAAAAAGAAGAAAAAGCCTTGCTGACTGATCTGACTTTAAATTCAGAGCTTCTAGCAGCATGTGACCCCTCAGTGGCACCCTGCAATCCAGCCATATTTTCCTAGTTTTTTTAACCTCTCACTCACAAGCAATTATTATATTCCTTCTCTTCTGTCCTTAAACATCTTCTTCTACAGTTTATAAGTGATAACAGTATTAGAAAAAATGGTATTAATACATTAAAGCCAGATATCAATGATTGTGATCTTGTTTCCATAATAACTTAGCAAATGTATTTGGGACACAGAAATGGGAAAGTTAGAACACACACTCCTCAGCATCTTATTTAACTTTTGACTTAACTTATACATTGTAATTTTTGGTTAAATTTAAAATAGCTATTATTTGTTTAGTGCCTGTTGAGTGCCAGGCAATGTGTTACACTTTTTACAGGTAATAAGTCATTTAATTTTCAAAATGATGTTATTACTTGCTATCATTATTCCACTTTTCAGATAAGAAAATGAAAGCAAAGATGTTAAATACTCCATCTCAAATTCTAAGTCAGTCAACCATAGATGTGGGATTTAGAGAGGGGTTGATTGTGCATTTGAGAGACATGACCTAACCACTACGTGCTGTGGTTCCCACCACATACTGGAAAGAGTTTGAGCAGTTTGGTTGAGAGGCGGGAGGAATGAGGAAGGTTATATTGCCTTCTGAGCTTCCGAAATTAGGAGCTGTCATGTCCTATTACGAAGGAAAAAAGATATGTTGCACTGTATTGTTCTCGGTAGCCAGGCGATTGTTATGATAACTCCAATGACATTTTGAATAACGGTATATCTATTTTGGAGTTTAGATACACCTTGTTTTACTCCCAGTTTGCTACTTCTTATGTGACTTCAGTTTATCTTGATTTATTTTATTATATATAAATATATATATATAAGATAAAACATAAATTTAATATAAAACAGCAATCCTAAACATTACTGACCATAGTGAGAATTAGGGAGATAATATATGTGCAATATATATTAGCAAGATAAAATATGTGTAGCATGTTGTCCTTTCTCGGCTCTAGTAGAGTTTGGGATATGGTGGCTACATCGGTTAGTGTGATTAGTAGCCTCCTCAGGATTATCAAATGGATTTTTAGGCAAAGCACACATTCCTTAATCATTATCAAATGCTTAATATTTTTATAAGCTTGTATCTACCTACTTCCCCAGATTTGCAGTCACAGATGTCCATGGAATATAGAAGAAAGAAACTCAAATCCCATCTGACAAAATGGTGATTATACAATGTTGTGAAACACAGATGACAGGAAAAGATCATGAGATGCCTAGGGGGAAAAAATGTATTAATGAAAAGAGAGCCTGGAATGGGGCCCAGACTGTGAGAGGGTCTACCTGGTAGAATGAAGCAGTCATTTTGGGTAGAATGCAAGGCTGTTCATTAAATTGTCAACATTCCCATCTTGCCATGTTGGAAAGGAGAAGGCTGTGCAATAAGATAAAAAGATGGCATCACTGGGTGGTGGACAAACAATTCTACTTTGCAATCTGTTCACAAGAGTCAGACATGTTGAAGGGAATATAATTTCCTATCTTCCAGAGACAGAGGTAAAACTCAGGAACACAGAAGCAGGCACAGATGATAATGAACTCAGAGTGGCAACTGCAGAGGTAACAGTTCCCAAAGGTTGTCAAGGTCAAGTGATACCCAAGGGTTTGTTCAGGGAAAGCACTGTTCACGTAGCAGACCCCTGCGGGTGGATTAATGCAGAACAGAAGTGACACAGAAAGAAAGGCAATGGCATGTTAAGGAAAAAAGGAAGTTAGAAAACTAAAGGCCACCAGGCAGTAATTTACATTTTTATGACACGTTTTTGGGGATTCCTAGAATCACAAGCGGAGTAGTGGCCTGAGACTTGTATTTTTCATGGGTGATGTCTAGTGATCCAAGAAATTGGGAGCTAGCTGCTAAAGTGCCTTTCCTATAATCCTTAACCTAATATGAATTAGGGCATATTTGTTTACACCAAGTAAAATATCTGCTAAATATTGTTATTATCAAATATTTGTTCCTTCCCTGACAATTCTATAGCCCATTCTGTATAAGTAGGAAAATGGTTTTAGTTGTACAAATTTTTATCAAGGCAAGAGCTTTCATATTGTATAGAGTCTTATTTTGGAGTGAAAAGCAGAAATGCATTTTGGCTATTTACTGTAACCTCTACTTTTTTCCCGCTAAAAAAAGGCAGATTCCATTCAGCTTACCAAACAAATTAAATTTCCACAATATTTTTGTAAAGGTCTGTTTGCTTATGGTTAGTCCAAATGTGCTAAAAATTGCCAAGTTCCTACCTTCTTTGTTGCAGGTAAACTTGTCCTAGAAAATGAATTTAGGGATTAGTGTACTTTTTCCATTACAGGCTGTTTGTGTAAACCTTTCTACATTGTCAAAATAAAGACTTTATTGAAGGAAAGTGAAATAGAAAAGGAGTAAAAATAAATAAATAAATAAAGTTGATGGATTAACTCAGTATTTCCCAGCAGAAATTTTTTATTCTCCTATGTGTGGTAGTTTCTTATCTCACTGGACTATATCTCTAGTTTTTATCAATTACCTGAGGGGCACTTCTCTGCAAATACTTTCAATTCTGTGGACTCTTTTGGCAGACGTCCCTGTTACCTTTGGCTCTTTATCTCTGCATTCTATCAGGTGCTTTCAAGAGAACTGTTCTGCAGCCAGCTTTCGGAACCTGAGCACTAGACTGTTTCAGATCTTTTTTCTGTGAAATAGCTAAGGGTCCCAAGATGCCTATTTTAAAAGCAAACATCATTTTGTGAAGGCTGAAAACTCTCCTCGATTCACTCATGATAAGAACATTTTCTATACGTTTTAGTTTTCTTAATTTGTATTGCTTTGCAAAATTACTATGGAATATTATAAAGATATATATACGTGTGTGTGTGTGTGTGTGTGTGTGTGTGTGTGTATATATATATATATATATATATGGAGAAAGAGAGGTACAGAGCAGAGTCAGGTCATGTATTCACTGTTGCTGACTATTTTTAAAATTTTAATTGAAGTAGAGGTGACATACAATGTTATATTAGTTTTAGGTGTACAACACAGTGATTCAATGATTCCACACATAACACTATGCTTACCACAACATTTGTATAGTTACCAACCATCACTATACAACTTCATTATAATATCATTGACTATATTCCCTATGCTGCACTTTTCATTTGTTGTGACTTATTTATTTTAAAACTGGCAGTTTTTACCTCTTAATTTTCTTCACTTATATTGCCCAGCACCCCCAGTCCCCTCCCCTATGGCAACTCCCAGTTTGCTCTCTGTATTTATGACTTTGTTTCTGGTTTGTTTGTTCATTTGTTCTGTGGTTGTGGACTAAATTTTTAAAGACAGTATTCTCTACTATTGAAAATGAGTAGCATTTGAAAAATATGTATTTCTGTTACTTAGAGATTCTTAATCAGATGTCTTCATTCAGTTGCTTCATGGATAGGATGTAAGGAATCCATGGGAATTTAGATGGGAAAAAAATACATATTTGTTTTCGTTAGTCTCCAAATGAAATTTGGCACTTTCTTTTTTCAGTTATAAGTGTGGATAGCAAATTATAGCAGCATTTGCAGTACTTTGTTACCAGTAGAAATCATTATACATATTGTTCTATTCCTATCCCATTAGAGATATTGTGTATGTGCTTTATTTTACAGTCATCATTAATTTGTAATTATAATTATTAGACTCTTTCTGCTAAAGAATATTAATGTATTTAATAATGAGGTACCGATTCATAAACCACGCAATTTAAAAATTATTTTATAACCTTATTTCAATATATTTGTGTTCCTATTTATGATAGGGAAAAATCTGTTATAAGATGGCTGACAGGACTGATAAGGGAATTTCAGTCCCTGACTGAAGACTCCCCTGCCAGGTTCTTGTTCCCACCCTGCTTGCCTCAGGCACCAAATTACTACCAATGAGGAATGCGGAAGTAACAGACTATAAATTGTCCCCTCTGTTGATGCTCTGGGCTCAGACCTCTGGAGAACGATCTCCTCTGAGCCCACTGGAGTAAAATAAACCTCCTGTCTTCCAAGATCTCTGAGTGCTGCTTGGTTCTTCTGCCAGGTGACCCAGACCAGTTTCCATAACATTTATTCTTAACATTTTAGGTTAAGGATTTAAAAATATTTTGAGAAGGAAATCAAAGGTGTCATATAACTGCCAAAAGAGTCCTTATAAAATAAATAAATAATTAAAAACTTATGAATTCTCAGTGCAAAACCTCAGAAGTCTAAGAAATTTCAGATTCTTGATATACTTAAAATTACAATTATTATTAAAATCTTCACTCATAGGGTGATTCCAATTAATAAAGACTTTTCATATGTCTTGTTCATTCAACACTCATTCAGCTTCTGCCATTTGCCTAGTATTGTTCTAGTCACTAGAAAAAAGGAGTGAATAAAATAGACAAAAATAGACTATATCTGACTTTGCAATCAAGGATTTTATATTTTTGTATAAGAGATAAAAATAAATAAAATTTAAAAACAAATGCTATAGGGGCACCTGGATGGCTCAGTTGGATAAGTGTCTGACTCTTGATTTCAGCTCAGGTCATGATCTCATGGTTTGTGGAACTGTTAGGCTCTGGGCTGAGTATGGAGTCTGCTTGGGATTCTCTCTCTCCTCTCTCTCTGTCCCTCCCCTCTGCTCCTGCACTCTCACTATCTCTCAAAATAAATAAATAAACATTAAAAACAAATGCTATCACAAATTTGAAGGACTCACACTAATTGCCTCTAACACTTATAAAACGGCAATATTAAGAGGGTGTGGTATTAACAAAAAGATGGAAATTTAGATCAAAAGAACAGAGTAGAGTTTCTAGAAGTAGATGCGTGCATAGATAATGATTTTGCAAAAAGAATTCAAATGAAGAAACCATCGTCTTTTCAACCAATGGTGGTGGGACAATGTGACATCATAGGCAAACAAAACAAAACAAAACGAAAAACCACAAATAAGAACTCATACAAAAAAATTAATTCAAATAGGTGACAGACTTAAATTTAAAAGTTGAAATTATAAAATTTCTAGAAGAAACCATAGGACAAAATCTTTGTGCGCTTGCAAGTATAGTATTATCTCAGTAATTTTGCTTGGCAATACCCTACAAGTTAATGGTGTTGAACTTCTTTTCATGAGCTTATTGGCCATGCATATATTTTCTTTTATCAATTGCCTGTTTTTTTAACAGATTATTTTTTTTTAATTTATCTTTGAGAGAAACAGAGACAGCAGAAATGGGGGAGGGACAGAGAGAAAGCAGGAGAGAGAGAATCCTAAGCAGGCTCCATGCATTCATGGAACTGTGACCATGACCTGAGCTGCAACCAAGAGTTGGAAGCTGAACCAACTGAGCTACCCAGATGCTTCTATCAATTGTCTGTTTAACTCTTTTGCCCATTTTATTCATTTATTTTTTAAATGCTTATTTATTTATTTAGAGTGAGCATCAGGGAGAGGGAGGGTGTAGAGATTTGTTCTGCTTCTTTTAGTTCCTTTCCTTTTCTGGATAAAATTTGAATCAGCTTGTTGATTTCTAAAAACAAAGACAAAACAAATAAATGAAAAAAAAACTGTTGTAATTGGATTTGCTGTTTTATTGGATTTGCATCAATTCTTTAGAACTATCATCTCAACAATCCTTCAATCCAAAATCATGTTTTATTTAGATATTCTTTGCTTTCTCTTATCAATATTTTGTACTATATAATTTTAAATAGAACTGTAAGAATGGACATCTCTGTTTTGTTCCTGATCTTTGCAGGGAAGGATTTAGTCTCCTATAATTAGCATAATGATAGCTGCATGCTTTGGGTAGAATCCTTTGGGTTTTTTATTGGGGTATTTATGGCCTCATAAAATAAGTTGAACAGTGGTCCCTTTGCTTCTGTTTTCTAGAAGAGGTTTTGTAGAATTTCTATTATTTCTTCTTAAAATTGGTAGAATATGCCAGTGACATAATCTGGGCCTGGAGTTGTCTTTGTAAGAAACATTTTCAATGATTAATTCAATTTCTACAGTAGATTTAGGACTACTCATCACATCCATTTCTTCTTGAATGTGCTCCTGAGTACTTTGTGTCTTTCAGTTAATTTGCCATTCCACCTCAGCTGTCAAATTTGGGGGCATAACATTGCTTTAATAGTCTATTGTTATACTTGTAATGTCTTTATGATTTGTAATAATGGCTACTCTTTCATTCCTGTTACCAGTAATTTATGTATTCTCTCTTTTTCTCCTCACCAGTTGGGCTATAGGATTGTCAGTTTTATGTAATTTATTCAATATTATAAATATTTATAGTATTTTAATTAATAATTATAGTCATCTAAAATTTATATTAAAGTTTTTATAATTTAATATAATTTTGATATAGTTGAATTAAATCTATCACTTATTAATTTCTTTTTTGTTCTGTTCTTCTTTCCTTACTCTTATCTCTTTTTTTTATTTGATTGTGGTTGAATTGTGTATATTTATTTTTCTTATTACATTTATTTCCACTACTGTTTTATTACTTGTACCTTTGTAAAAAAAAAATTAGTCATGATCTTAGGGGTTATAATAGCAACTTTATTTTATTTTCCAATTTTTATTTAAGTTCTAGTTAGTTAACATATAGTATAATATTGTTTTCATAAATAGAATTTAGTGATTCATCACTTACATTATATAACACCCAGTGCTCAACATAACAAGTGTCCTTAATTCCCATCACCCATTTAGCCCATCCCCTGCCCACTTCCCCTCCAGCAACCCTCAACTTGTTTTCTATAGTTAAGAGTCTTCTATGGTTTGTTTCCTTCTCTTTTTTTGCCCCTTCCTTCTGTTCATCTGTTTTGTTTCTTAAATTGTCCATATGAGTGAAATCATATGGTATTTATCTTTCTCTGAGTGACTTATTTCACGTAGCATAAGACACTGTAGCTCCATCTGTCATTGCAAATGGCAAGATTCCATTCTTTTTGATGCCTGAGTAATATTTCATTGTCTATATATACCACCTCACCTTTATCCATTCATCAGTTGATGGACATTTGGGCTCTTACATAATTTGGCTATTGTTGATAATGCTGCCATAGACTTCAGTGTGCATGTGCCCCTTTGAATCAGCATTTTTGTATCCTTTGGGTAAATACCTAATAGTGCAATTGCTGGATTGTAGAGTAGTCTCTTTTAAACTCTTTGAGAAACTCCATACTGTTTTCCAGAATGGCTGCAACACTTTGCATTCCTACTAACAGTATAAGAGGGTTCCCCTTTCTCCATATCCTCACCAACTATAACAGCATTTTAATATGCCACAGGCTTTCTTCAGATAACATTATACTAGTTTATCTTTAATGAACTTGTTGCAACATACTTCAAATCTCACTCTCCCAATTTTTGTGCTGTTATAATTATCTTTTTTAATTATACATATGCTACAGAACATTACTACCATTATTCTTTAAAACATAATTTTTTTTAACAGAGTTTCTCAATATTGGCACTGTTAACATTTTGGATCAGGTAATTCTTCGCTGTTGGGGCTGTCCTGTTTTATATTATGTTAGCAGAATCTCTGGTCTCTATCTACTAGACTGCAATAGCATCCCCTTTTACTCCCCCAATTATAAAAATAACAAAGTCTCCAGAAATTGCCAAATGTGTCCTGGGGAGCCAAAATTGTCATTGGTTAAGAACTTCTGCTTTAAAGTCATTTAACAAAAGAAAAAAAAAGGATTTGTACATTTACATATATTATAGAAATTTCCAGAGCCCTTCATTTTTTGTGTTTGGATGTACTTTTGGTCTGTATAAAATATGTACATCATATTTTTCTGGTCCATTCTCTCCCTTTCTTCTCTATCTGGAATGTGAGTTATATGCATGTTAGATTAGGTATCCTTGTCTCACAGTTCTCTCTTCAGTAATTTTTGTTTTTACCCCCAGAGTTTTCATTTCACTTTTTCTTATAGTGTTATCGTCTTTGGTGAAACCCCCCATCTATTTTCCCATGCTCCACTGGCTAGTTTGCTATATTAATTATAGTTGTTATAAATTATCTCTCTGTGAATTCCTACATAGGGGTCGTCTCTGAGTCTGGCCCTGTTGATTGCTTTTTTTATTGGTAATATTTTTCTTTCTTCCTTCATGAGTTTCATATTTTGTGACTGAATCTTAAACTTTCCATGTGTAATGGTACAAACTGAGTTACTTGTTCAAGAAAATTGTTAACATTATAGTTTACCTAGGTGTTTATTGTTGTTCAAGTGTGTGTGATATTCTTTCCTGATTTGTATTTCCTAGGCAGATGTTGAACCAGAAAACCATTTTGAACATACAAGTGACATGGTCTGATTTATAACTTTGTTAAAAGATAACTCTTGCTACTCTACAGAAGCTGTAAAGTAGAAACTGGAGAAGTAAGTCAGCAGAATATTGCAATAGTTCAGACCATCGTTGACCATGTGAAAAGTTGTCAAATCATGATATAATTTAAAGGAAGAACTTAGAGAATTTTCTCATGGATTAATGTGGGTATGAGAGTGGGATAAAGAAAATTCGCAGGTAAATGTCCTGAGTAATTGGATGGATTGTGGTGACATTTACTGAAATAGAAGATAATGGGCAGGGAGCAAGTATTTTCTAGGAGTAGAGGAAAAGAAGAATGAATCATTCATTCATTTATTTAACCAAATAATTGTTATAATTTTATTTTATTTGAAACATTAGGGGCCACCCAGGTGAATCAGAAATACGGTATTTATGCTTGAAGCATGAGTGGCATAGGACTATATGCAAGAAATCACAATACAGCGTGACAGATTAAATTTTTTTAATGTTTATTTATTTTTGAGAGAGAGAGACAGAGCGAGAGAGAGAGAGAGAGAGAGAGAGAGTGTGAGCCATGGAGGGGCAGCGGGAGAGGGAGACACAGAATCTGAAGCAGGCTACAGGCTTGAAGCTGTCAGCACAGAGCCCCATGCGGGGCTTGAACCCATGAACCGCTAGATCATGATCTGAGCTTTAAGTTGGATGCTTAATGGACTGAGCCACCCAGGTGCCCCAGTATGACAAACTAGAAGACATTACCAATTCAGCACATTATGGGAACATTCAGGAGGAACACCAGTGTTATCTGACTCTAAATGTTGTCCCTACAAAGTATAAAAAAAATATAACTACAAACATGAAATTAAAAGTGTTCACTTAAGCAACTAAAATTTAAAATATGAAACTAAAATTAAGAATGACAATTCCACATTTCATTTTTTAATACTTCCTGATTTAATACTTCCTTTAATACTTCCTGATTTAAACCCAAAGATTTAAATATCTTACAGTTAGTACATAAGTCTCTCCCTGATCTGACCTCTTTTTACTTTTATGCTTCAAATCTACAAAATTATTATTCGTCTCTCTTTCTTTGAAACTTTGTCATATGATATTATGTCTGGTAGAAGTGGCTACTCCTACATCCTCAATTCCAGGTGCCATCTGGTAAAATCTCACACAACCTAAAATAATCAACTCAATTTTGATCTCTTCATAGAAGCTCTCTTGCCAAACTGTAGAAAGAGTTGGCATATTCTCCTCTCTGTTTCTTTTATTTTCTTACACCAATTTTCTCATCCTTTTTACTTTTATTTAATTTGTTGGCTTAATTGTCTCTACTTAAGATTCTCAGTTCTTTTCATTTTTTTAATTCATAACAGAGTATGTGATTTATATGAAATGGCTTATAAATGTTTCTAAAATGAATAAAAGCCTGTATGAATAATCCATTCCTAAAGTAAATACATTTTATAACTATCAATTGGAGAAGACACACTGATGAAAACATTTCTTCATTCTTATAAATGAATTTCCCAGATTACTTAAATGTAAAGGGACAATTATGAAATTATTGACTTGGAAATCCTTGGTACAATCAACATTCTCTACAGGAACCCTACAATGTCACCCGTATCCCTCTGTGCATGTGTGTGTGTGTGTGTGTGTGTGTAGAAAAGGGAGTGAAAGTGTTGGTAAAGAGGGGAAATATGTTCATAAGAGAAGGACAGGAAAATAGGGAAAATGAATATAAGACTGAATTTCTTGAGTTAAGCAATATGTCTTGATGATTTTTCTATTCCCAGAGTCTGGCTCAGGAAAAAGCCAAAGAAAAATGATTTTCTAAGACGGTTATGATTGATTTGCATATCTCTTACTACTTCCAAACCAAAATATTCTCTTTCCACCATCTATTAACCTGTAAATATCTTATTTTCTCTTTACATCACTAGAATAAGAAGCTATATAGAGAAGTACAAGATACTTTCATAGCAATAATGCATTTACCTATTAGCATGACATAGATATTCAATTGTGTTCTCTCTCTCTCTCTCTGCCCCTCCTCTACTCACGCTCTGTCCCTCTCTCCTTCAGAAATAAATAAACATTAAAAAATATATACATATATATAAAAAGGGGCTCCTGGGTGGCGCAGACAGTTGAGCGTCTGACTTCGGCTCAGGTCATGATCTCGCAGTTTGTGAGTTCGAGCCCCGTGTTGGGCTCTGTGCTAACAGCTCAGAGCCTGGAGCCTGCTTCGGATTCTGTGTCTCCCTCTCTCTCTGTCCTTCCTCCACTCACACTCTGTCTCTCTCTCCTTTGGAAATAAATAAACATTAAAAAAATTATTAAAAAGATATTCAATTGTGCACTGCTAACTGGATTATCCATAACTTTATTAGTTGGTTGAATGTGGAAAATGCATCACCATCTTCTTATGCTGCCTAGATCCCAGTACTTTAAAAGAAAGTCTAATACCATTCTAATGTGTAAAACTTATGACACAAAATTCCTTAAGTGAGATTCCCATTGGAAATTTACACCTTTGAATAAAGCCTCATTTATTATAAAGGTATATATTTACTAATAATATATAATATAATAATAATATAATAATAATATAATATAATATATATAGTTTTAACAAAGATAAATATTTACACAATGAAGAGATTTGAAGGTCAACTATAACTTCCTTAAATACTTCCCAAAACTTATGAATTTTAAATAATTACTCAAATTGAATCTAAGAATGGCAAAAGAGCTATCTAAACTTTCATTTTGTCCTCTCTCTGTTAGTTACCATGCTGAGGACAGAGATGTTTCCATCAATTACTGGGAAACAGTAGTGTTATAGTCTCTTAAAGAATATTGACATTTCTGGAGCAGCTGGGTGGCTCAGTCGGTGAAGCGTCCAACTTCAGCTCAGGTCATAATATCAAGGTTCCTAAGTTCGAGCCTCACATAGGGTTCTCTGCTGTCAGGGCAAAGCCTGCTTCAGATCCTCTGTCCCCCTCTCTCTGCCCCTCTCCCACTCAAGTACACACACTCTCTCTCTCTCAAAAAAAAAAAAAATAAACATTAAAATGGTAACTGTAAAAAAAAAAAAAGAATATTGACTTTTCCTTTGAAAACTGATGCTTTGGGCTGATTTCTTAATCCAAATCTTAAAACCTAATTTTGAAAATAGGAAATGGAAACTATTACATAAATTATTATTGTAATTTTGTATGTATGGAATTTAAACTTGTAGGCCAGCTACACCTTACACACACCTTCATTTCAATGAAACAAGACAGGAACTTTACAAATCTTTATTGAAAAAGTTAGTCTATATTTATTTGATGTCATAGAGTTTACCTATAAGATTTTTTTTGCCAATATCTGTTATTTTCTGTGCTAAGAGATATTAGGGTCTTTAGGGAATTTTAGTAATTCTCTCTGATTATTTGTGGGAAAAAAATTGTGTGTGTGTGTGTGTGAGAGAGAGAGAGAGAGAGAGGAAGAGAGAAAGAGAGAGAAAGTTACAGAGACAGAGATAAGGAAAAAGTGTGTAGTACCCTGGGCTGAGTTCAAGAATTCATTTCTAAGAATAAACTTTTTTGTTTATTACACATTTTCAAGTTTTATAAAGCACCGAATTTTAGAAAAGTCTGACTATACCAAATTCCTCATAATCTTAGTGATTCATAACTTAATAGAAGGGGACGGATTGTTGTGCTCTCTCCCTCTTTCTGTGTGTATGTGTGTGTGTGTGTGTGCATGTGTGTGTGTACGAAAATAGAACAGTTTTCCCAGGTTAAAATGAAAGTAAACAAAATGATAATTTGCTGTGCAATTCAAGTAAATATATTATGCTTTTTTTGCTTTGTCAAAGTTGCTATTACCTTTGAATTTGGGAATGGATAAGGCAATTTTAAAAATTAACAAACATTGATTCCTTTAGGAAAATAAAATTATATAAGAATCTCATTATTTAAAGAGAATAGTTGACTCACGCCCACTCACCTGTGTATGTGTGCTGTTTATGTGTGCCTTGTGCATTATTTTTGCTGCAGCGATAGTATCCCTTTTCATGATATAGCTATATCTTCGCAGTATTTTGATATCTGTCTGACAGAAAAATATGTGGAGTAGAAGGATTATGTATGTGTTTACTTAAAGTTGTCATCAACAACAACAAAATCTCAGGGAAATGTAATTTCCATAGGGCATTAACCTTGTTCATGGTGTTAGACTGCATGGTAAATTTTGTCCCTTTGCTGAACTGAACTGCTATTGAAATACCATTTTCATGATTCTCAATTTTTCAAATTTATGCAGGTGTTGTACTGCATGAGCAAATCTGCATTTAGTATGCGAACTGGAATTGGCAAAGGAGGATGGCTGCTCTCCTGCTAACTTTAAATAAGTCATGTCACAAATTGCATGCAAGCCTTATAAAATATTAAGATTGGGAGACACTGAAACAAATCAGTATTACTATTAACCTGGGAAAAGAGCTTCCAAATGTATATCCATACAAAACAAATACTGAAGAAAAGTTTTAGTTTTCAAACCAGGTTTATGAAATATTTTCCTGAAGTCTGTATGATTATTAAGAAGGTGACTCAAAAGGTAGGGAAAAGCGGGAAGCTTGTGTGTTCCAAAGCAGATTCTCTTACACTTGGTTTCTCTATTACCTTGGACTGGCAGATCCGCAGACATGAAACATTTCTGAAATTAACAAATGGAAAAGGTATAGAAAACACATACTATGCACTCTTATTGAAGGCTTCTTTCTCTTTTTTGGCCCATGTATGAAAGCCTACTTTTGAACACATTAATTAACGGGACTTATGCAAAAACTATTGTGATTATGACAGTGTAGCTGTCTTTTTGAAGGAAGGGCAGAATATAGTTCATAAAAGTTAATTTGGGGCATAAATCATACAGTGGCAATTATTTGTTTTTATTTTTGTTTGTTTATTTTCTATAACAAAAAGGATAAGTTATCTGGGGCTCTTGGGTGGCTCGGCTAAACATCTGGCTCTTGGTTTTGGCTCAGGTCATGATCTTGTGGTTGGTGAGTTCTAGCCCTATGCTGTTAGCACAGAGCCCACTTGGGTTTCTTTCTCTCTCACTCTCTTTCTGCCCCTTCCCCACTTGCATACTCTCTCTCTCTTTCTTCCTCTCTCTCTCAAAATAAATAAACTTTTTAAAAAGGGATAAGTAATCATGAAAAGACAAGTAACTATAAAAAGCATAACTTGTCATCTAGATACACTCTGCTCTCATGCTAATTAGTAAAAAATGAGAGAAAGAGTGAAGAAATGGGAAATTCTGTTTTATTGACTACACCAGATATGCATGAGGGAGGAGGACTTTGTGAAGTGTCAGCCTTACAACTTAAACTATAATCAAGCTAGCTTATGAACAGTCTAGGCTTTGTAAACAGGTACATAGATGATGGATAGATAGATAGATGATACATAGACGCATATGCTCAGACATAGAGTGAGTGGACAATTAAAACCTCTTTTATCTAAGATTGATTTACTGGTAACCTACTATATTTTTAGTACCAGTGTAGATATTACATATTATGCATGATTTATTGGTAACCTATATTTTTAGTACTAGGGAAGATAATACACATTATGCATATTGAACTTGATTCTTAGTACCAAGGAGAGCACCAACTTTTATGAATATAATTTGGCCATTGATATGATTCATTTTAGGAAAAGGAATCTATCAACGTCGATTTCCAGAGGTGAGGATGATTTTGCATTCACATTTTACTGAAACATTCTAATACAATTGATAGTGCCAGTCACTTCCTGTTTGGTATGCTCTTATCCTTTGTCTTTGGTCCCCAGGATTCTGGTAATTCTCCTCAAATCTCTCTGACCATTATTTCTTATGCATTTTTATGCACTTAACTTTTTCTTTGCAATGTTGATATTTCTTTGCAATATTTCTCTGCAATATTAGTATTTCATAGCATTCTTTCCTCAATTAAATGTTCTTTTTATTCATCCTGCTCTCCATCGGTGATCAAAAGAAATCACCTAAACTCAAATACCATCTAAGTGCTGATGCCACTCAACTAAGTCCCTGGTCTCTCTCATGTAAGTTCAGACTCACATATTAAATTGTGTGTGTACATCTTCACCAGGTCGTCATAAAAATGTGTTCAATACTGGATTCCTTTTACTCAGATAGTGGACATTCGTCCTATCTTGACCACCCAACATCAATTTGCATGCTGTTCTTGATAGCCTGTCAGTGTCATTTTGTAGAAATATCTTGATTTCATTTGGGTGCATCTTATCAGCCCAAGAGCTCTGTCCTCTCAAAACAGAAGCCAAAAGAATTTTTGGATAATAAAAAAGGCCATTTTTGCTAGATCCTTTCTTTTACCGTCTTCTGTTGTCTAAGGGTGAGCCCATGACTGAAATCATCACTGGATTCTTTCTCTTTCATTTTGAAAGACGTGATGTGTGGATTGAAAACTCAAAGTCTACTGATTTCCGTAGTGGCATCCTTCTTGTATGATTAAGTCATTCTAGCAGCCTCAGTTCTTCTCCCCAACCCCTGCTTTCTGTCCTGTTTTTGTGGGTGCTATTCCAAATATAGTCTAACTGATATCTGCCTATATTAGTTATGTGTTGCTGTACAACAAATTGTCAAGAGCAGCTTAAAATGACAAATATTTATTGCCTCTTTTTTTTTAGTTTACTTAGCTCCAGAATCTGGGAGTGGCTTGGTTGTTTGCCTCCAGCTCAAATTTCTTGAAATCATGCTGTTGGTGAGGCAACAGTCATCATCAGGTTCAACTGGGGCAGGTGGAATCTAATTCCAAGCTTACTCACGTGGCTGTTGACAGGCCGCAGAGCATCTTTTTCCAAGCTTGCTACATAGGCCTAACCACAGGACCTTCTGATGACAATTAGCTCATCAGGATGGGTGATCTAAGAGGAAGTAAAAGAAAGCAGGGTGGAAGCCACAGAACTTTTACAACCTAATCTCTGAGATGACATCCCACCCATTCTGCCTTATTCTACATATTTCAAGTGAGTCAATAAATCCAGCCCACCTGGGGAGAAGATTATGCAAGGGTGTTAACCTTAGGGGGAGTAGACCATCTAGGGCATCAAAGGCATACCATACCTTTCAATACATTTCCTTTCTGCTTCAGATAGAGTGCCTTCTAGTGCTTGTAGGCCCATGTCTCTAACTGGCAAACTATGTCAGCATTTATTTACCGTCTGTATTGCTGTATCTTTGGTGCTACTATGAGCCACCTGGGCACCAAATGTGCAAATCTTAGATTAATCTTTGTCACTTCACTTTCCCCAATATCTCACATCAAATATATTCCTATTTTCCAATTTACACCCTTCCTTCAGTTTCCCAAACCACTTTAGTTAAGGGAAATCTCCACCACCAAACTTTTCCTCCTTTGTTTTCGAAAATCTTCTGTCTCTAGAATCTAGTCTTGTATTTCCACTTTTTAATTCCTCGAATGCCTTACTCTGGGCTAATTTTCTTTTCTGTTGTTCATGTGGTTTTCTAAAACACTTTCTCTCCCATATCCCTAGTCCCATACCAAATTAATTTCTCAGTTCATGCTTTTAGACCCAGTTTAGTGGGCACCTTACCCCGAAAACCATTTCTTACTAAGTCCGAATAAAGCATTTTCTTTGTGAGTGCACAATACTATGAGAATATCTCTGTTTTGTACTTCTTACATGTTATTAAAATAATCTGATAAGTGTCTGTCTTTCCCATAAGACTGGATAGTTAACTCTAGTTTTTGTATTCATTTGGGGATCTTGATGTTTTTGCATGTGCGTCTCTTATATAAGATTCTCAAAAGATAATAAATCGTAAACAAATTCTAATCAACATTCTAGATGATTCAATCAAGGTAGTTATATTGAATCATAACTAAAATCAAATAAAGTAAATGTCTGTGTGGAGAATAAATCACTAGAAATGTCTTATGTTAAGTTTAGAACACACATTGATTTGGCAATTTATGAATTCAGAAGTATACCAGAAAATAAAAATGAAGAATCAAAGCAATTACAGATGTATTTTGTCATAATTGCAAACTTTTTCCTATATTACATGTAGAACTTATTATATGAGTTTTATAAGAGCTACTATAAGTGTTTAGGGTGAGTGAAGACCTATATATCAGCAGAGGCTCATGGAGCAAAATGAAGAACTTGTAATTTTTGAGGATTGGAAATTATGTTTACATTCAGTGTGTGAAGTAATTTTCAAAACTCAAATTTTAGAAATGATTCATATCAATACAGCATAGGCACAAAACAGAGACAGAGGAACTTACGACACAAAAAAGATGTGTGCCACAATGTGTGTCTAAAAGGTAAGCACTAGGAAATCATCCTTTAGTGGCATCATTTTATGAGGGCCAGCTTTCTGTAAACTTTTTGAGAATTGATTTTTATGGTCTGTAGTCTTTACTTAAGCATGTTTCCCTTCTGAGAAAAAAAAGACTTTCATATTTAAATCTGAAAATCCAATTTATTTAATCAGAGTAGGAAATTTTATTGGTATACATATTTAGACTAACTCATTTTTCTTGAAAAACTTAGCTGCAAATTAAATTTTTTATCTTTTACCTAACTCTTCATTTTAAACTGTAAAATAAGAAATGATCCCTGATTATAGTCCTGCCATTGATTAACATCCTTCGTGGAAGTAAGAGTGAAGTCCTCCAAGTGTCTTGTTGTTTTTTGTTTGTTTGTTTGTTTTTAGTTTAGTGCTTAAAATACTTTTATTTATATATTTATTTCATTAAGAATGAATTTTTTTTTAAAGTC
Organism: Lynx canadensis; assembly: GCF_007474595.2. Taxonomy (NCBI): domain Eukaryota; kingdom Metazoa; phylum Chordata; class Mammalia; order Carnivora; family Felidae; genus Lynx; species Lynx canadensis. The sequence goes on along the minus strand of NC_044311.2, from coordinate 135,731,553 downwards.
CATCAGTGGCAATAGATTTTTCTCATCTGAGCACATGCATCATTAAAAGAGATATAACATTTATGCTTAGTCTATATTCAGATTTCAAAATTTGAACCATTAAGAAGATTCCATTTCATGTTTATACATATTTGTCTATTATCATCGAATACGCATTTTTGGTTTTTAAAATGTAATATAGTTTATTTGTGGAATAAAGTTGGACATTGTAGCTCCTACTTATTGTCATCACTTGAAACATTGGCTATTTTTAGTGGAGTCTGCAGCATAAAAATGGACAACACTTTTATTTTTAGAATGTTCCTACTCTATCTTTGAAACTGATAAAGTATTCAACCACGTATCCAGATTTTTACACTTTTGGAACATTCTTTCCAGAGTTATAAAAATCTGCTCTTTGCATTATGAGACTTCCTTTAATAACCATTAAAAAAGAGAGAGAGAGATGATATTCTTTAGATAGGTAAGTAACTCAGGGTAATTTATAGCTTCAAGAACACCCATTGCACTTTCATTTGTGTGTGTGTGTGTGTGTGTGTGTGTGTGTGTGTGTGTGAACTAGTTTCCAGCTTAATAGTATGCCATTGTTAAACCATCTTTAACATTTTACTGATTAGATATTTGCTTCAGGTCTAGCTCTTAAGAGTTTCCCACAGAGCTGTAAACTAAACTGTTTTCAACACTTTTATTCAGATTCTGATGCTAACATTTAAAGTATATAACAATCGGGGCGCCTGGGTGGCTCAGTCGTTGGGCGTCCGACTTCGGCTCGGGTCATGATCTCGCGGTCCGTGAGTTTGAGCCCCGCTTTGGGCTCTGTGCTGACAGCTCAGAGCCTGGAGCCTGTTTCAGATTCTGTGTCTCCCTCTCTCTCTGACCTTCCCCCATTCATGCTCTGTCTCTCTCTGTCTCAAAAATGAATAAACGTTAAAAAAAAAATTTAAATAAATAAATAAATAAAGTATATAACAATCATGTTGAGGATATTTTCTGTTTAAAGTAACACTTTACAGAAAATAAGAAAAAATAATTTACATAAATTTTATCCATTATACAGAAGAAACTCATTGGGTCTTCTGGATAAAGATAAAAGACTCAATTTTGGTAGAATTTGTTTGAAGGAAAATGTTATAATATATGTTTTCTGAAAATTTCTATCTGCATCAGATCATGTTTAATAAAGCAAATGTAAAACATAGCTATTCTTGAAAACTTTAAATATGCATATGACACTTTACCTGTTTCCCACTAAACTTTTTCTTTTCATCTTCTTCCTTCTACTTTATTATTCTTACATTCCAAAATTCTGAACACTGAGGGTTGTTCAACATGACATGTCTTTTTATGTCTCCATATATTTTAATCTACTGATCCTGTGACATGAATGCTCTATTTTCAAGTGGCCTTTTCTCTCTAATGCTCCAACTTTCAATACCTATGCAATATAATTGTGAAGATACATTGTCTAGTTGCCCTACATTTGGCAACTAGGATTCAAGGATAAAGAAAAAGAGATAGTAAATACTCCATCTTCCAAAGAAAGAACCATCAAAACATTTTAACAGTCATAAACATTTATGAGAAGTTACAAAAAGATGATTACACTAGGTTTCTTTTTTTTTTTTTTCAACGTTTTTATTTATTTTTGGGACAGAGAGAGACAGAGCATGAACGGGGGAGGGCAGAGAGAGAGGGAGACACAGAATCGGAAACAGGCTCCAGGCTCTGAGCCATCAGCCCAGAGCCTGACGCGGGGCTCGAACTCCCGGACCGCGAGATCGTGACCTGGCTGAAGTCGGACGCTTAACCGACTGCGCCACCCAGGCGCCCCTACACTAGGTTTCTTACCCCACAACCATTGCCCAAGCTTCCCACTCATCTTTGTTTATATAGATTACAGAGAAGAATAAATGGAGAATCATATTACTTGGGGGTTTCTGAGCTAGTTCCTTTCCCATGCCTAAGACAATCACTCTTACATATTGAGATGTCTAGAGGCAAGGGAAATGAAATCTTGATCCCTGGCAGGAAGTTTGATAAGCTGAGAAATCAGCAGTTTAGCAAAGCTGGGGAGAGCATGGGGTGAGGGCTCATAGGACAGCTTGATATGTATCATGTGATTTGGGGCAATGACTATGATCACAGAGACTGGTGTTTTCTTCTTTGCTGGAGATGTTTGAGCATGAAATGTTGGTTTAAGCAGCCCACACTATCAGAATGAGAAGGGATGACCAACAACCCTGAGTTAATTAACAGCCTATATGTAGGAAGAAGAATTGGAAGGCTTTGGAAGTCTCTGAAAATATTCTTATTGAAGACAATATTCTTATTCAAGAATATTTTCCTAGTGAATGTATTACTCATGAATGTTTTCTTATAGAAAATATGCAAAATTATTTCAAAAATATTTTTGGAATGTATTATTCACATATCTTTTCCTGAATGTATTAAAATTGTATTCAGTTAATATATTTTGATTATATTGTCAATGAATATAGTCAACATATATCCCTATATTCTAATTATACATTTATTGAATTTGTAGTGAATAACACATTTGTTGAGTTTTATACTTATGGTGGTCTTATTATTTATATATATTCTTTGTTTCTGGATGCACTAGCAGAGAACTCTGATAGACAAATTAACAATACAGTAAAACCTTGGTTTGTGAGCATAATTTGTTCTGGAAACATGCTTGGAATCCAAAGCACTCATATATCAAAGAGAATTTCACATGGGCCCAGTTGTGATCATGTGACATTTGGCATCACGAACTACTCATACTGCAAGACATCACTCATTTATCAAGTTAAAGTTTATTAGAAATCTTTGTTCATCTTGGGGAACGCTCACAGAACAAGTTACTCACAATCCAAGGTTTGTACTTAAAATGTTATCAAAAAGAGAATGAACACTGAATACTAGAAGTTGAGAGAGGACAGGTCCTTCTACAATGAGATCCTATCCCCCCGCCTCCCATTCAAGAAGACTGGAGTTACAAGCCTAGTGAAAACTGGCTACATTTCTTCACCCACTCTACATCCAACATACAAGCATGCATAGTGCAGGGGGAGCACAGGAGACGGATTCTGAGTCAAGCTTAAGATTGATATTTTCACCCAGGCTTTCATCACAGCTTTGGGAAGAGGGATGAAGGAGCAACTTGATCTCATCGAGTAGAAAGAGCCTAAGCTTCAGAAAATGATAGACGTCAATACTCATATATTTCCTAACTTTGTGACTTAGTCATATTATTTTCTCCTAGAGTTTTAGTCATGTTAAAAAAAGTGGACCATTAATTCTATCCCAGCTAGACACATTTGGCACACGGTTTGTTCCCAAATCTTTTATTTCTTTTACTGGTACAAAATTTCCCGACATGCTTTCTTCTGGCAATTACTTTCTCTGCTTTGAAGTGGGGATGATGATGAAGATACTGTGACTGTTGTCAAGGAGATGACAGAGTAATAAGAAAAAAAATGTGGATAATTAATTTTTAGAATACAACATTAAAATAAAGCTAGTTGTGATGATAAAAAGAAAAGAGGAAAAAGTAATTGCCAGAAGAAAGCATGTCAGGAAATTTTGTACCAATAAAAGAAATAAAAGATTTGGGAACGAACTATGTGCCAAATGTGTCTAGCTGGGATAGAAGTAATGGTCCATTTTTCTAACATGACTAAAACTCTAGGAGAAAATAATATGGCTAAGTCATAAAGTTAGGAAATAGATGAATATTGACGTCTATCATTTTCTGAAGCTTAGGGTCTTTCTACTCGATGAGATCAAGTTGCTCCTTCATCCCTCTTCCCAAAGCTGTGATGAAAGCCTGGGTGAAAATATCAATCTTAAGCTTGACTCAGAATCCGTCTCCTGTGCTCCCCCTGCACTATGCATGCTTGTATGTGTTATTGGCATATATTAATCTAGTTCAAATCTGCAAGCAGTATTGTCTTCTTGCCGTGTCCTAGCACCTGGTGATACAGAAGTCAAAAGAAAGTGTTTCTTACAAAGTAGAGTAGAGAAGAACATGGGAAAATCTATATGAAACTTCAGTAGTATAGATATATGTTTAAAGTATATGGTTGTTGAGATGAATGCTTGCTCAGACAAGTGGTAATATCCCAATTTCAGCATGCAGTGTGCACCTTTCTTATCGAACTTGTATTGAACTCTTATCGAACTTTCTTTCTTGTAGAACTACTGCCTATCTAAATCTGGAACATAAATAGGGATTAGATAGTTGAAAGTGTAAAATTATCTTTTAAGTCAAGTGTTGGTAGATATTTTCTGTAAGGAAAGGCCAGAGTGTAAATATTTTAGGATTTGAAGGTCATACAGTCTCGATTGCAACTACTCAACCCTGCCAATGTAGTGTGAAAGCAGGCATAGACAAGGCATAGGGAATGAGTTTAGTCTTGTTCCAATAAAACTACAAAAACAGGAAAAACACTGACCTCTGTTTTATGCATAGACATTAGTATAAAGCGTAGCTAAATATAGTTTGCAAAGAGATCTAGAAGCAATTAGCCATTAATGGTAAGTTTTGTGAAAGTTTAAGAAGTAATGAGAGCTAAAATAAGGGTTTCACATTGAAGGCAGACCAGGATAAGCTTTATTTGTCACTTTAAGCAGTTGGGACTTTTGCCAATAAATCAGGGTGAGAAAGGATAGCTAAAAGGTAGTGGTGATATCTGAAGCAGAATCAGCTAGGAAGATTTAGAAATGAGTAACTTCACCTTATGCCATACAACAATGGTGAAGAGAGTAGAAAAGGTTGGGAATACTCACATTAAAAAATGTCAGTAGCTAAGCTTTTCCACTTAAGTAGGACCACAATGTATGCCAGGATGACATTGAGGAGGTTAAATCAGGGCTATGCATGGCCATATTTCCTTTAGATATGCTATTCTTGGGAGCTTATGGACACTTACTTATGGTGATCAAATGAATAAGAAAAATTCTGAGATGGTCCAAGTGAAAGATGATGAGAAATTTCATAGGGCAAGAATGGTGAGGATGGTAAGGACAAACAAAAATTATTAATGTAAGTTTTGCTGAATGGATAATTCATAGTCATCAGGGAAGATGGAAACAACACTATACAGTCTTTGTATTTTAACTCGAGCTGATATTTGCATATTCAAAAAGGTAAAAAATTCAGCAATGGAAGAAATTGGGTATATGTGTGTACAGGGAATTCAATGACTTCATTGTTGAAAATGTTGACTATTTTCATATTAACTAGATAATATAAAACAAATCAATGGCAATAAAATTAGTGTTCCTCAATAGGAAAAACAGACTGACTGCTTTCTGGTGGAACCGCATACTTGATTTTCCTGTGAACTCTTGCTTTTTCAAGTAAAAAATAAAGGTTGGAGAAACGTTGTGTTCATATACTTGTCTTTTTTCTGGAATATTAGACTTCACTTGAGGCAATGTCAATGTTGAGGTATCAGTTCTTTCCCTTGAAAAGATAAATGTTGCATCACATCTAAATCATGATTTTTTTTTCTCACAGTGGGGAGAGGGAGGCAGAGGCAGAGGCAGAGGCAGAGAAAGAGAAGAAAGAGAAGAAAGAGAAAGAGAAAGAGAAAGAGAAAGAGAAAGAGAACAAAATAGAGATAGAGATGTGCACTATGGAGGAATGAGTCAAAGGGGTTTGAAGAATGACTTTGTATTCCCATGTAGTTAATTATAAATTTCAGGGGCAGAAATTTGACAATGACTTTAATAAATGTTGTGATTTTGTACATATCTATTTGGACATATGCTTCCAGCTGGATGTCACTAAAACATTTGGTTTCTTCTTTCCTTGGCAGCACAGATCTATTCAGTGCTAAGTATGACAAGAGTGATTGGTAGAGGGTCTTTCAAAGGATTTAAAGCCATCGCTGAGGGAAGAGTGAGAAGGAAATTCCATTTGTAAGAACCAAAGAAGAACAAAATCCCCATTAAGGATTGAGATTTGAACATCACTTAACTGTGTCTCCTATCTGGTCTCATGTATCACTTGAAACGTATTGAAACTTCAAGCACAAAGTGTGATAGGGTAAGATTAAAGGCCTAACAAACTTACATATCCTTTCTAGAATGAGTTTCCAGGGAGGATAGCTAAGATCACGATTCATCTTGATGTTTCTTTGTAGTTATTGTTTTGGGGCATGAAAATCATACAAGTCTTTCCATTTTACTTATTATTTGTAGGCATCATGCTTATATTCATAGCTTACAAAGTTGCTTGAAAGCATGATCCAGAGTGGGAATACCTCTAATGTCAGAGAATGATGTCAGAGACCAGAACAGGTGAACTTTTTTATCTTTCTCAACACATCACCAGTAACTGAATGCACAAAGAAAAGTTGGATACTTTGGGATCATTACTTTTGAATTTTTCAGGGTTTAGATAATAAAGCATTTATATCACTTCCTCTTTTCCTTTAATATATTTGTCTTGAGGATTAAAAAATGTCATCCATATGCATAATAATGAGGCCATTTGAATTACATTTGTTTCTATACATTTTATATATTTATAAAAGCTCTAACTTTATTCTTCAAAACTTTGAAGTAACATAATTACACACAATTTTTTTTCCTTTTAACAATTTAATATCATGTTAGGTGAAAATTCAGGAAGTAAGGCTAATACAGATTTAAATCTTTAAATCTAGGAAAACATGATTAGTAACAAAAAAATAAAGTATAAAGCATAGGATAAAGCATATGATTAATTTAGCTACGATGTTAAGAGTCAAATTCCTGACATTCCAAGCTGTGACCTTGAGTCAGCTGTGAACTTGAATAAGTGATTTTACCTCTCTCTGTCCTGTGTTATCCATTTATAAAATCAGCTACTTCCCATGAATGCAATGTAGATTTGATGAGTTATTAAATATAAATCACTTAAAAAGCCAGACAGTACATATTAAGTACTGAATAAATGTTACCGAGTTTCAACTATTAGCTATTAATATCTCTTTTCAATAGAAAATAACTGAGAAAAATCCATTGTCTAGATTTCTTCCATTGTTTTCCATGGAGTACAGTGTAATATAGTTTATAATAGTGACTAGGACATGCACAGATACCAAATTTCAAAATTAATGCTCTAATAAAGAAAACACTCTGTTTCACAGAGAAATTAACCTAGACTGTTTTCATGTAAACTTTCATGAAATGGCTGATGTTTTTATTCAAAATAAAGTGAAGCGTTGACATATTTTCTTGGTTAATATAGTCTCAAATCTTTATACTGAAAGTGAGATCTTTATACTGCTTCTAGCTCCTGTTCTTGCTAGAAATTATCTAGATTTATAGTAACCAGTACGTTAAAAAAAGAAATACATATTAAATATCTATTTAAGTATGAAGACACATAGATATCTGTAATTATGAAGATGTTTGGAAGCTTCTGTCCCCAATTCAAACTAAATATAAACACATTCTTTTTCTCTCTCTAATATTATATTAAAAATTATTACATTAATATAATAATTACGGAGATAGATACACATATATGTGTGTATGTGTGTGTGTATACACATGCACTTTATATGTGTATATAAACTTTATATACACACATATATGTATATATCTTTAATTGACAGATAACCTCAATCATGCCTCAGTATTCGGGGATAATCCAACAGAAAATTACTGAAAACAACTTGCATTTTGGAGGCCAAGAAATAATCTAAGAGTATCCAAATTAAAATGGGAGCATTCCTTTGGTTGCTTGCTTGTTTGTTTTAACACAGGCATCTATGGCAGCTGTGTTGTTCTTGCTACATTTCAAATTCTATAAATACAATGGCATCAGTGTAGATTACTGGGTTCTCTCCTCTCCTTGTTGCTCTATGTCCTTTAATTTTGTAGTGTGACTGGACAGATCTCCTTGTATATAAGCCAGTTTAAACAGAACTGTCAACAGATCATGTTTCATAAAGACACAGAGTCATCATTCTGTGCAAACTAAAGGAACATCTCTGCCTGTGGATGTGAATGGAGGGCATTACTTTGCTATTAACTTTGTTTTAAATCTCTCTTAGATTTACCAGCCTTCCCAAAAGAATCAGTCATCTCTCAGGCTCAACCAGAAGATACACATGTAACTCTCCTCTCCATGACTTTACATTGCCTTTACTGCCCAGGTGACATGAGGGGAAAAGGACCCGGATATTGAGATGTGTAGCATGACTTTTTCTATATCTCATTTAAGTAGGTCCCTTTCCAAAACATTTCCCTTCTTAGTAGGAATATCTGAAGAGAAGTGTTGCTATGGCTTTTTATCAGTTTTCATTTTTTTAGGGATGAAAGGAACCTGGTTCAACAAAAACCTTTACCTGGTGAAGTCCCTGGTAACAGAATATAGTTTAAAAATGCTCCTGAGGAGGGGTTAGAATAGACATCTAGAAACTTAGGCTGACAGATTTATAGTAGAAGAATAACCTCGATATTTTTGGTTCCTCCAGTATAGATTACGAAAAATATTGCTAAATCTCTAAAACACCTTTACAATAACCTAAGTGCTTACAGTTTTATACCAGTGTATCTCAGTTACCGAACCGGAGCAAAAGCATTTCTCTTGTGTAGAAAAATTGGATGACTGGCTTCACAGCAGATTTGCAATTATTAATATTTATGCCAATAATAGCTTCACAGTGCATCTATTAATATATATGGAAAATAATGCACATAGGCATGTAAAATTGGAAAATAAACATATAACAAAAGAGATACATCTATCGAACAGATGATATATACATGCACATCAAATAAAGCAATAGCTGTAGTGACCATGATGTTTAATTCTCATTTTAAAATTGGCTACATCATTGACAACCTGAAATGGCGATGGGCAGTGAGGCTAGAGGGAAAGTTTCAATCAAAGTCTAAAAATAAAGGCTATGTACACAGTGGATTTCTTTTTGCTTTTGTACTCTTAAATCGCAGAAATTTATACACTTAAGTAG